>NW_023276806.1:135137712-135437712 GCF_003668045.3 Cricetulus griseus
TTAGGGTTAAATACTGATCCACTACCAGTGGCCCCAAAGATTGTGCAGACCTCCAAACTGACTTCCTCCTTCACGGGGTCTGGAACAGTACATAGGAGATTCTTACATACTGCCAAATTTGGCAGCAGCTTGAGAAATAGCCTTGGCCACATCCAGACTAGTGCTTCTGTGTGCTGACCCTGAGGAAATGCCCCCAAATGATTTTATCTCAGTGCTGCTGGTCTCTAATCACATCTTATTTTTCAGCCCCAGCTGAATGGCATCTATTGTGTCCCAAGGAAGCATGGGTTTGAGGCTTAATTCTAAATACCACACAACCAGTCCTGATAGTCTATGAGGGATTCTCAAACTTCCCCCTTCACAAGCCAGGCACCTACATCTGTCACTTTAATGGAAGATGAAAACAAAACCAACAGGCAGGTGGGAAAGGGTTTATTCAGTTATACTGCCACCTCACAGTCCATCGCTGAGGGAAGTGAAAGCAGGAATTAAAGCAGAAACCATGGAGAGTGCTACCTACTAACTCCCTTTGACTTGCTCAGTGACCTTTTTTATACAGCCCAGGTGTAGCACCACCCCTTGTGGGGTGGACTGTGCTAAATCAATTAGCGAAGGAGAAAAATGCCCACACAGACATGCCTGGAGGTCAAGCTGATGGAGGCAGCTCCCCAGTTGAGGTTCCCTCTTCTCGGAGGTATGAAGGTAACAAGTAAGATTAGCTTTCACAATTAGCCTGTAAGACCCCGCTCAGAAATTTGTCACACACAATTAGGAGACACTGCTCACTGCCTCGTCCCCTGTCCCTGGGCTCAGACCTTCCTCACACAGTTCAGGCCCACCTGCTTGGAAATAGCACACACCCACCACACCAGCACTGTCTCCTCAAAGAAAGGAAGACAAGGTGGATAAGGCATCAAGCGGGGAGAAGCATCTACGCTGGATCACCCTGTATATTGGTGGTGCTGCATAAGTGGATGGATTTGTGGTTTCCAGGGGTATGGAAAGCCTTGAACACACCAAGTCCACTTCAACCAGATAAATATGTTCATCTCCACTGCCTTACCTCTTCAAGGCCACAGCATGGAGTCATACAGAGGTCAGCAGCTGGCCACGGTCTCTGGCTGAAGCCCTTCTACCTCAGATGACAAAGGAAACTATTGTAATAAAGTCTAAGTGGATTAGCAAGAAATTGCTTTGGCTCAGGGTTGTCAGCTCTGTGGGCAGAGCCATAAATGTTGTCAGAGACATTAGAAATCTAGGCTTTCATGTAGATTTGCCATTGTGTCTGCCTGCCACCCTTAGAGCAGAGGTTCTCAACCTTCCTGCTGTGACCCTTTAATACAGTTCCTCATGTTGTGGTGACCCCAACTGTTGTAATTTTTAAAAGTTGCTTGAGAGAAAAATGACATGCAACAGAGCTTAGGTGGAGGTGGTTTTTTACTGGTGGAAACTTAATGGGGGAGGGGAGACTGGCCTCTGGGGACAGGAGTGGCAGAAGAGAAAAAAGAAGCAGAGACAGAGATGGAAAAAGAGGGAAAGACAGAGACAGACAGAAGAGAAGAGAGAGGCGGAGCAAGGGAGAGAGGAAGAAAGAGAGGGAAAGGAAGAGAGAGAAAGATGGAGAGAGAGGCAGACAAAGAAAGGGAGAGAAGCAGAGAGAAGACGGGAGGCGGGCAGGGCCCTTTTAAAGGGAACGTAGTGAATGTGCACAGGTGGTGCTCTTAGTGGCTGCAGCTGAGGGCGTATCCTGTCAGAACCCCAAGGGCAGGCCAGCGCAGATGCCTGAATACTAACAACAAACATAAAATTATTTCATTGGTACTTCATAACTGTAATTTGCTACTGCTATGAATTGTGATGTAAAAAATCTGATAAGCTACCCCCAAAGGGGTCTTGACCCACATGTTGAGAATTGTGAACCTTCCTCTAAGAGGTGGCCTTGAAGCATGCTATCTCCCATCTGCTCTTACTCCCTTCATTTAAAAATACCCTGCTTGTCACAGATTTCTCCAAGGTCCACCTTACTAGGCCGAGGAAACCCAATAAGCTCGTAAATCAATTAAGAAATGCCTAGGGCAACAGTTCTCAACTTGTGGCTTGTGACTCCATTGTTAAACCTCTATCTCCCAAAAATTTACATACATACATACATACATACATACATACATACATATTTACATACATACATACATACATACATACATACATACATACATACACATTTACATTGTGATTCAAACAGTAGCAAATTATAGGTATGAAGTAACAATGAAAATAATGTTATGGTTGGGGGTCACCACAACATGAAGAACTGTATTAAATGGTCGCAGCATTAGGAAGGGTGAGAACCACTGTCTTAGAGGCTAGGGAGATGCCTCAAAGGTGAAAAGCACTTGTTCTCACAGAAGGTCAGTTTAATTACCAGAACTCACATTGGGTGGCTCACAACTGCCTTAACTCCAGCTTTAGTGGATCTGATGTCCTCTTCTGGCCTCCTTGGGCATCAACACACATGTGGCATACACACATACAGAAGTATACACATTTGCACAATTTACAACAAACATAAATCTTTAAAACAAAATGGCCTCACACTCTGTGTTACTTGTTGTACAGAAAATGGTAAAGTCTTTCTTCTCATTTCATGAAGCTTGCCACCATTTCTTTTAATCCCTAGACTGAGTAACTATAGAAATGATTGATGAAAATACAGTGTTATAGTCTGTTGTGGGCTACAATGTGTCGCCACAAATGTCTTATCCTGAAACCTTGAGGAAGCCACCTCAGAATGTGACCATGTTTGGAGATAAGGGCTTGAAAGATGCAAGATTAAGTTAAAACAAGATCATTAGGGGATCCCTAATCCTGTCTGACCAGTGTCCTGTTAAGACAGTACTGGAGACTCAGGGATCTGAGTATACAGAGATGGTATACACCCACAAACAAGGAGAGGGGCACCAAGAGAAATCAGAACTGCTGACAGTTGTGATGTGGAACTCCCAGCCTCGGAATGGTGAGAACATACATTTCTGCTGCTTAAAGTATGTGGTGCTTTGTATGGCAGCTCTAGCCAGGGACACATGCTGGACAGAAGCTTAAGCAGAAAAAAATTCCATACAAAGGCCCAACCATGCCCTGCAAGGGACAGAAGCCCTAAGGTCACACCTGAGTGCGGACAGAGTCAGGAATTGATTCAAAAGATGCCCAGGCCTCTTTGTGGGCCCTCATGTGGAGTGGTATGTCTGAATTGATGCAGAGCTACAAATTACAGGAAATTCTCCTAAGAGTTTCCTTTCTGAATCTCCAGGGACTTTTCCAGCACAGTGCACTTTGAGAATCGATATTATTAATAGCATATAAAACTCCTATGGTAGCAAATCCATACAACAAAAACACACCAAATACCTTTCCTCCAGAACTCAATAGCACACCAAAAGTAATCCAGAAAAACCAGGTGAGATGTTTAATGCCTATAATCCTAGCACTCAGAAGGCTGGGGCAGGAGAATGGCTGTGAGTAGGAGGTCAGACTGGACTACACAATGAGTTCCAGGTCAGTGGGTTACAACATGCAACCACATCTCAATACATAACTAAGAAAACTTGAGCTCCATAAATTCAGGGTTTTCCAACATATTTTAATCTAAATTTCCTTTTTGAAGAAAGCTTTATCCCAGTGTAGGTGCTGGAAACCACACTCGGCCTCTGGAAGAGCAGCAGCAAGCCTTCAACAGCTGAGCCATCTCTCCAGGTCCTACATTTCCTAATTAGACCCAGATTTAACCAAACTCTTACATTACCATTCTCTATTCGAGACCTAAAAATGAACAGCTGCATGGATTCCTTGAGCTCAATCAAGGAAAGGGTCCACCAAGGCTGTGCCCACGTGAACAATATGCACCTGCCACTGGTGAACCCACACAGTGAGGACCCAATTAAGGACTTTGAGCCAGCACGCGAAGGGGAAGGAGCCGAGCTTCGCAAAGGCTGTCCTCAAAGAACGACCCCAATAAACACTTGAGGGGTGGCACTGCGTTGCTGAAAGTCTGTCATTTATAGCCCATTCCATTTATTCTAACCTGCTTTATTTCACACCAGAATAACTTTGGAGCCATCTAATAAGAGTTTGACGGAAATATTTTCTGGGGGAATAAAAAGAAACCCAGCTGTTTCGATATCATCCTTTCTTTAATATAAGCCATAAAAGACTGGAGTGGGGGAGGGAGTGTCTAGTCACATCACAGAGTTGAAAAGATTTAAACCAGGAGAGCCAAGCACAAGAAAAGACCGTGTTAAAGCCTGGGACATATGCAAAGTTGGGAAAAATAGACCCACCGCAAAGTATTGTGCAGCATGGTCAAGTTTTAAGGGGAAGAAAGACAGGGCTTAATGAATCTAACTCATCTAAAGAAAAAGGTCCCCCAAATTTCCATTCTGTTACCATGACAACTAGTACTCCATCGTTGCCATAGTAACCAGCTGAAAAGCATTAATCTAAGAACAAGCTGTCTGATTGGGTGGCCATCAGAAGCCATTAGAAGTCACACACCCCTGAGAAGGCTGCTCTGCCATCAGCCTGATCTATTTCCAGCTCCCAGTGTGTTTCAGCTTTCCTGGGAGCTTTCCTTAGAATCAAATGTTGAGAGGAGAACCAATTGCAACAAGTGTCTAATAACTACACTCCAATAAATTATTAGACTTGCTGTCTAATATCTAAGAGATGCAGTATTGTAAGAGAGCCGCACCCCTTCTGATGCCTCGAAGCTTAATCCTGCTGTTCTGCTGCTATAGCGTCAAGGCACACAAGCCACAGCTAAAGCCACTTATTGGTCACTGGTGACAAGCTGCCGTCTTTGTCAGATGAGGCACTGACAAGCTAAATGGAAGGGAAAGTTTTGAAGGTAGGAAGTGACAATACTGTAAAATAACAGCATGGCCTGGACTCATACATATGGCGGACCTTTTTAATACATACATAGAGACTGGCGTTTACAATGTTAAAATGTCTGCCTTCAGATTCATTGATTTGTGTGTCTCAGGGTTTTGCCTGCATTTATGTATATGCACCAAAAGCATGCCTGTTGCCCTTGGAGTGCAGAATAGGTCACCAGATCCCTTGGAACTGGTGTCAGGGATGGATGTGAACCACCATGTGTGTGTTGGTCACCAAACCAGGTCCTTTGCATGAGCAACAAGTGCTCTTAGCCACTGAGCCATCCTTCCAGCCCCAATGTCTTTTTTTTAAATTTTTGGTTTTTTGAAACAGGGTCTCACTTTGTTCAGGCTAGCCTGAAGCTTGGCTAGCCTGAAGTCCAGGCTGGCCTCGGACTCAGAGATCCACCTGTCTCTGCTTTCTGAGTGCTAGGATTATAGGTGTATACCACTGTACCAAGCCCCAGCGTCTTATTTTAAAACCTGTACTTGCTTAAAGTTTAAAAAGTTGAGCTTTTTAAAGACATTTTTCCCCACCTGATAGTCTTCCTTGGTGCTTGCTCAAAGCAAACTGTTCATGTATACATAGACATTTCTAGATTGTTCTTAAAAGTGGAAATGCCTTGAATGTCTCATCCCAGACCCCTTCCTCTAGTTGGTTGTACTTACAATCAACATGCACTGTTGGGAACGATGTTTTAAATGCCCAGCTGTGGGCTCTCAGGGAAAATGAATGGAGAAACTACTAGTGGGTAGCATCAGATCTGTTTAAGCAATGGATGTGAAAACGCAGCCTGTCACAAGGTAGGGAGTTGAAGACAGGAAGGGACTTGTACTGACACTGGTTTTCAGATCACGTACAATTAAGTTTTCAAGATGCTTTTATGAATTCAGCAAACATTCCATAGCCCTTGTTATAAATGCTCAGTGTGCGTAAGTAGATGGATGACAACAAGCCAGCCCTTCACAGTTTACACAAGGCTGAGTAGGTGCCAAAATACCCACGTCCAAGAATGGAAACATTTGACAGTGCAATGGAAGTAGAAGGTTGCACCAACCCCAAGCAGTCTTTGGCACTGCCAATACTTCAGGATGCTCTAGGCTCTGCACTAAAGACACCAGAGTTAGCAAAAACAGGCTAAGACACAGGAAGCCTACAGGATAGAGACGAAGTAACTCCGGGAAAATGTCCATCCACCTGTAATCACCATTGAGGCACAGCTAGTACAAATGAGGACAAATGTAACTCAGAACAAATAAGAATTTAGGACCTTTTATAGTGTGAAAAAGTGCAAACGCCACTGAAATCAATCATTCAGGGAAACTCTGACCCAGAAAGGAATCCTACAGGTGAAGAGATGAATATTATCAGACCCACGTGCTGTCTCCCCAGCTACTTAGAAATGAAAGGGCTCCTACAAATACTCGTCACTGTGGCTGGTAATTATTACCATTTGCTGTCAGAGTCATCTCAGCTCAACAAAGTAACAGAGCCCAAGACTGATATAAGCACAGTAAGGTTGGGACAAGCCTGAACGGAGACCTCAGGGCATCACACCGAGTCACAGAGGTGACTTCTGGGCCAATGAAGGAGATTTGGAGCACAGGACCCACAAAGGCACAGGCACGATTTCCACACGGTAAGGAGATAGTCCTACTGTGGGGGAGATAGCCCACTGTGGGGTCTGTTTGCCAGTCTCAAGGTTTTCAGTTTAGAAGAAATCTCATAATTATCCATTGATCAATCTCTAAGCTTTATTATCACCATCATGGTTCTTGGGGACGGGAGGAGAGAGAACAGGCTTCTGAAGGGGTTAAATGGCTATGGGGAGAAATTCAGCCCTTTCCCAGGTAAGTCCTCTTAGGGTGACTTCACATTAGAAGCATTCAATGTTCAGAAGGTCTGATCGGGTGTAAATAACCTTGACTTTATGTATTTATTCGGTCTTTAACCCAGGGTAAGGCCCCCAAAGACTCTCGAAATATCCAGAGATGCTTCCAGGATCCACCAAGCTAAGAACCAGTGACCAAGTCACTTATACCACATAACTGCCGTATGCCAGAAGGTTATTTTCACCATGTAGCCCACCTTTCCTTCTGTGTAAGTTTTTGGGTCAGAATAAAGGAAGGAGACTAGGTGAATAAACCAAGTATTCTTTTCCATGACTAATGTCTATGCTAGGGTCAACTTCCCAAATGGATTCTCCACTTGAGTCTCTCTGCCCCTTCCCTTGTCCCTCCTTTCTTGTCAAGTCCTAAATCATGCATCTTACCTCACAAGGTAACAAAGGAGAGAAAACAGTTTTTTATTCTTTTTGAAGGTGTGAAATCTCATAGCACTTCCAGAGCATGAATAGATTAGAAGGCTGGAGTCCACTGTGCGAACCAGCCACATTTTACCCCAGGGACCCCGATACAAGGTGCAAAGCTGAATGCCACGATATCGGTACGAAGCAGATGAAACCGTGAAGGGCAATACCGTTCTTCCAATGGGGTGACAACAGGAAATGATAAAAACAAAGGTGGTGTTCCAGAGTCCAAAGAGACAGAGGATTTGATATGTAAAGAGAGAGATTAGTGGTTTTCAAAGTGCAATCCTTGGGTCTGCCACATAGACGATTTCCAGAGAAAGCTGTTGACCAGCCTACAAAATCAGAAATGGCTTATAGTGGGCAGCATGGAGGTGCCTGAGTTACATCCTCAGCTGTGAGAATCAGTTCCCTAGGTTTAAGATTCTCAGCCTGAAACTTACACGGACTTCAATAATGAAACACTTTGGCTCGGGAACAGAGAGACAGCTTAGCTATTAAAAGTATCGGCTGCTCTTCTAGAGGACCATTCTGAGCAGTCACATGGCATGCTCATGACTGTCTGTGACACTGGTTCCAGGGGAGCAAATAGACTCTTTGGTCCTCCACAGGCACCAGGCAAACATGCGGTACAGTCATGCATGCAGACAGAACATTCACATACACAAATTTAAAATAAATAAATAAATAAATAAATAAATAAATAAATAAAAAGCTACAGCCTCATTTTCACTAACCTCTCACAAAAATTTAGTATATCCTTCTATTATAGAAGGCAGTACAAATATGAGAATTATAGGGACCACATGTTACATCTTGATAGCTACTGCATTAACAGACAGCACACCTAAGGCCAGGTATGGACACTCATCACTCAAGACACAGAGACGGGAAGACAGATGTGAGTTGAAGGCCAGCCTGGACTACATAGCAATTTGCAGGCCAGCCAGAGGTGCACAGTGAGACCCTGTCTCAAAAATAAGCAAATTAAAACAAACACATGCAGTGTCACAGACTTCAGAATACTTTTACAGGGACAGCAAGATGAAGCAGAGGTAAAGGTGCCTGCTGCTATGACAGACAGCTTAAGTTGATCCTTGGGACCTACATAGTGTAAAGAGAAATGACTCCTGCAAGGTGTGTGTGTGGGAAGGGTTAAATTTAAATAAATAAGGATAAGATATTTTACAATTATATTTCATAGGTTTCAGTGTAAAGAATGTACGTCTAGTCTAGAAGGGTTCCCAAAAAAAACTGAGTAAAGGCTTAGAGATGAGAAAATACAGAACAAGGCAAGAGTTCAGTTTGACAGAAACCTGAGATAAAGCAAGAAAATTGACCCTTCCAAATGCACCCTTCCAAGCAGGCTCTGCAGAGCTACTTACTGGGGAATCTACCTTTCTTTTTCTTTCTTTCTTCCTCTTTCTTCCTCTTTCTTTCTCTTTCTTCCTCTTTCTTTCTTTCTGTTTCTTTCTCTCTTTCTTTCTCTTTCTCTTTCTTTCTCTTTCTCTCTCTTTCTCTCTTTCTTTCTCTTTCTTTCTTTATTCCTCTTTCTTTCTCTCTCTCTCTCTTTCTTTCTCTTCTTTCTCTTTCTCTCTTTCTCTTTCTTTCTCTTTCCTTCCTTCCTTTCTTTAAGAAAACACAAGAAGTGAAGTAGACATATAAATCTCTAGGGCTGGAGAGATGGCTTGGAGTTAAGACATAAACTACTTTGTCAAGGTAAGAAATGTGGCTGAAATTCAAAGAAACAAGAGACCAGACAGAAGACAAAATTTCTAACAAAACTGAACTAATAAGAACTCAGAGTTGGGGCCGGGGCAATGGCTCAGCGGTGAAGGTCATATACTACTCTTGCAGAAGATCTCAGTTCAGCATCCAGCACCCGTGTCAGGTGACTCACCATCGGCTGGAACTCCAGCTCCCAATCATCTGGGTGGGGTCTGGCCCCCAATTCCAGCCCCAGAGCATCTGGGATCCAGCCCCACTCTGGCTTCTGAAGGCACCTGCACTCACTCATGTGCACAAACCCACATATGTGCGTACATCATTGTTAAAGTTGTAATTGAGACCCTGCTGAGGACTTAACATTGAGAGAGAAGGATCAAACTGACTCCAAAGATTCAGGAGTCCCAGCAGATAACTATGAAGCAGATCAGTGGGAATGGTTTTAGGGAGGGGGTGCTGAGCTGAAAAGACAAATGTTCAAGGCCTCCTGTAGTGCCTCAGCAGCCCTTTAGGGCATTCAATGAACCCCTGTAATTACAGCAGAAAACTTTGTGCTCATGGATATTGAGACAGAGATCTAAATTTTCTATATAAACTCAAGACTTAACATGATTCCCACCCTCCCTCTGAAGACACACTCTGTCTTTTTAAGTGCCACAAGCAAGGTGCCCCAGTCACTCTCCTGAGAAAGACTTACTTATTTGGGCTCACCATTTCAGAAATCTCAATCCATGGCTGGTTCCATTGCTTTGAGGCCAGAAAGCTAAAGCTGTTTCTCATTCCGTGGCCAATACAAAGCGGAGAGAAAGACCAGGAACCCAATATCACCTTCTAGTGCTCACCCTGTGACCTAACTTCCTCTCTCAAAATCTCCCTTTCCTAATGTGACCACCGCAGGTTGATGGCCAGAAGCATCTAATTTTGAAAGAGCCAAACAACAACAGAAGGTAAATACTTGAGTCTGCAAACTTGAGGAAGGAGCATGTATCTCAAAATAAACCGAAGAAGTCTAAGGGATGAAGGGGAGTGATTAATTATAGCCTCACAGATGACTCTGGGTCAGCAGGGGTTAACTGCATAGTCACCAGCCCAGGAAAACAGTTTAGAATGTCTTGGTTAAAATTCTAGGTGTGGTGGCACATTCCTTTAACTCTAGCACCCTGGAGGCAAAGGAGGTAGACCCGGGCCAGTCTGGTCTACAAAGTGAGCTCCAGGCCAACCAAGGCTACACAGTGAAACCCAGTCTCAAAAAAGCAGTGTTAATTAAAAAGAGGACACTAATCGGGGTGGTGGCAGCACATGCCTTTAATCCCAGCACTTGGGAGGCAGAGGCAGGCGGATCTCTGTGAGTTGGAGGCCATCCTGGTCTACAAAGCAAGTTTCAGGAAAGCCAGGGCTGTTACACAGAGAAACCCTATCTCAAGAAAAAAATAAAATTAAAAAAAAAGTGCACTTGTTGTTTTTACAGAGGATCCAGCTTTGATTCTCAGCACCCATGTGGTGGTTCACAGCCACCTGTAACTCCAGTTCCAGAAGATCTGATGTCCTCCCTCTCACCTCTGAAACCACCGGGAATGAATGTGGTGCACACACATGTGTGCAGGCAAACACACAAACATTTAAAAGTTCAGTGGAAATGGCAGTCCCGTTTCTTTTTCTTTCTTTCTTTCTTTTTTTTTTTTTTTTTTTTTTTTTTGCTGGGGGGTGGGGGGATTCAAGACAGGTTTCTCTGTATTGTTTTGGAGGCTGTCCTGGAACTTGCTCTGTCAGGCTGGCCTCGAACTCAGAGATCCCTCTGCCTCTGCCTCCCAGGTGTTGGGATTAAAGGCGTGTGCCACCAATGCTTGGCGACTGTCCCATTTCTTATTCATTCATTTCTTGGGCCAATTGCCTGAATATCTGTCTCTACAACAGTGGTTGAGAACTCCTCCACTGGAAACACTAAAAATGGCCATTTTATAGTGACCAAGGTACAGCTTGCGTTTCTGCTGTCCATAGAAGCCAAGTGGTGCCCACTGTGCCTAGTTAAGTAGTTTCTAGTGGGTTGGAGGTGGGTTTTTTATAGTGCCCTCTACTGGCTACTCACAATATACTCTTATTTTCAAGCTTGCTAAAAGATTTTGAAATTATGCTTTTCTTTTCTTTTTTTTTTTTTTTTTTTTTTTTTTTTTTTTTTTTTTTGGTTTTTCGAGACTGAGTTTCTCTGTGGCTTTGGAGGCTGTCCTGGAACTAGCTCTTGTAGACCGGGCTGATCTCGAACTCACAGAGATCCACCTGCCTCTGCCTCTTGAGTGCTGAGATTAAAGGCACGCACCACCATCACCCGGCACAATTACACTTTTTTAAATGCTGCTTTTTTTTTTTTTAATAAAAAGCCTCTTTAAAGAGTTTGGGTCTTAAAGAGGTCCCCTACCCCTGGGGGGGGGGGAGGAGAAGGGGACAGGAAGGGAGGGAGAGGGGAAGAAAGGAAGAAAAGGAAGAAGGAAGAAGAAAGGAGAAGGAAGAAGAAAAGAAATGCTATCAATCTCCAAAATACAAATAAAATACCAAAATGCCATATATAAAAAAAAAAAAAAAAAAAAAAAACATGGTTTCTTCGTGTAGCCCTGGCTGTCCTGGCTCTTGCTCTGTAATCCAGGCTGGCTTTGAACTCAGAAATCCACCTGCCTCTGCCTCCCAAGTGCAAGGATTAAAGGCATGCACCACCAGGCCCACCAGCTGCTCTTGAAGTACAATCCTTGACCAGCAGTAGCAAGTAGAAATTCTAGAGTTATCTAACTATCTACTAAATTACCCCCACGTTTTCTCTGCCACACAGGTGATTCTGGTCCACAATGAATCTATTATCCACAGGTAAGTTTCTCTGAAGCTAAGAGTAACAGTGCTGGCAAAATGTGAAGTGAACAACCTAAGTGCAACAAGTTTGAGAGCTGTCTGTTGCTGTGCTGGTTACAGGCCCTTCCAGTGTCTGGCTGTCTGGCTACCAGAGGGCTGGAAGCAAGCTCCCCAATGTTAGCATAATTAATGTCCAATAGCTACTGCGTGAATTCGTGAATAGATGAACGAATACTGAATACCACAAATGAACAGTTCACATCCCTATCTGCTTCTGCTTTGGGGACAGCCCTAACACTGGCCTACCCAGGAGCCAGGATGAGCCCAGAGGGAGTGGAGTATCCCTCAGGGACCTAGGTCAAACAGCTGCAGTGCTGCAACCTCAGATCAAATCAGACTTTCAAATATAACCGCATTCCTGAACCATTCCGCAAATTCCAGACCAGCAAAAGCACAGACAAAGAGAAAGGACCATCTTGCTCCAACTGCCAAGTCCCGCTCTTTTTCTGCTCTCCCTGCTGCATGCCCGAATGCCGGCAAGCACTTCGAGGTGCACTCCAATGCAGTTGCCCCCAGGACCCACTCTGAGCCAGAGTTCAGAGTCCCAGCCCTAGCTCACGTCGAGGACAAGGTTACCAAAAGGGGCCACGGTTTGCCCAACCACCCTCTCCCACCCCCTTACCCCCGGTTCCTCAGCATTGATGTCTTACACATGCCATGTGGATTTCAGTTTAAAGCACCCCATAAACAGGCCTTGTCATCCTAACCAGATTGAGAAACTAGGCAGACAAGTTAATGATGCATCCATTAACAAAGCCATGTGGGGTTGCACAATACCAAAAGAAGTCTTCATTAATGAAGCCGTGCGGGGTTACACAATACAAGAGAAATCTCTACAAACAGAGGAGCTCATCCAGCCTGTTTCTTCTGACTCATTTCCTCTGGAGAACTTAGAATAAATCTGGCACAGGGCCACAAAATAATTACATTGGCAACAGGAACCCAGTGGAAAAGTAAAAAAAGGAACTGCTAAATTGTGGTGCCTATGGGGCTTCTGCAGAGGGTTAGTCACCTAGTATAGCTTTTAATTTCTCATTTAGGAAGGAAGGGGAAAGCCCAGTTTCTTAAAACTTTAACTTAAGGGGGAAAAAATCAGAGGCTATTTTAATGTTTCTATATAATAATTAGAAAAAATAGACCAATCCTAATCTTTAATTTAAAAAAAAATAGCAGAAGTACATGTGTTCTAGCTTGCTTTCTATTGTTATGGTAAATGACTGAAAGCAATTTGGAAAGGATAGAGTTTGCTTTAACTTACAGCTTCCAGTCCATCACTGAGGGTATCCAGGGACAGAGCTTGAGGCGGGAATTGAAGGGGAGACTTGCAGGAATGTTGCTTGCTGGCTTGCTTCTAGGCTCATGTTTGGCCACAGGTCTTAGACCCACCTGCCTAGGGATGATACCGTCCACAGTGGGCTGGGTCCTCCTACATCAATTAGCAATCAAGAAAATATCCCACAGATATGCCTACAAGCTAATCTGATGGAGACAAATTCCTCACTTGAGGGTCCCTTTCCCAGGTGTGTCAAATTGACATCCGAGATCAGGGGTTCGTCTGTCACATCTTGGGAAGATTTTGTGTAAGTAGCTTTTACTGCCCAGATTATCTGCTAGACGCAAACAGTCCTGCTTTGCTGTAGCTGGCCAAAGGGTGTATATTCAGGATAGGTCAGGTGCCATTACACTCACCCCATTAAAGTTAACATTAACCCTCTCTTTCCCTTCTATTTTCCTGCCTTACTGAAAAGGACCAACTAGTTGTAAAAAGAAAATAAAAATGGTTAGTGTCAGGTGTGTCTTTACATGCATGCTCTGGAGCAGAAACAGATTAGTGCAAGAAAGCAGGAGGAAAGGAAGAGAGGGGGAGGGAAAACAGGCAACAGCATAGGGGAGAAACTAGCCAGGAGCAAGAAGGGAAAGTCATAATATTTATGTAGACTATCTCGTGTCAAGAGAGGAAATGGTCCTGTTTTGTTTCAAATCTAAAGTTAAGCCTGCAAAAAAAAAAAAAAAAAAAAAAAATCCTAAGGAATGCTAAGGAGAAAGTCTTTCTCAGGCAAGAGCCCAGTTGGTTGTCCAACACTGAATGCCCAGCCCTGAAATCATATACATACAGGTTACATCATATGGGCTGAGCAGTTGTATTGATATATTTAGGAGTGTGTATATGTGTGTAAGACCAACTGAAGAAAAAAACCATGAGTTTGAGAGAAGGCAAAGAGGGCACATGAGAGGCACTGGAAGGAGGAAAGGGAAGGGGAGAAGTTCTTAATTATAATTTCAAAATATTTTTCAAAATTAACTGAAAATCCCTTATAAATGTAAACATATATTTCTTGAAAAAAATTCACAGGTGTCTCTAAACATGTTAAGATTTTTGGTTTTTCAAGACAGGGTTTCTCTGTATTGCTTTTGAGCCTGTCCCGGAACTTACTCTACAGACTAGGCTGGTCTCGAACTCACAGAGATCCGCCTGCTCTGCCTCCTGAGTGCTGAGATTAAAGGCGTGTGCCACCAATGCCCAGCAATAACTATTTTTAAAGCTGTTTTAGGACAGGGACTACAATCTCAGCAACCCAGCCCTTCCTACCATGTGGGAACTAGGCTCACTCTCCGGCACCAGTAGGGAGGAAAATGGGTTTTTTCCAAAGGTAAAACAAGGGCTAGGGACATAACACTGAGACCCAGCATTTGCCCAACACCTATAAAGCCTTGAGTGTAAGCCCCAGCAGTGCCAAAAAGGGGGCAAAAAGGTAAAACAGTCAGCCATCAAGTTGACTACATTCCAAGGTAACCCAATAGTTGAAGATGGTCTTTTTGTAGAACACATCTCTTGGCTAATAAATTATAAATAATGAGAACATCACAACTTTGTAGCCTGTCATGCAACCTCTATAGGAAGACAGACAGACAGACACAGTCACAGGTGGCCATTTGAACACAGCTGTTACTGACAGAGCAGTGCACAGATCTGAAATGACACTATGCACCAACCATACTGCATCATTTAGGAATTTATCAGCCTATCATAAAGGACAGGGGTTACTCAGACTGAATGACAAAGGAGAAAACATGAGAAGTCAGGGAAGTGTTGTTCACCTTTTATTCATGCAGCGCTCAAGTCCACTTCCAACATATTTGCAGCCTGTGTTTCCTTGACCCCCCTACAAAGATGTTGAACTTAGAGACCCACATGCCAAGCAACAGACCTGCAAGCTGCCTGCTAGACTTAAAGGCATATGTGTTAAAGATAACCTATGAGAACAAGTGGGAAGGGAAGACCCGTTGTGGTTTTTTTTTCTCGAAAGGTAAATTTCCCAGTGTACAGGGGGCCTTGGTGCCTCAGTTAACAATATGGTTTCATGGGAACCATTCCCCAAAATGACATTGTCAGAAGCAGGCTCGACCCCAAAGAGGACAAAGCTGTTAAGGCTTCCTCCACTATCCAAACAGCACCCGGTGGTCCACAGTTTCTCAGTGGACTGCCGGGCAAACTCAGTTTTGGACACACATAGTTACCTATAATTCATCAGGCTGTGGTTTAGAAGTAATTGTCGGAGTTGGCAGTTCTGGGGAAATGTTCACACATCCTCTTCAATCCCCAAAGCAGGCATTACATACAGCCCATCTCAGTGGTGCTTCCAGAGGGCAAATCCCGATTTAAACACACACACACACACACACACACACACACACACACACACACACACACACAAAATCACTTTTTTTTCTTGACTTGAACCAAAATATGGGCAGCTTATATTTGTGTGTATATCTGTGTCACCACTGCTTCCCTGGAGGCCCCCACCCTGCCTGTGTTCACCATGACAGTATGAGGCTTTCTCCTCCAGTGACTTTTCAGCCGCAGTCTAGCTCAGGACCTGTGTTCCTCAGTGGCCAGGAATGTTACAAGACTTCAGGGCTACCTTGGGAAGAAGAGGAGGATACAAATGTATCCCTAGAGGACACTCACTCCTGTCAAACAAGTCAAAAATGGCTGGCTCCCCAGAAGCAGAAGGACTTAGCTAAGAAAAAAACCAAAAAACCAAAAAACAAAAGGTGTAGTCAAGCCCACGGACTACAGGCCCTGGAAGGAGAAACCCACAAACCGACACACAAACCCAAGAAGCCGGTGTCCAAAACATGAAGAGTTCACTTGGCATCTCCTGTGCCAGGGGAGGATGCCCACAGCTGTGTGCTCTAGCACAGGTGTCTACACCTGAGTCTAAATGTAACAACACGTTGTGGGGGCCACAACCCAGCCCTCCTGTCTCAGGAGGCTCTTAGAGAACCCTGCAAACATGTATATACACACAATAAAATTTGCTTGATCAGAAAATAGAGGCGCTTCAGAAATAAAGTATCAGTACTCATCTTGGAGGGTCCTTCAGTACTGCCTGGAAGTGCACAGGGGATTAGGAGTTGGTGTTATCTTATTAGTAATATTCACATCTGGGGGGCTGGAGAGGTGGCTCAAAGGTTAAGAGCACTGGCTGCTCTTACAGAGGTCCTGAGTTCGATTCCCAGCAACCACATGGTGGCTCACAACCATTTATAATGAGATCTGGTGCCTTATTCTGGTTTGCAGACAGAACACTGTATACATAATAAATAAATCTTTAAAAAAAATAATATTCACATCTGCTTTCTGTTCTTTGTAAATACCTCTTAAATTACTCAAAAATATGTTTAAAAATAAATATACAATTCAAATATGTATATATTTGACCATTTTAAGTATTTTTATATATGCATTTTATTTACATTCCTCCATGGTCCACTGAAGTCTGTATTTTTTTAGGTACCTAGGGAGCCATATCATTAAGGCTAATGGTGGTTTTATCCAGAAAAAAAAAAAAAAAAAAAAAAAAAAAAAAACATACCAACAGTTATTTTTCAGTTTCTCGGCAAAGCACAAAAGGAAGGAAAATGGTTTGGTTTTTAATTCCAAATGTTTCCAACTTTTTAGTGTCAGGTCACTATTATAAAATTTGTTCATATTTTTATAGAACTTGGAGAAAATGCAGAGTAAATCACTACTTTCTGTTTAATGAAAACTGGCTTAAGATTATGTGTGTGTGGGGGGGAAGGTCCAGAAAACTGGCCAGTGGTTTCTTCTACAGGTAGACCACACTTGCCCAGGAGGCCGTGGAGGGCTCCATGACTCTGCTGGTGTGGCCACTGTGCTCTGTGGATACCCCACAAGACAGTGGCTCCGAAAAATCCGGAGGAAAGTACTGATCTGACAGGACATTTACACAGCTCAGAAGGATATATCCAGCCAGTGTGAAGGACACATCCAGCAATCACAGCTCAAACCTTCTTGGTGGTTTCTTTTCATAACCTAGAAAGGACCCCCATGTTGATCCGCCCGCTTCCCTGTGAACACACACAGAAGGAACTGCACAGAGCAGCCTGTCCCCAGACACTTGGTGCTGCATCTGAACATACTCTGCAGAGGGGCAGAAACCAAGTCCAGGTGTGCCGAAAGACTGCCGTGATGACTGGACTATGAAGTACAACTCATCTATAGCAAGCACGAAGTATCAAGACCATCATTTTGTGTTTCTAAAAGCTGTGCCGTGTGAGGATATAAAACATGGCTACAACCACATGGCTGCTTAGCTTTCTAAACCTGATCCGGACATGAGCCAGATGCAACACAGTTCAGCAGAGAAGTGACACCAAGCAGATAAACCAGAGTGAGAAACCCTTCACATAGTTTGGACAAACTTCAAACAGAGTAACACCAAATGTTTTAAAAGTAAAAACAAAGGCAGATGGGTGTGGCGGTCACCTGAAAAGAGCCTGTGGCTGGTTAAGTTGCTGTAAGGGTCAATACTAATGGATCAACTTCCACATCACTTGATAGAAATTTCTCTCCAAGGTTCTAATTACAATACAATACTAATTAGATTAACTTATACATCTGGTTAATAGGAGCACTGATGAAAATGAAACAGTCCCATCTGGAATCTCATTCTGACTGCTCTTCAGGGATACAGAGAGAGGATGTTGGGAAGTGCACCAGGGCACAATGTTCACAATAATAACAAAAAATCTGAAAAGATACATGAAAGACCCATAAATATGCCTTCTACACAAGAGACAGGAAAATCAAAAAAACGCTGTGCCATGGTGATCTCCAGCAGCCACGGCACTTCCTAGACTACTCTTTGGAGATGCCATCCTTGGTCTTAATTGTTTATGAAGTGTGCAACATGATTAGTGTGGATCTGTTTTTCACTCAGCCCCAGAAGAAGCATGAGTGGACGTAAATTCTAGACGAAAACTACTGTTGCCTCTCAGAGCAACCAGGAGCACTGTGCCTAGTCTTGGAAACCCTCAGACAAGCTCCTGCTAACCTTTGGATCCAGGTTTCAGACTTGCAAACACTTTGGGGTTCTTAAGGGCAAGCGAGAGCTCATTGAGGAAGGAAATAAAATGGGAGTCTCTCTCAGATTTTTTTGACTCAAAAATGACAACGATGGTGAAGTGGGGTTCTGGGCGGGTCAGGAAGTAGGTACTCTGGACTTTGTCATCATAGAAATGGACCACTTTCTCCAAACTGTTCAGGTCAGATGTCCGGTCTGTCATGATCATGATGACATTGGGCCAGTGCATGACTGGCCTGTCACTGGGCAGAGACACCACGGCTGGGTACTGGTCCACTCCCTTAGGGGCCTCTCGGTAGGAATGTGGGTGGTGGTAGCCATGACCCTGAAAGCTCTCTGAACCTCGGTTGTCAAAAATTAAGGATACATTGGCAGCATCGTACTTCCTGATGAAACTGGAGATCTTTCCAAAGAGGTCGGGGTTAGCCTTTGCAGTCAGGGCTTTCATTTCCGAAGTGGTCGTCTGCCGGCTCAGTGCCTCATGGAAGTAAAAGCTGAACTTGGCCAAGAGCATGTTTTTGAGTTTTACCAGCCAAAGGAACAGGTGTGGGGGCTGGACAGCCTTCTGAGACTGCCCTCCAAACAGGTGTTTCTTGGTCTCCCTCTGCTTCTCAAAGGTCTGGCCCCAGCTCTGCAGCTTCGTGTGAGCGTTGTGCAAAGTCACCAGAGAAGGGAGGAACTTCCACTCCGAGATCTGGGCCTGCGCCCTCAGGAGATGGCTCAGCACGCCCACTTCCAGCTGGAAACTGCTTTCCAGAGGGCTAAGGATAGGATGGTGAAATCTAGACAGGATTGGAGGGAAGAGAAATCAGTGGCAATGTCACTTCACAGTGAGAAACCTTCAAAAATAACAAAACAGCAACAGCATAAACCCCTAATACACTTCGGCCAAGGACAGAAAGGGGCAGAGTCTAGGCTCATTAATTGTTTTTAGAACTCTGGTATAACTTGGGCATTTCATTTCATTCTCCCAAGAACATACCCTGTATTTTGTGGGTTTTCTTTTAATGAAAGTATCTTCTTCCCAAATAAGGAGAAATTACATTGATTGTAATACTTTATTTATTTACTCTGAGAACTTCGTGACTATCACTATCATCAAAATGAGGTACCCTCTTTTCAGGGTATGCAACTACTAAAACACCTGCTGTCCACAGATAAATGATTTTACTGGTCACAGACCCATTTTACAGATGAACATAAACACTGTAACCTGCTATCTGACGCTCAATAGATAACAGGCATTTAATAAAGGAATACAGCATTTCCCAGACAACTGTTATCCATTTTACTCCCGGAGTCCCTTCATGGTTAACCAGGGTTAAAAATAAAATGCCAACCAAAGGGTGGTGGGAGATAGAGCACGATGGAATACATGCGATGACAAGCAGAAAGGCACCATCCAGAAGGGGGAAGGGGCACAGGTCACAAGAGGGTAACAAGTTCAGACAAAGAATAGTGACTGTTAACTGCTATCTGTTAGCACTGTTTCACTTCACAATAATATTAGAGGAGGAGCAACAAGATACAGGAGCCCCTGACGTCTCAGCAGAGGAGAGTGGGCAACTTAAAGGTGCTGAGGCAAGTGAGAACATGGCCCTTCTTCACCAATGGTTCTCTCTGACTCTTCAGGAGAGCACTGTGTTAGAGAAATCTGCTCCCAACCGAGGTCAGGCCCCTAGCACTAGCCACTCTTCTTTTTTTAAGATTTACTTATTTAATTTTATGTGCTTGGTCTGCATTTATGTCTGTGCACCACCTGCACGCTGTGTCTGTGGAGGTCAGAAGACAGTGTCCTATCAGATGCCCTGAATTTAGACTTAGAGATTGTTGTGGGACATTATATGGGTGCCGAGAACTGAACCCAGGTCCTCTGCAAGAGCAGTAAGTGCTCTTAACTACTGAGCCATTGCTCCTTGGCCAGCTTTTTCTACAAGCTGCAAAATCAAACGATGGCTTTGTTCAGTAAACTTGACATTTTAATCTTGAAACAATTTTAAAATTGGATGGGTTTGCTTTTACTGTTGCCCAGATTTAGGGCATTTCAGCTGAGCTTTAGGCCTCTGTTTTTAACCTGCCTGTTGAACCTCACTTGAAAACCAGCTACTAATACCTTTACCTCAGATTTAGCTTAGTACCTTTTTTCTAAATCAGTGTAGTCTCTCTCTATTTGTCTGTGATTACTATCCTATCTGTGATACTATCACAGGGGACAGGAACCTCCAAATACTCTTTGGCAGGAACCTTTCACCACTACTACCATCTGGCCACCAAGACTACTCACTTCTTGTTAGCATCCTATTTTCATTGTCCTGCAACCTCATGAAACATATGCCACGTGCTGTACTACCTACCCCAGCAGCCTGCCCACTGCCCTTTCCTTCAGTGATCACACCTTTACTGTCCTGTTCCATAACCTGGTGCTACACTAATTAGTCTAAGACAGAGATGAGAACATGGCATTCCCCTGTTCATACCTTTCAAGGTTTCCCACTATTTACCAAATTGGGCAAACTTGCAGGCTGAACACAACTATTCACTAACTTGTTCAGCTGGTATTGCTTAGGCAGCTGTCATGCAGTGGGTGCTGTTCTGGGATTGTAAGCAGGTGGCATCTTGTTTGGGCACCTTTCTTTTTAGTCAAACCTATCTGAATTAAAATACCCAAATGTGTAATATCCTTCAGAGGATGTCTTTCTAATCCAAGTAGTACCTGTTATGTTAGGCTCCAAGGAAGCCAAAATAAAACTAGGCCCTCCGTTTTGGTGATGCTCTTAAATTCCTACAATTCTGTAGGTATTGTTTCCAGGGTTAGGCAGTGGGCAGCATATCACAAACAGCTTCATTTCTTTCTAAGGAGCAAGTTTCTTCAAACAGAAACAATTTTCCAGTTGAGCAAAAAGAAATTTAAGTTAAAATGGCCTCGAAATAAAGAACTAAAGTTTGTCCTCCGACAGTGAGTTGAAAACAAAAC
Organism: Cricetulus griseus; assembly: GCF_003668045.3. Taxonomy (NCBI): domain Eukaryota; kingdom Metazoa; phylum Chordata; class Mammalia; order Rodentia; family Cricetidae; genus Cricetulus; species Cricetulus griseus. Next base: position 135,158,942 of record NW_023276806.1, read on the forward strand.
CAAAGCAGAACTCCCCATGCATGTTAACGACCCCAGGAGAGCAACAGAGAGAACTCTCAGGTTATTATTCAGAAAAGAGCATTTATTAGACTAGTAGCTGCTCAGTCACATTTATCTCCATATGATTGTGTGTGCGTGCGGGTTCAATGTATCTCCGTGTGAAAGCCACAGATGGCATCAGGCACCCTGCTCTGTGTGTTTGTGTGTGTGTATGTGTGTGTGTGTCTGCAGGTTCAATGCATCTCAGTGTAAAAGCCAGAGATGACATCAAGTGCCCCACTCTATCTCTCTCTGCCTTGGTCCTTGGACACGAGGTCTCTTACTGAACATCAGCTCTCTTCCTGTCCACGACACTCACAGCACTGGCATTACAGGTGTATGTGGTACACAGCTGTACCCAGCTGTACAGTGGTACCCAGCTGTGGACATGGGTGCTGGAGGCCTAAATGCTGGGCTTCATGCTTGCAGAGCCAGCGCTCTTACCCGCTGTGCCATTTCTCCAGCCTCTCTAAAACCATTTTATTGTGTGACTGCTGTCTTTCCTGGTAACACACAGAGGGGTCTGCCTAGCATGGTTAAATGAACCCCAGAGTGCCAAATGGCCACCTGTTGTTCAATGAGCACATATGAAACCAGGACCTTCCTAAGAGTTAGGGAGAACTGAGAGCCTGTGTGGGGCTGACAGACCACCCCATTCTCCACACTGACCTGGAGCTGTATTTCTTGAGGACAGTATCCAAAATGCCAACCAGTTCTTCCGCGTTGATAAACTTCTGCGTACTGAGGGCGTACATCTTCTCATAGAACTCTGCGATCTCCATCCGAGCCTGGACAAAGAAACAGAGCTGCTCTGACAGATGGGGGAGGAGCTCCTCCATGTGAGGGGCCGTTCCACCCGGGGCGCCTCGGCCTGTCACCACTTTCTTCAGTTCGTTATGCAGGGCCGTGTAGATGGTGCGGATGGAGTCCTTCCGGCTGAAGAATGACTGGCCGCCTGGGAAGCGGGTGACATAAGCATGGGACAGGTCAGGAAGACAGACAAAGGGACCCAGCACCTCCCGGCACCCACGGGGAAAGTAGAACCTGTGGAGCCCAGTGAGTTTCTGTCTACCACATTCTGACTCAAGGACTCAGGTACGGATCTCCCAAGCCAGCACCTCACTGGGGAGCTAGTCAAAAATGAGCACTGGCTACGAATTAATCTTACTCACATATCAATTTTCCCCTATTCCACTTCACCAACATTCAAATTTATTTCAGAACATAATTACCCTAGCATATAACATAAACCTGGATTTTAAAAGACCTATCTTTTTTTTCTTAAATAGACAATACTTTTTTCAAAAGGAGAACACAGGCATTATAAGACACTTCCATTAGGACTGGTAGCTTGGAACATACTGCTCTCTCTTCAGACGTGCATTGTTCTTGAATCTTATCTTTTAGGCTGTGCCAGGAAATGAGAACGCACACTCATACACCCTTTTATAAAAGAACACACTGGGTTCTGGGATTCGGGTAGGGACTGCAGAGCTCTTGACAAGGTTGACAATGAGACTTCCTAATAAACACCACACTGTGTTGTTACTGGGTTACTGGGACCAAGAGCCAATCTCTTGGCTCCCCTACCTTCTATTACACAGCAAGGACCGGTCTTTCTTCCTGCCGGGAAGCAGTCAGAAACACCCAACTTACTTCCCTTTCCAGTACTTTCAATTTACAAATTATGATGTTTTGGATTTTTCCCCCCAGAATTGCATCTTATTCTACAATTTCTTGTAATAACCTTTTAAACATGCATTCTCAAGTCACCTCCCAGTGTGCTGAAGTCTATCAATCGGGGTTTGGGGACATGCTCCTGTAATGACTCAAAGGTCAGGAAGGTATGACAGTCTCAGATCCTGCACTGCTTTCCACGAAGCACATTTTAATCACTGTTCTTTTCCCAAACTAGTATTTTTCTGCCCTCAAAGCAAAGTCACGCCCAGATTCAGGAATGGAGCAGGACAGTGACAGGAGGCCCTGTCAGGTCTGCCCTTTGTTTAAAGGCCCAGGACCAGCTGCTGGAGCTTCAAACAGAGGTCAAAGATTTGGTGGTTTTTTTTTTTTTTTTTTTTTTTTTTTGAGACAAGGTTTCAGTTTGTAACCCACGATGACCTTTAATACCCCATTCTCCCACTTCTGCCTCAGGAATACAGGGATACCAGCATGTTGTACCAATACACCAGTTTAGACTCACTTGATAGTTGCTAAGCCAGTAGATCTTAAGTATTCTCACCACAGAAAGAATGAGGTGGTAAGGATACATTCCCTTGCTATGGTGATCACTTTATAATGCATATCAAAACATCAACTCAGATATCCTAAAGATACACAATTTTTATTTGTCAATTATACCTTCAAAAAAATTTAAAGACTTTTTGGACCATGTTGCTTTTTGTTTTGTCTTTTGAGGCAGAGTGTCACTATGCAACCCCAGTCAGCTTAGAACTTTCTATATAAATGTGGCCTTGAAGCCACATCTGTCTCTGACTCCTGAGTGGGGGGATTAAAGGCATGTACCACCTTTTCTAAAGCATGTTTCAGATTCTTTTTTTTTTTTTTTTTCTCGAGATAGAGATTCTCTGTGTAGCTTTGGAGTCCATCCTGGCACTCACTCTGTAGACCAGGCTGGCTTCGAACTCACAGAGATCCACCTGCCTCTGCCTCCCGAGTGCTGGGATTAAAGGCATGTGCCACCACTGCCTGGCTATGTTTCAGATTCTTAAAGAGTATGTATAACTGCTTCATTTCAATTTAAAAAGAAAACCATATGAATTTAAATCAACTATAGAACATGGCACTGTTTTAAATAACAATTCTTCCATGTTCTGATAATCATAAAGTCCCATTGCAATCACGTTTGCACCACAATACAAATACAAAGTGTTAAATTTTAAGTTTTGAAACTGACCTATAAGGACTATCACCTGAGCGTATAGGTTACGAAGGACTTAAACATGCCATTTTAGAACATTTATTGGGAGATCAGCACTACAGCCCCCAGGCATGTTTCATACTGTAAACTGCTATGTGGTCAGTCAACTTCAAGGCAGGTCCCTGGAGGTCATCTACAAGACAGCTGAAGTTCAAGCAGAACTCAGCACTTTACACAATAGGGCGACTTCAAAGCCAATAACAGTAAAGGATTTAAATGTTCACAGCCAAAGTGCCCAATTCTCTTTACACAGAAACCTGGAGTACACAATTTAAACTTAGTGCAGATTTTACTTATTTATTTTTACTGGAACCCACCAATGGACTTTAGGAAACCCAATTGTTCTCTTTCTCATTATCACCCTCTGGTTATGTACACAATAATATGTACAAATGGGGGGAATATCTTGGCAACTGTCATCACATTGCTATGGATGACCTCACACAACAGCAAAAAAGTTAAAAATCATTGGGTCAATAATCACTTTTTACAAGTAGGGAAGGCTAAAACAACCCAAACTGCCTGGATATTATCTACCTTCAATATTACAGCTAGAATACATATATATAATACACATACATGAACATAAAGTATATGAATAATAAAATACGTGCATGTTTTAAATAACTCATACATATACACACAATCTGATAACTCAAGGCAGATGTTCAGGTTTGAGATACAGCCCCTACCACCATAAATGCATGCACAGTTCACTACACTGTAGAAAACGGAACTGTAACACTATACTAGCAATCGCACAATTGTGTGAGGTAACACTGTAGAGAGAAAAATAGATAGAGGGTGAAATTCCTGGCCACTTTTTGCCAATAAATCATCATACTAAGTTACAAATTATTTGAAAAGCTATAGAAGTTAAAATCTCAGAAAGCACTTTCCCTTCAGTGTTTACCAAACATTCTGTTAAGATACCTGGTAACAAAGCTGGGGGGTGGTGGCACTCGCCTTTGATCGAAGCACTTGGGAGGCAGAGGCAGGTGGTGGATCTCTGTGAGTTTGAGGCCAGTCTGGTCTACAGAGTGAGTTCCAGGACAGCCTCCAAAGCTACAGAGAAATCTTGTCTCCAAAAACAAAACAAACAAAAAGCTATCTGGCAACACAAAGGGATTAACTCTATATGTCATTTACATCCTCTTTCATGGTAGTATTCTTCATGACGTAGATGTGTATCCTTCATTCATGACAGGCCCTGAACTTTCAATAACTAAAGGGTCAAAAAGAAGCCAAAGAACTAAATCTACCCCAATTCTCTGGGAGTAAGTATCGTTTTACATCATTATTACAAGTAATACTTGGAATGCATGGCCGTTGGCTTTTATGTATGACTTCCTTACAGACGGATACCCATTGTTTCTTGCAGCGATGATCACTTAAAAGAGTTCCTGTCATCTTATTTTCAGGAAGATTACATGACGACTAGCAGCGTTCACCCTGAGAGTCTTCCCCTGTTAAGAATTAACTTTTGCCTTTCCTGCCCAGGGTCTGCTTACTCCTCCATTCACTAAATATGCACTGAGGTACTACGAAAAGGGGACCAGAAAAAAAAAAAAAAAAAAAAAAAAAAACAGTATTTATTAACACCACTAGGTTCCATGGCCTGGCTTTGCTCATCAGACCGCGGTGTCGCTAGTTAGAACGGGGGACGCAGAGCTGGACTAACTTGTCATTTACGAAACCGAGCCATGCACGGTTCAAAACTGTAAACCCAACGGGTTTGAGGGCATGCCCAGCCGAGAACATGGGCCCAGTCCACTCCACCGAGGCAGCAGGGGCTCAGGCCGGTGGGCGGGGCTTGCGGCAGCCGAGGGAGGGAGGAGGGAGGGGGGGACGGTGGGAGGAGACCTGGGCAGAGTGGAGTCCTCGGATGGGAGTGACGGGACACCCCAGCCGCGGCCGACCGGGGAGCGCACCCCCTTTCCTTCCTCCTCCTCTAGGGAAAGGCGGGGGCGGGACGGAGGTACCTAGTTTCTGCCCCAGGTAGGTGAGGCTGTGATAGACCTTCTCGGCCGCGGCCAGGTGCGCCAAGGCCGCCAGCAGCGACAGCCAGCTGCCCCCCGCGCTCTTGTTGGCCTCTCGTTCCTTCTCCACATTGTCCTTGGCCTTGTCGTAAGAGAAGATACCCAGGTGAGAGAAGAACGTCTCCAGCACCGCCTGTTCCACCGGCACCGGGGCGGCTAGCGGGATAGACTCCCCCATGCGACCTGCGCGCCAGCTCCACCCACGTGGCTCCGCTCGCACTTCCGGGTTCCGAGGGGGGACGCGCCTGCGCAGCCGCGTGCGTGCGCGTGCCCGCGCCGGGCCGGGAGAGCGACTGGATGCTCCGGGGAGCTGGCAGAAGGCGTGGCGATGTGGGAGGGTCGAGGCGGCTCCCGAGCGTGGGCGTCTGATCCTCTGAAGACTGAGACCCGCTGCAGAGCTCGAAGCTGGCCACCTCCAGGCCTCCGGAGGCGTCCTGCGCCCTTGTCCCCCCAGAAGCCCCCGGCGGGTCAGCCCCTTAGCGCGCATGACGTCACGCGGGCTTGACGTCAGCTCTGGCGTGCACATCAAAGCCCGACTTCTGATCAGCCCTGGCACCAATGGAGGTTGTTGGGTGGAAGCCTGACGGTTCATGACGTGTCGCCTAGTTGTCACCCCTACACACGCCGTCAGCTGACGCCTGGCCATGCCAAATCTGTGTGGGTCCGATTCCAGAGCTAGAAGGCACTCTTCATCTTGCCCATCCCTCTCAAAGTCTGTGAGGCTTCCTGATAGGGGGTCCTCAGCGTCAAGGATAAATTCACATAAGTCGTTTACACTTTGTCATGCAGGTTCTTCACAAGTTCATGTGACATTTAAAGACCTCCAGCTCGGCTCACATAGGTGTCTGCTGTCTTGAAATGCTGCCCACACACTCTGTGTTTTTTTTCTTTGCATATCTTGTATATAAGTGTTTATTTTACACCATTCACACTGAGTGTAGGTGTGTGTATGTTTATGTATCTCTTTCCCGTCAATGAGGAGCTGACATGGGCAGAGACTAGAGTCTGCTTACCATTCTAATGGTTCATAATGGAAACGGGGATGTTCATTGAACAATTCAGAGAACTATCTTCATTTCGCGCCCCCCCCCAATTCCAACTGTGATATCATCATTACCTGTGGACTATTTGTTTATTTATTTGTTGTTGTTATTTTCTTTGTTTTGGTTTTGGTTATTTGAGGCACGGTCACACCGTGTAGCTCTAGCTGGCCTAGAACTCTCTATGTAGACCAGGCTGGCCAGAGATCCTCTTGCTCTTCTTTGGAACTACAGGGATTAAAGACATGGCCACCATGCCCAGCTCACTGATACCTTTTAATGAGTGAGTAACTAATCTAGTTTCAGAGATATTGTGCATTTGTTTCCTGGCCTCAAGAATGTGCTTGGGTAAGTTCAAACCTTTTGATGGTTTATAAGGCAGGCTTTTATGCTTGACATAAAAGGGGAAGCTTCCTAAGAATGTGCTATTCATGAAGAATGAACACAGGTTAGAAGTCAAAGTGTAGTACTGGCTCCCACACCAACAGACAGTGACAGTGTTCATTCCCAGTGTTACAAGAAAACACAAGAAGTCCTTACATCAGTGGTTCTCAACCTGTGGGTCGCAACACCTTTAGGGGTCAAATGACTCTTTCATGTGGGCCACATATCAGATATACTGCATACAGATATTTACATTACGATTCATAACAGTAGCAAAATTACAGTTATGAAGTAGCAACGAAAATTATTTTATGGTTGGGAGTCACCACAACATGGAGAACTGTATTAGGAAGGTTGAGAACCACTGCCTTAGATGATGAAGAAAGCATCGTAATCATGAGGGGAAAGAAATATAGGGAATAGTGAAGGAGACATGATTAAATGGGAAAGACTGTCTACTTGTTTCTTGTAACAAAGTGTACATTTAAAAACCATAAACCAGGGAATGTGAGCATGACTAGGTCTAAAGAAAGAAAGAAAAACTTGCAACTATACATGCATTGGAATAACTTACAAAGAATCAAATATAAAAGTTAATATATTGACATATTAAGTGTGCAAATTAGTGAGTGTCACTGTGACATTTCCATGCATGCATATATCATGCATTGACTATGTCCATACTTCCCTTCCCTCTGCCTTGCCCTCCCCTCTCCAACTTCCTCCCTTTGGCATCCTTCCCACTCCTTAACAGTCTCTCTTCTCCCACATCAAGAGAACACAGTGAAACCCTAAGAAAAACAATTTACAGTATATGCCAAAGGGCTGATGTTTTACGTTTTAATGAACCAAGACCTCTTTCTAGCCAGTAAAAATAAGAGGTTACAGGGCCGTTGAGATGGCTATGCAGGCAAGAGCACTTGCTGCCAAGCCCGAGGCCCTGAGTTGAATTCTGGGAACCTACATGTTGGACAGAGAGTTCTTAGTCCTGTAAGTTGTGCTCTGTCTTCCACATGAGCACACATGTACATTCACGCACAAAACAAATGCTCAAAAGGCTATGAATGTACCAATCTCAAGAGAAATATAAATCACAATTTTATGCCCAGCTTCACCCATCAAAGAAATGCAGGCTAAACTACTATATTCATTTTTGACCTATGAAATTAATAAATAAATAAAACTTCTTTTTGATGAAGGGTTTATGTAGACAAAGTTAGCCTTGAATAAGCCTAAGGTTCTGCCTACGGATTGTTAGGGTTACAGACATGACTTACAACGCCCAGACCCACAGTAAGCTTAAAATATTGTTATGTGTTTTTGTAGGGGTCTGTGTTCACATGAATGTGTGAAGGTGAGTTTGCGTACACATGCACATGTGTGTGCTTGCATGTAAAGACCAGATATAATTTGAGGTGTCTTCCTTAATTTTCCCCTACCTTATTCTTTGATCTAGGGTCTCTCACCAAATCTAGAGCACACAAATTGGTTAGGCTAATATCTATGGCCACTGTAGACTCATTTGTTTGAATGCTTGACCCATAGGGAGTGACACTACTAAGAGGAGTGGCCTGGTTGAAGTAGGTGTGGCCTTGTTGGAGGAAGTGTATCACTGTGGGGGTGGGCTTTGAGGTCTCATATGTTGAAGCTGTGCCCAGTACACACTCAGCTCCTTTGCCCATTTTTAAGTTAGATTGGTTTTTGCTATTAATTGCACCAATATTTATATATTTTGGCTATCAATCTATTATCAGACATGTAGCTTGCAAATATTTTCTAAGGGTTACATTTTTGTTTAGCTGATTGTTTCATTTGCTGTGCAGAAACCTTTTAGTTTGACAAAGTCTTGTTTGTTTATTTTTGCTATTGCTACCCATACTTTGATGTCCTCACTAAAAAAAAAGCAGTGGCCCCCTAATGTCAGGGAGCTTCCCCTCTGTTTTTTTTTTTTTTTTAAGATTTATTCATTTATTATGTGTACAGTGTTCGGCACCAAATCTCATTACAGACGGTTGTGAGCCACCATGTGGTTACTGGGAATTGAACTCAGGACCTTTGGAAGAGCAGGCAGTGCTCTTAACCGCTGAGCCATCTCTCCAGCCCCAAATAATTTAATGGCTGGGGGTCACCACAACATGAGGAACTGTGTTAAAGGGTTACAGTGTTAGGAAGGTTGAGAACCACTGGCTTAGGGAGATCCCTCTTGTCCAAGCACTTCCTTGAAGGGTACTTCTGAACATGAACTTTAGTCCACAAGATTGGAATAACCATGCCACATTTAATCTTTTTTTTTTTTTCGGTTTTTTTCGAGACAGGGTTTCTCTGTGTAGCTTTGGAGCCTATCCTGGCACTCGCTCTGGAGACCAGGCTGGCCTTGAACTCACAGAGATCCGCCTGCCTCTGCCTCCCAAGTGCTGGGATTAAAGGCGTGCGCCACCAACGCCTGGCTCCCATCTTTGTTCTTTAAAAATATTTTAAATTATATTTATTTGTGTGTATTTATGTGTGTGTGTTTTGTGAGAATGTTATAAAAAATATGTAGACTTAATGACATGACAAGTTAATGACAAATCAAACACTAAAGTTGTAAGGCAACAAGTTACCTTTACAGGGCGGTGGTGGTGCACACCTTTAATCCCAGCACTAAGGAGGCAGAGGCAGGTGGATCTCTGAGTTCGAGACCAGCCTGCTCTACAAGAGCTAGTTCCAGGACAGCCTCCAAAGCCATAGAGGAAACCCTGTCTTGAAAAACAACCCCCTCTAAAAAAAGAAGTTACCTTTACTGATTGCATGTTCAGCCCACAAACCAAATAATTCTAATGTTATCAATAAATGTTAAATATCCACTGCTGCATGTAAAATAACCACCAAACTTAATGACTTCAGACAATAAAAACCATGTATTATCTCTCACAATTTTAGTGAAGCAGGGAAATTAAGAGTGGTTCTATTTGGCAGCTCTGACTCAGCCCCTTACATCCTGCAGTTGGGTGTTGGCACTAGTCAGTTGAGAACCTGATTGGAGATGTAGAATCTCCTTCCAAAGTGACTCTGCCACATGCTGGTGGGTTAGCACAGACTTTCACCACAGGGGCTTCTCCACAGGGCTGCCTGAATCCCTTCACAGCACGGCAACTGGCTGGTCCTGGAGCAAGTGATTAATACAATAGACCAAGGTATGAGCTGCAATGCTTCATATCTCTTGTGCTTGCAAGTCATCTGTCATTTTTAGGGCCAGTCTGAATTGAATTTGAGCAGGAGAACGTGAATGCTAGGAAGCAAGGATCATTGGGGTCATCCTGGAGACTGGCTAGCACAAATAGTAATACTGTTAACATAGAGAATGCTCAGTCATCTTAAACATATCACAAGATAGATGCCACTAATGGCCCCTACAGATTGTTTTATTGGGGTTAGTCAAAATTCCAGCATGGATAAGGGGATCTCCCCTTCCAGGTTCCACTCCTGTCAGAAGAATCGACAGTTGATAGCGCTGGCAAAGGGAAAGTATTCTCTCAGAATGTGGCTGCTGGGAGGCTGCTCATGTCCCAATGGATCGGCACACACCCACACACTCAAGGAGTTAAAAGATAAAAAGATAAAGTCGGGAGGGAAATGGAGTACGGGGTGCCTGGGGGAGTTGGAGGTAGGCAGTGGTGGATGGGTAAGATCAACATACACTGTATAAACATATGAAACTTTCTATAAATAAAAACAGTAGTTTTTAAATGTGGTTAGACATTCAGTCTTTGGCTTAAGAAGCATAAAAATGATCTTATAATTTCACAATTAGACATTTAATTATTACTTAAATTTCATGTCATTTGGATTAACTTCCCCTTTCCTGATCTGTTTCTGAGCATAACACCATCAGTAGTGAAACTGTGGTTGATGTAGCACTTACCACTTAATGAGTGCTTCATACCATACTCCTCCAAGTCAAGATGGGTGTGGTCAGTGACTTCAGGGAAATGGAGGCTCTGAAAATCTAAGTACCTTGCCCAGAGTGCAAAAAGAAAGGAACTGGAAAGGCTGAGAGTACAAATTGAGATCAGTCTCTTCAGATAGATGTGGTAGCCCACGCTGAAACCCAGCACCATGCAGAGGCAGGATGCTCCTCTTGCTGGCCCTCCATGTAGCCTTAGCAGTAAGACGTCCATCTGGTCCTTCAGGCATTTTTAGACTGCTTGTGCCAGCGCCTCTCTTACTATATCAGGAGTGTGGTTGAAACGGATTTTTATAAAGAAGCTTTCCTTGGCTTATGAACAGGGACCAAACTCTTGATGCACAACAGCCTCTTCTGTTGTCCCTTCAGGTAGTTTACTAAAGTTATTACCCAGTTGGCAATGAATTAGATAGCTCTTTGGCACCTAACTTCCAACTGAATTCCTTTTACTTTTATATGCAAATAAATTAGCATCTGTTTAACAACATATACACAGTCTTTTATGTTTAATTAGCTCTTCCAATTTTGCTTTCCTACACATCTAATTATAATGAGCTTTTGGAGTCAAGATGGGGAATTACAAAGTCAGGGGCTGAAGAACTAACCCAAATTCAAGACAGACAGACTATTTCGGTTCTGTTTTTCACCCATTACTGAATACTGCTTCTCGGTTGCTTTGCCCCATGTAAGTAGTCAGTTACAGCAAGTGGTTGTTTATATAAGCAAATAAAAGTTAACCTGTCTTAGTTAGAGTTACTGTTTCTGTAAAGATACACCACGACCAAAAGCAAGCTGGGGAGGAAAGGGTTTATTTGGCTTACACACCCACATCCAGGTCTATCATTAAAGGAAGTCAGGACAAGAATCTGGAGGCAGGAGCTAATGTAGAGGCCATAGAGGGGTGCTGCTTACAGGCTTGCTCAGCCTGCTTTATTATAGAACCCAGGACCACCTGCCAAGGGATGGTCCCACACACAATGGGCTGGGCCCTCCCCCATTAATCACTAATTATGACAATGCCATACAGCCAGATCTTATAGAGGCATTTCCTCAATTGAGGTTCCCTTTTCTCAGATAACTCTAGCTTGTATCAAGTTGGAAAAAAAAAAAAAAAAAAAAAAAAACTATCCAGCACAGAAACCAGTGAAAATTGAAAATTTCCTCACTCCTTTATATTTTCCACATTTCAGATGTTGATAACTACCCATGGGCAGTGGGTACCATGCTGCACAGACAGCAAGGCAGCGTAGGTACAGAAACTTCCTATCATAAAATGTCCTACTGGACAGTCCTGGAAAGAAACCATGTCAGAAGAAAAACTTCCCCAAGTCATAACAAAGGAGAATGAACAGCAAGGACCATGAATTATTTTAAATCCTGTTTCACACTTTCATTCTTCTGGACAATAACTACACTTATATTTTCTTTTTTAAAATACATATGTTTATTAAGTAGTCAATACATTCATCTATGGCTACTTTGTATTTATAATTCTAAATGTAATGTAGGACCAGGAACACAGCTCAGTGGTAGAACATTTGTCTCACATTCAGTCCCCAACCATGAAAACAAATAAAAAAAACTGCATACAAATTATCATAGGTAAATTTATTGTGTACTTAATAAATTCAATGAAGGTACTTTATTTGAATTACTTCATTTAATACCTAGATCAATTCTATTCTCATTATGACAAATTCAAACAATACAAATAAAAGACAGAAAAACCACCACCCTTAATTCCAAACCCAGAGATAATCACTGTTGACATTTCCAGCAGATGCCATGGTGTTCTACCCAGATTCCACAAATTGGTGTCTTAGTTAGGGTTTTTATTGCTGTGAAGAGACACCATGACCATGGTAATCTTACAAAGAAAGCATTTAATTGAAGTGGCTCACTTACAGTTTCAGAGGTTCGGTCCATTATCATCATTGTGGAACATGGCCACATTCAGGCAGACATGGTGCTGGAGTACTAACTGAGAGTCCTACATCTTGCAGGCAACGGGAAATAGTCTGAAAGTCACTCTGAGGGAAGCTTGGGCAAAAGAGACCTCAAAGCCCGCCCCCACAGTAACATACTTCCTCCAACAAGTCCCATGCCTACTAATAATGCCACTCCCTTTGGGGGCCTTCTTTCAAACCACCACAACTCTGGTCATCTGAAGTGCCACTAGAATCACTTTTTGCTCACAGCATTCAAGGATTTAGCTGCAGAGTCTGCACCTCTCAATTCTCCGGAGGTTTCTGAACTACATGGTCAAGTGGTCACAGCCTCCACTTCTCTGGAATGTTGGACAATATTCAAGATGGAGCAATATTCAATATGGACTCAGCCTGTGGGTCTGACCCCATGGAGGTAGAATGACCTTTCCACAGGGGTCTCCTAAGATCATTGGAAAACACATATATTTACATTATGATTCCTAACTAGCAAAATTGATTATGAAGAAGCAATGAAAATAATCTTATGAGTGGGGTTGTCACTGGGTGAGGAACTGTATTAAAGGATTGCAGTGTTAGGAAGGGTGAGAACCCCTGACTTAAACAGATAAAGGCTTGTTGTAGTTCAGTGTTTCAGAGCATTCGGTCCATCGTGGTGTTGGGGCAGAGCAAAGCAGTTCACATTATGGTGGCCCAGAGAAAGAGAGACTTAGAAACACAAAGAAACAGACTGGGGTGAGGGGTGGGGGCAACAGAGAGACAGACAGACACACAGAGAAACAGAAAGAGGACAGAGAGAGACAAAAACAGAGACAGAGGAGAGACAGAGTCAGAGAGAGAAGAGAGGAGAGATGAAACAGAGACAGAGAGAATGCCTTAATTATTGGATTTTCTCCTTTCATCTTTATTCTATCTGGTCCCCTAGTCTATGGCGCCCACACTCAGGGAAGATTTGCCACCTCAGCCAACCTCTGGAAGTCTCTGAACACTCCTTATATCCTTTATTAATCTAGGCATGTCACAATACAGTCAAGTTGACAAGATTGACCATCAAGGAGAGGACACAGAGACACTGGAACACTTGCACAGTGCTGGTGGAATGAAAAATGACACAGTCCTTTTGGAAAACAATACAGAGATCCCTCAGAAATAAACATAGAACTAGTGTATGATTCAGCAGTTCTACTTCTGGATGTATATATAAGAGAACTGAAAACAGTTCTGGAAAGGTATTTACCCTCTTTGGTTACTTTCCTTGCTGTTTCAACAAAACACTTGGCCAAGCTAGAGAAGGGAGCATTTGTTCTGGCTTACAGTTTGAAGGGTTTGTTCCTCTATTGCATAGAACACACAGTGGCCGGCAGAGAAGCCATGGTGGCAGGAGCAAGGAGCCAGCTACACTAGGGAAGCAGGCAGTGACTAGGACATGGAACTCAGCTTGAAAGCCTCAAGGCCTTCCCTGAGTGATTACTCCATCTCTGATAGGTTCCACACCTTCCAAAGAGCACCACCAACTAAGGGTCAAGTGTTCAACCACATAAGCCTACTGGGGACACATCCAAAGCACAGCATTCTACCCCTAGGTTCATTGGGGTCATGGCCATCTCATGATGCAAAACACACTCACAGTTGTTTCCAGTGTCTCCATAGTTAATAGTCCCAACCCTGTTCAGAAGTCCAAAGCCTCTTCTGAGACTTCAAGACAGTCTCCTAACTGTGAGTCCCTGTAAAATAAAAAAAACAAGCTGCATACTTCCAATGTACAACGGCCCAAAGTAAACTTTCTCATTCCCAAGGGAAGAATGAGAACACAGCAAGGAGAGGTGGAGCTAAAGCAAGACTGACACCTGATAAGGCAAACATCAAACATTTGGAACTCGTGATGGGATCATCTGGGGCCACAAGAGCAGGAGTAACCCTGCCCCTCCAGCCCTGCTGTCTGCGTCACATTCATTCCTAGACTGCAATGATCTTCAGTAAATGTCTTCTAATCCTGGCATCTCCACCAGTATCCATGTGGAGGCCAGAAGAAGTCTATGTGAGGTGCCTTTGTATTGTTCTCCATCTGAATTTTTGAGACAGTCTCTCACTGAACCCACAGCTAGCTCACTGAGTCAGCAAGGCTGGTTGATCAGTGAATTCCAGGGGTCTGCCTGCCTTTTTACATCCTCACCAATCAAATTACAGAGCCGCCAGCACAGTGATGGGACTTTTACAGTTCTTGGATTCCCAACTGAGACCATTATGCTTTCACCGCAAATAAGTTGCCAGCCTTTCGTTCTTCAAATAACTGGACTTCGCATCAGAGTTGGGTAGGGCCTGGGGCAGCTTCTGCTTCACTGAATTCTGTTGTCTCCTTTAACCAGCCAGGGATCCTGGAGTCCTAGGATTTGCTGATGTGCACACTAATCTACCAACAATATCAACCCTAACTTTAGTTGAAAGAATTTGGGAACATTTAGCTTTTTTGTTGTTGTTGTTTGATATTTCTTCATACTGCCAGCACTCTCTATCAAGGGTCAGCAAACCAAAGTCTACAATGCTTCAGGTTTTCAAGACAATTTTTGGTTTTTATACCTTTAAGGGTTATTTAGGAAGAAGACATGGAGGAGGAAGAAAAAAGGAGGAAAGTGAAGAAAGGGAAGAATAAATCATATGTGTCTCACAAAACCCAAAATATTTCCTATTTTGGCCCTGGATAAAGGAAGTTTGCCACTCTTCTGACCCCTGCAAATGGTATTTTTATTCATGCCACATCTTTGTATTTTGAAAGAAAAATCTGTTGGTATATTTGGTGAAAGAATCAGGTGCAATAAAGCATTCATAGCAAAAACAAAAAAATAAAACAAAGCAAAAAAAAAAAAAAACAAAAAACAAAAAACTGAATGCAAGGTACCAGGAGCTTGCAAAATCATTAGAAAGCCAAAAGGCATTCTTTAGCAGACCCTGAGTCATGACTCCTAATACAAGTCTCCAGGGGAGCTGCTACCTCTGCAGTAATTAGGCAAGCAGGCAGGGACTGGCAGACATGAGGCTGTTGAGGTCAAGGACATACTCCAAGGATAATGGAGTCAGCTGCTGTCCTCTATCCACCATCCAACACCCACAGAGCTAGTTCCTAGACACTGCAGTGAAGTCCAATGTGTCCCACCTACGTCTGCCAGCAGAAACAAAACAGATGGCAGCGACCTGGGTTCTACTTCCAAGTACATCAGAACTCTACCTGAAGATGGGAGACGTGGCTCCTCCAAGAAAGCACACTAGATGATTGGAATGAATGCTGGCAGCCAGGGTCAGTTCAGAGCACAAACTGGGTTGTAGCTTAATGCTCTTTTCATCTGTGACTAGTCCTTTATCCTTTTGAGAAAGGCCCCCTCATACTCCCTTTCCTCCTGCCAACTTTTACTGAATTGGATGCCCTTCGGTGAACTTCTGAAGCTCTGACTCCAGCCCTTCCATGTGCCTGTCATTCACTCACATCAGAGCCTTGGTTCCTGCTCTCCCACAAGAGTTGCTTCCTGACCAGGGCAAGCTTGAAAAAAGCTCAGTCATATTCATAGTATAGGTAATTGGTATATGTTGCGAATTCAATAGTTCTGATATTACAACCTCCCTGTGCTGGCTAGTTATATGTCAACTTGTATGTCAACGTCCTAAGTTAAAATCATCAGAAAAGAGGGAGCCTCAATTAAGAAAATACCTCCAGAAGATCAGTCTGTACAAAGGTCTATAAGACATTTTCTTAATTAGTGATTGTTGTGGATGGGCCAAGTACATTTGGTTTTTTTTTGTTTGTTTGTTTGTTTGGGTTTTTTTGGGGGGGGGTTCGAGACAGGGTTTCTCTGTGTAGCTTTGGAGCCTATCCTGGCACTTGCTCTGGAGACCAGGCTGGCCTCAAACTCACAGAGATCCACCTGCCTCTACCTCCCGAGTGCTGGGATTAAAGGCGTGTGCCACCAGTAAGCAGCACCCCTCCAGGGCCTCTGCATCAGCTCCTGACTCCAGGTTCCTGCCCTGTTTGAGTTCCTGTCCTGACTTCCTTCATGATAAACTGTGATGTGGAAATATAAGCAAAACAAACCCTTTCCTGCCCAAGTTGCTTTTATGACAGCAACAGTAACCCTACCTAGGACAGTATCTGTGGTCTGTCACTAGCTCTGTCAGGGTCACTTTGTGACCCTGGAGAAACTGCTAAGCCTTCTAGGTTCATCTTCTCCTTAGAGGACAACCCTTAGCTCTGTGAAATCAAATTCATTTTGTTGCATAATTATTACTAAATTATAGGAATCCTAAATTCTAAATTCTAAGTTCCTATAGTAACCACTTTAAAATGAATGTTAGCAAACTAAGTAATACTTTCACAAAGGCATTTTTATTCATTAATGGCATTGCTCTTTGATCTGTTTCACCCTGTTTCCAAACTGTCATCCTCTAACTCCCACTTCCCTCCCCACCCTTTGCCGGTCCCCTTCTTGCCCTTAAGGGTCCCTCCTTCTGCTGTCATGTCACTTGTATTCCAGGGCTCCTCCCCAATCCTAAGATAACTTTCTCCCCTCCCAAGGGCCCCTTTCCATGACCCACATCCATTTTCCTGAAATTTTATAATTTCATTTTTCTCCATGGCTATATCCATATACATACAGTAACATTCTTTGCCTGTTTCCATCTGTTGATGGATAGATAACTCAGCAGATTCCATTTTTAGCTATTATGAATAGCACAACAATCAGCACCTTTGTGTGTGTATCTCTGGGGTATTGACTGAGAGTCCTTTGGTATATACTGTTTTTATTTCCTTTAGGAACCTCATGCTGACTTCCATGTGACTACAGCAGTTTACACTCTCATGAGCAGGAGCTAAGGGCTCTTTGCTCCCCCTTTGTCTTTTTTGTCATAGCCACTCTGACTGGGATGAAAGAAAAATCTCAATGTTTAAATTAAATGTTAAACATTTTTCAAGTATTTATTAAATATTTTTCTTTGAGACCTATTCTGTGAAAGGCCCTTTGGTTGGTTGGATGGTCTGTTGGTTTTCTTTGTGTGTTTGTTTTTAATTTTGGTGTTCTTTATATAGTTTAGATATTATCCCTTTTATATAGTCGATAAAGGTTTTATCCCATCGCCTAGGCCATCTCTTCACTCTGGTGATTGTTTTTTTTAGCTGTAAAGAGGATTCTTAATTTTTTTTTATTAAGGCAGTTTATTTTTGTCAGTTCCTGGAGGTGTTTTCCGTACTGTCGGGATTGTTTCCAGAAAGTCCTGCCTATGCCTATTTTGAAGAACTTCCTTGCCTTTATATTTTCCTCCTGTGGTTTGAGTTCCGAGTCTTTTTTGTTTTGTCATTTTGACACAGGGTTTCTCTGTGTAATAGCCCTGGCTGTCCTGGAACTCACTCTGTAGACCAGGCTGGCCTTGTACTCACAGCCTGCTTCTGCCTTCCGAGTGCCGGGATTAAAGTCATACGTCACCACCGCTCCTCACGACTTCCAAGTCTTAAAGTAAGATCTTTAACTTTAGAGTTATGTTCTATTTCATTCCTCTCCCTGTGGAAAATCCGGCTTCCCGGCACCATTTTTTGACAAGACTATCTTTCTTCCAATGCATGTCGTTTTGATAATTGTGTCAAAAATCAGGAGGCTGTGCCTGTGAGGGTTTATTTCTGGGCCACCTATTCTATGCCATTGTTATACATTCTGTAGTATGTGAGTTTTGTCTTGGTTTGTTTGTTTTATTTTTTAGATAAGGTCTCTGTAGTCTAGATTGGCCTAAAACGAAGTGGCCCAGTCTTCATTTTTTCCTCATGGCAATTCTCCTGCCTCAGCTGCCCACATGCTAGAATTACAAGTGTCTGCCAACATGCTTGGCAGATAGTTTTCTCATGTCTTCCGTGGTACTTGGTCTAGTACTCTGTGTAGGGTATAGCCAGCTCACGGTGTGTGCATGTCAGTATATAGGCATACATGGACATCTGGCCAAGGAGAAATATTTTTCTTCACAAGACGCTGTGCTTTTTGTCATGTTACCTTCCTTTGGGGAAAACAAACAAAACACTCACATGTGCATTAGGGTCAGCACCAAGAAACCAGCACTAGCCAAGTCCTTCAGTCCCATGGTCACAGATACAGGTTTATCTTTAAAGCCCGAGGAGTTACTACTGTAACCAAAGACAAAAAGGCTTCTTGGGTGAAAAGTATGCCAAGAGCATGTAAAGGGGCCTCAGCCTGTAGAGACAGATACAGTGGGGAGTTTCCTGCAGAGAGCTGGTTCTTGTCCTCATCCAAGCTCCTCCAGAGCAGTCAGAGAGTCCCCCAAATTATTCCAAACTGTCATAAATCTGAGGAGGTGCTCAATAGTTGACAAGCCCCGGACCATGCAGGGCCAGTGTCCACATGCTCTAAGTCCAATTTGTCAAGGACGTGAATGCAGAGTATTGCACAGGCCACGGACTGGACATAAGAGTCACCATGCTTTTGTGCTTCTAATGTAGCTCTCAGTGACAGAGAGTTTGCTTAGCAGCAGGGACAGCCTCGAGCTCAATCCACATCTCTCCATAACAATGCAATAAAAGAGCCACTTTTCTTTTCTGTAAAAGATATATAGATATATAACACAGGGAGGTCTGTAACCTGTTCAGACGTGCATCTTTGCATTTCGTAGTAACTATCACCATGGTAGCAAGGCAGTTTGACAAAGATACCTTCCCAGCACAGAAGATACAAAATAGAGAAATTAACAGCCAACCATGAACTGTCTTATACCTTTATCTAATTATACTGGTCTTATATCCTTAGCTGTTATTCTCTAACACTCCTCCTTATATCACTGAGAACAGGGAGAGTCATCTGAGAAAATCTTGGCTGCTAAAAATGGCTAAAAAAAGAAAAAAAAAAAAAAAAGCCGGGTGTTGGTGGCACACGCCTTTAATCCCAGCACTCAGGAGGCAGAGGCAAGCAGATCTCTGAGAGTTTGAGGCCACCCTGGTCTACAGAGTGAGTGCCAGGATAGGCTCCAAAGCTACACAGAGAAACCCTGTCTCAAAAAAAAGTAATAATAATAATAAAATAAAAATGGCTCCTGGTTGTGTAATATTACTTTAATGATGTAAAGGTGTGCTACATTTGTTTATGTTGCAAAATATTACTTTATGTAAAGGTGTGTTACATTTGACTATGCTGACTTTGTTTAATTACGTAAAGATGTGTTGCTGTTCCACCTTGCCTGCCCAAGGCACCTGATAGGTCTAATAAAAAGCTGAACACTCAATAGCTCGGCAGAGGAGGGACAGACAGGACTGGTGGGCAGAGAGAATAAATAAATAGGAAAAGGATTTTAAGCTCAAGAGAGAGGAGGGAATCAGAGAGAAAGAGAGGGAGATGCCCAGGCCATTCAGGCAGCCACCAGACAGACAGACAGACAGACATGGAGGAAACAGGAAAAGCAGGACATAAAGAATAAATGAAAGGTAAAAAGCCCAAAGAAAAACATAGATGAAAAGAAATGGATTAAATTAAATTATAAGAGCTAGTGGACAAGCATAACTAATAATAAGTTTCCATGTCTTTGTTTGGGAGCTGGTTGGTGGCCCAAAGAAAGCCTGCTACAGTTCCTACATTTAGCTAGAGGTCAGACCATGGCTGTTTTCCTAGCTAGGCCAGTGCAATGTGGATTTCAGGCTAAGGGCCTGCAAGCATGACTAGATATGTGCAGAAGGTATATGATTAGAAAAATAACATGTGAACTGTCAGTAGGAGTTCCAGTAGGAAGCCTAGTCTACCCCGGCCTCTGCCTTCCACTCCAGTAACACTCAGTCAGGGAGTTCTTTCTCATTTTTCCTGGAGTTAATGATCATCTCCCATCACACTCTTTACTGAATGCATTCTTCCATTTTATTTTAATTGTCTGGAATATAATTGCCCCACATTTCAGTTATCCCCACTTCTATTTTTAACATTTTGTTACTTCGCACTTATTTCTTTCTTTTCTTTTTTTTCTTTTCTTTTTATTTTTTTGCTACATAAAGTCCCATTTTATTTTTCCAAGGTGTTTTTCTTCTGTCTTCATGAAACCATATCTTTACCTGGGCTTTGGTGGAGGCTGTGGTGCAGCACCAGCAGGTCTAAATCATGGTGGGGGTGTTTGGTCCCTCTGGGCTTCCCGAGATCGATTCCTGACTACTTTGCTATGACTAGCACAGCTCCCAGAGTAATGCAGCTTGACATAGAGTTTGGGAGGCACGTAAGCGTCTAAGACACTTGCTTCAGATTTGTCCCTGACAGCAGCGGCCTCTCCAATGTTCCAAATGACTGACTTCTTAATGGCCTTATCCTTGGGGATGCACCGGGAGCAGTTCATGCAGCGAATTGGCTGCACATAGCCGTGGCCTTTTTTGGAATGTCCATTTTTCGTCATCTTGGAGCCAAGACCAGAAAGAGCTTCGAATTTCTTTTGTAAAGAGCTTAAATATAGACACATCCTCTTCAATAGCCTGAATAGCCATATTCACTTTAAAATCTGAGTTCTTCTAGTCTCAACTGCCACTCAAGGCATGCCACGGCCCAGCTGGTAGATGGACATTCTAGTCAAGTTCAAGGCTGAACACAGCTGCAAGGGTTTGGCCTTGGAAATTCTAAGCCGCAACTTCGGTTGCTAAAGACCAAATTTGGCCTGTCTACTAGATCAGCCACCAAGATGAGGGTCATTGCTATATTTTCACCGTCTCTGGGACAAAATGAGCCTGCCCAGCCTCTTGCAGAACGAATCACAGAAGTCGCTGTCTCTCAGACAAGGACGGGTTGGGTCCTCGAAAGCCTGCTAAGGAATCCGACCTAATTTGTTGAAACAAGAATCTAACAAACATAAAATTGCTGGCAGATGTGCTCCTGTCATCCTCAGAATTCCTCCTGAATCCCTACAAGCCAAGGAGGGGGTGTGTTTCCTCGTGTGCATACGCCCCCAACATGGATAAGGCTGACCAAGTCAATTCGAAAGTTGGGTCACAAATACACAATATGGCTTAATTTTACCATAGGGACATAGGGTTTCTGGTTGTAGATATCTAAGGACAAGCATTGTAGGTATAGCACTCAGGCATCTATTGTGGGTTTTTACTCACTCATGTCAGGTACAGAGCCAGGCACAAATGTTTTGTGGACATTTGTTGGTTGAATGAATGAATGAAAAGCTCTTCACAGTCTGACTCACACTCCTTTCCAGACATGGTTCCTGTTGCCCTTCTTCCCAAACACTTCTAATTTATATCCCAGCAAAATAACTGTTGTTTCTTAAAACTTGCTTTGCCTTTGCTGTTATGGTACTCACTACCTGGGATGTTCTTTCCTCATACCCCATGACCTAGACTATGAATGTTTTAGTGTGTGGTGGTTGAATAAGAATGGCCCTTATAAGGCACATATATTTGAAGGGGCTCTCTAACAGGCCTAGGCATTGCAACATGGTACCGACTGGCTTTGCCCACTGCACTCTCCTCTCCCTTGCTAAACCATTAGATTGCATTCTTAAAGCTGGCCACCAATGTCTATTGCCTTATTTCGTCACTTTCTTGTGCCTGATTAAAACACCGAGGTCCAGCAATCAATTCATTAACTGGCTCCACTGGCTAGCTGGTCCAATCAGGACTTACCTACTCATCCTAGCACAGACTACCCCACCCCCCTTTTTTTTTCTCCTTAAAAACCCACTCCACAGAGCCACTTGCTGCTGTCTTTGCCCAATCTAGAGGCAAGTGATTCTCCCAACCCCACCGGCTTGTCCCTCCAGGGAATAAATCTCCTTTGTGCCAAGAAGTTGGTGTCTGGCTGTGTCCTGTGCCAACTCCAAGGTCCCTTCACATCTGAATTCTTAGTCATCAAGGAAGAGCACTGTAGGCGGGACCACAATCAGCTCTGTGATCCACCAACAGCTTCCCAAATAACCACAAAGAGGCTTAATATTAATTATAACTGTTCGGCCAGTTGCTCAGGTTTATTACTACCCAGCTCTTACAACTTAAACAAAACCATTTCTAATCATCTATGTGCTGCCCCGAGGTTCGTGGCTTTTGCCTCTCCTGCATGCCCTGCTTCCTCTCCATCTGGCTCAAGACTCCTATCACTCTGCACTCCTTCTTCCCAGCATTCTCTCTGCCCAGAAAAATCCTGCCTAGCCATTGGACAATCGGCTTTTTATTAATAATGAGAGCAACACATTCTCACAGTGTACAGAAGAATTATTCCACAGCAAGGTCCTACTTAGAAGAATTAGGAAGTATGGCCATGTTGGAGGAGGTGTGTCACTGGGGGTGGACTTTGAGGTTTCAGAAGCCCAAGCCAGGCCCAGTGTGTCTCTCTCTTTCTGCTGCCTGTGGATCCAGATAGAGAACTCTGAGCTACCTCTCCAGCATCATGTCTGCCTGCATGCTGACATGCTCCCTGCCATGGGATGACAATGAACTGAACCTCTGAACTGTAAGCCAGCTCCAAGTAAGTGCTTTCCTTTATGAGTTGCCATGGTCATGGTGTCTCCTCACAGCAATAGAACACTAACTAAGGCGATGTGTTTTAGGCTTCACTGACAATGTGGCCTCCTTGTGAACATGTTTCTGACTGAATTAGATATGAGATGCCTCCTTCTTGGTGTATCCTAACTGAGATGCCTCCTTCTTGGTGTATCCTAAATGAGATGCCTCCTTCTTGGTGTACCTAGCCACATATCAGCCACTACTTCACAGTACAGTTATTACATATATATTACACATGCCACTTTATAGTACAGTTTCTCTGTGATTAACTTCTTCCCCCTCACTACACTGTGAGCTTCCTGAAATAGGCAATGGGTCTGATATCTCTAGCACTCCATAATTAGCTATGGGGGTCCTCATACCAATCTATAACCCAGCAAATACGTGTATCCTTCTGTTGTATATGTGAACCCTAAGTGTTGTTCTCATAGATAGATGTTACTTAAACTCAAGAACTAGTTTGGAAATAACACTTTGTCAACATTTTCTTTCCAATTAACTCTGCAGAGGGCTGGAGTGCCTGCTCATCAGGAGGCTCCCTCTGTGCCCTGTGGATGAGCTCAGGTTGGCCTCTTTTAGCAGCAGCAGCAGCCCCACTAAAATTCTCACCTTGTGCACTCAGAGAAACATCTCAGTATGTTTTCCCTAAGTATGGATGATTCATTAAATTCGGAATTCCTTCAAATATTCAGCCCTGCCAATCTTTCCTGCTTTACTAAAAGATGGGCCTTTCTGTTCATTCAGCCATTTGCATATGAACCAAAGGTCTGCACAGACTCTTAGGGGCTGTGTCTCCTGCATGTTGATACATCTCTTTGTAGAAATCCTTCCTCCTGACACTGATAAAAACCAAAGAGTCTCATCTGGTTTTTTTCTTTTTCTCAGTTAGCTAGCACCACCTGGGGCCCACATGCATGCATAGACACACACACACACACACACACACACACACACACACACACACACACAGAGAGAGAGAGAGAGAGAGAGAGAGAGAGAGAGAGAGAGAGAGAGAGAGAGAATACAAAATGCTCTAGAATTAAAGCTTAGATGAGTTATTGAAAAGCAGAAAAACCACAGCTTATTTCTTAAATGCCTAGCACTCTGTAATGGTCTTTTGTTTTGTTTTGTTTGTTTTTAAGACAGAGTCTTGTGTATTCCAGACTGGTCTGGCGTGGTTGACAATGACTTTGGACCTCTGACCCTCTGGCCTCCTGAGTGCTGAGAGAACAGGCCACCTCAATGAGTTTATGTGGCGTTGGGGATCAAAACTAAGTCTTCTTGCCTCCTAGGAAAGCTGTCTACCAGCTGAGCCTTAGATGCCCAGCCCTGGGATGGCTGATTTTGATTGTCAACTTGACAAGACCTGGGCTCCACTACACAGCTGTCATAGCTAAACTTTACTAGTCAACTTGAACTATCTGGGGAAAGGGAACTTCAGCTGAAGAATCGCCGGCTGTAGATGGCCTGTGGATGTGTCTGTGGGACATTTTCTTGGTTGATGATTGGTGAAGAAACCAGCCCATCGTGGGCAG
Source organism: Cricetulus griseus (assembly GCF_003668045.3). Classification (NCBI taxonomy): domain Eukaryota; kingdom Metazoa; phylum Chordata; class Mammalia; order Rodentia; family Cricetidae; genus Cricetulus; species Cricetulus griseus. The sequence continues at coordinate 135,183,325 of NW_023276806.1, forward strand.
TACTATCTGAAAGGTTCAGGCTTTAATGCTGATCGGCTCTACCTCTTTAAGAGACAGACCCCGCCCCGACAGCAGTCAGGGCACGCACAAGGACGTGCCATCACCATATCACCCACCATGCATTTACAGCCTGCGTGAGGACTCTGGGCATGCGTGGAACCTCAGGGTGCATGTGCAGTATTCCCTTTAAAAGTTCCAACTTCCCTGCTTCGCTCTCTCTGCTTCTTCTTCACTCTCTGCTCTTCTCTTCTCCCACCTACAAGCTTTCTCTGCCTTTCTATGGCAACTGGCCATGGCGGTCAGCCATTACCCCTGTTCCTCTTCTCTCTTAGTCTCCCTACTCTGTCAAGTCTATAATAAACTGGCTAATATGTCTCATCTTCAGTCTCCTCTTTTTTTATATCTAATTTAAACAAAAACATAACACTATCCCTATGTAAGTATATAAGAAAGCAGGGTGAGCATGAGTCAGAAGAAAACAAGCCAGCCAGCAGGTGTACCTCCACAGCCTCTGTTTCAGTTCCTGCCTCCAGGTTCCTTCTCCGGCTTCCCTTGATGGTGGACTACAAAGTGAAAGATAAAATAAACCCTTTCCTCCCCACACTGCTTTTGATCATGGCAATTGTTGCAGCAATGGAAAGCAAACCAGGATAGCAACACATCTCTAGAAAGATCTGTAAGGTCATTTCTAGGAAGGAAGAACTAAGTGATGACAGGCTCTCCCACAGCAGGAACAGTGCCTTCTAATAACCCAGGTGTAAAGACATAAGAGGGAAAAGCAGTGATGCTTTGTGTTAGACCCTGGAAAACTCTCACCTCCAGGGTCTCAGCCCAGGACTTCAGTCACCCCAATCACCAGGCAGATTCGAAAGCTTGATGCAAACAGCATGAGGCTTTATTGTTTAACGAGCTAACTCCATGTTAGCTCGGGTCTTTCACCCACCCGCCATGGTGGATGGCTAGCAAAGACAGCTCAAAGGGGCTGCATAGAGATCTTGTAGGGCAGCATAAGGGGAGTGTCTAAGGGTATGCACAGGCTCAGGATTGGTGTGCCTCCAGGCTTGGAGGGCTTGCCCTGTGTTGATTGGCCAACTGGTTGTTATGGCCCATAGGCCCTCCCAGGGTGGTTGCTATGCTCTGTGTGTCATTGCTGTGTGCTCGTCTGTAAAGCACACCCAGAGCCGTAAAGCATAGCACCACCAGCTAACTTCTGATTGGTTCCTTGCCATGAGGCAGGCACCTAACCTCTAGAGACCAAGGCAAGGTCAGAAAAGCACGTGTTACTGTCATGGCTGCTGAAAGGGGCAGGCATCTGACCTTAGTGACTAAGACAAGGTCAGACAAATACATGTTTGGCTGTTATGGCTGCCAAAATGGGGAGCTGGTCCCTTCACTTTGCCTGCCCACTTTTAGATGCTGCTGTGGCTGCTGCTGCTGCTGCTGCTGCTGCTGCTGCTGCTGCTGCTGCTAGGCTCACATCAGGCTCCATCTTCTTTGGCCTTCTAATATGAAGTGAAGAGCAATGACTTTCCAGAAATCCACTAGGCCTCCAGTACCAGGTCAGTGCTGATGATGCCTCCAGCCTCATGAACTGACTAGCTGCAGGACCTCGAGGTTCTCAGCTTCTCCAGCATTCAGAGAGCCATTCATTGTTGGCCTACCTAGCTCTTCTTGAACATGGCAATCTCAAAAATCCCATAGGTTTAGATAAAGCATTAGTTAGTCTGAATTGTCAACTTGATACAATCTAGAATGACCTCGGAAGGGGGTCAATGAGGTTGACATTGTTGGACCCCCAGAAAACTCAAGTATCCGGGGTCCCAGGCCACGTTCTCGGTCACCCCAATCACCAGGCGGATCCGAGAGCTTGCTGCAAACTGCACGAGGCTTTATTGTAATTTAACGAGCTAACCCCATGTTAGCTCGGGTCTTTCACCCACCCGCCATGGCGGATGGCTCGCAAAAGACTGCTCCTAGGGTCTCCCAAGAGATCTTATAGGGCAGCGTAAGGGGAGTGTCTAGGGGAACGCACAGGCTCACGATTGGTGTGCCTCCAGGCTTGGAGGGCTTGGCCTGGTTTGATTGGTCAACTGGTTGTTATGGCCCATAGGCCCTCCCAGGGTGGTTGTTATGCTCTCTACGTCATTGCTGTGCGCTTGTCCGTAAAGCACACCCAGGGTCATAAAGCATAGTGCCACCAGCTAACTTCTGATTGGTTCCTTGTCACGAGGCAGGCATCTGACTTTCTAGTGTCTAGGACAAGGTCATAGAAGCACGTGTTCGGCCGTTATGGCTGCCAAAAGGGAAGCGGGTCCCTTCATTATGGGGGTATGCCTGTGAGGGATGTTTTTTAAATTGTGCTACATGAGGTGGGAATTCCTACTCTGAATCCGGGTAAAGTAGAACCATTTTGTGGGCCAGGCTCTCAACTGAATGAAAAGGAAAGAGTCGGAAAGAGTCGGCTAAGCACTAGCATCCTGCATTTATTGTTTCTCTTTGCTCTTGATGGTGGATGGAATATGCCCAGCTGTTTCAAGTCCCTGCCACATTGACTTCCCTTCAAAGATGGACTGTCACCTGGCATGTCTCAGCCCCAAGCCATGGTAGCCACAAGGCCATTTCTCCTCCAGTCAACCCCTCAGCCTGGTCGATCCTAACTCTCTGTCTGATCTCACTTGTTACTTATACACCTAGCTCTCCACCCTGGTGCAGGCCTATTCAAATGCTTAGTCCTGTAGAGATGCAAACTAGGGGACATTCCCCAGTGGGGCCATGCTATTCAATTGCAAATCAGCTAGTATCTGCAATTCAATGCAGACCAGAGCTCCCGGTTTCTGGAAATTTCATAAAGGAATTTTCCTGGCTCCCCAACACACCTGAAATTGTGAGCTAAATTATATACCCTGTCTTAGTTACCTTTCTGTTGCTCCAAAGAGACTCCATGACCAAGAAAATGTATAAAAGAAAGCTTTTCACTTGGGGGTCATGGTTCCAGAGGGTTAGTGTCCATGACCATCAGATCAGGGAAGCATGGTAGCAGGCAAGCCGACATGGTACCAGTACAGCAACTGAGAGTTCACATCTTGATCCATAGGTATGAGACAGAGACAGACAGATACACACACACACACACACACACACACACACACACACACAGACAGAGAGGGGGGGAGACAGGCTAACTGGAATGGCATGAGTTTTTGAAACCTAAGCCCACCCCCAACACACACCTTCTCCAACAAGGCCACACCTCCTATTCCTTCTCAAACAGTCTCACCAACTAGTAAAACCAAGGATTGAAACATATGAGACTATAGGGACCAGCTCCCCATTTCGGCAGCCATAACAGCTGAACATGTACTTGTCTGACCTTGTCTTAGTCACTAGGTTAGATGCCTGCCTCATGGCAAGGAAACAATCAGAAGTTAGCTGGTGGTGCTATGCTTTACGGCTCTGGGTGTGCTTTACGGACAAGTGCACAGCAATGACACACAGAGCATAGCAACCACCCTGGGAGGGCCTATTGCCATAACAACCAGTTGACCAATCATCACAGGGCAAGCCCTCCAAGCCTGGAGACACACCAATCCTGAGCCTGTGCATACCCCTAGACACTCCCCTTACGCTGCCCTATAAGATCTCTATGCAACCCCTTTGAGTTGTCTTTTCTAGCCATCCGCCATGGTGGATGGATGACAGACCCGAGCTAACATGGGGTTAGCTCATTAAACAACTTTAATAAAGCCTCGTGCTGTTTGTATCAAGCTTTTGAATCAGCATGGTGATTGGTGTGACCGAGCTCCTGGGCTGAGATCCTGGAGGCCTGAGCTTTCTGGGGGTCTTAAAGTGATAACCTTCTTGCATACAGAATCCCAAGGTGGCATAGGGTACCTGTCACATAACAGGAGACACAGTGAGTGTGTGTATGTGTGTATCAGCTGTCCTATTAAGGCAGCATGGAGTCATGAAGGCTCTAGCCTGGTGACTAATCTTAATTGTGTTACAAGACCCTTACTCTCAAACACCTTAACTGAATTAAGTTTTCAATCTCAAAACCTAACAATGGAGATTAAACTCTAACAGGAGCATCAGAGAAGGAAAGCCATGTTCAAACCATACCAGAGAGCTTGCTCCCTCTTTATACTTGGTGGGATGCAGGGAACATATGGCTGTATGTGAACCAGGTGTGTGATCTCCAGACACCGGGGTGGTCTGTGGCTTGATCTTGGACTTCTGGGCAATCAGAACTGTGAGAAGCAGATGGTTGTTACTTTTAAGCCAGGTTGATGGTATTTTGTTACAGTATCCTAAACAGAGTAAGACACTAGAATAAGAGAGATTGGCAGAACGATTGCTTGTCTGGACTAAGTTAAGGCCCTTACAACTTAGTGGCAATGCACAAAATCAGTACTGGATATGTCTGCATTTGTAGACTAAATTTATCAGAGCCACCAGGTAGACAATGTGTCACTTTTGCAACCATCCCACAGCTCTAAGATATGCAAGTCCCCTATCAGTAGACCTGAGGGGGAAGCCTTTCTGCATACAGCCATCAAGATAAATGACTGAGCTGGCCATTGGCGGTGCACACCTTTAATCCCAGCACTCAGTAGGCAGAGGCAGGCAGATCTCTGTGAGTTGGAGGCCAACCTGGTCTACAGAGTGAGTTCCAGGGCAACCTCCAAAGCAATACAGAGAAAGCCTGTCTCGAAAAACCATAAATAAATAAATAAATAAATAGACTGAAATCCACTAGCAAGCTAGACAAAGTTCATTTGTTCTCTTCTACGAAGGTGTCTACTAGGAAGGCTGGCAAACTCCTGGCAAACGAACCACCTTGCTCAAGTCTCAGGCTGTTTTGTAACATCTTCATAGATTGTGCAAACATCACAGTTTCATAACATTGCATCACACACCCTAGAACCCCACCACCACACAGTCACCCTCCCCCAGGCAACTAATGATCTACTTTTTAATCTTTACGGATTCACCTTCTCAGGGTATTTTATATGAGTAATCATATAGTTTGTGATCTGTGGCTGGCTTCTTTTATTCAGCATGGTCTTCAGGATTCACCCATGTTGTAGAGAGTCAACATCTCATTCCTTTCTGTATAGCAAATATTGATCCATCATATAAATAATAGCACATTTCCTTTTTCCAGTTATCAGCTGACAAACCTGTGGTTTCTTTCCATTTGGGGCCATTGGGAATAATGTTGCCATGGATACTCGAGTGCAAGCTTTCATATAGATATACATTTTCATTTCTCTCACTTATAACCCTAGCAGGGAAACTTCTAGAATGATTGCTAACTCTGCACCTCACCATTTGAGGATCTGCCAACCCCTTTTTAAGGCTGTCTGTGGCATTTTCCTTTCTTACCAGGAAGATACGAAGGTTCTGATTTTTTCTGATTCTTGACTTGTTATTGTCTGTCTTTTCCAATAGAGCCATCTAAGTGGGGGTGGGGGATGAGAGGTTGTATCTCATTGTTATAGTTCGAATCATAAATGTCCCCCAAGGGTCCGTATGGCCTTAATCACCAGTGTGGTGTATTGTAAGGTGGTGACACCTTTAGGAAAATAGGGCTTGGTGCGACATCTTTGGGTCACAGGAGGTATACCCTTGAAAGGCATCGTGGGACCTGGGCACCCCCATTGTCTTTTTCTTCCTGGTCATGAGATAGATTTTACTTCATGCCTCCAGCACAGTGTGCTGCCCCACCACATGCCCAAAGCAATGGGGCCAACCAGTCATGGACTATTACCCCCCAAACAGCCAGCTGACTTATCCTGTCATTATGATGTTTTCTTTCTGTATGGAGTGACACCAAGACAGATTTAGATTATCCAGGGAGGAAACATTTCACACTATTAAAAGGTTATTTGTTGTTAAATATTCAACAAATGTATTTATTGATAAATGTTTATTATGTACAAATAAAATATGTTTCTAGAACATTAATTCTTTGAGTCCTCAAGCATTCTTTAGGGCAAAGGGAAGCCAATATATTAGAAAATTTTCTAAAGTAAATAAGATTAGAAAAATATCAGGTAAATAATCGAAATGATATGGCAAGAAGTTTGAATGTTATGCTCAACTAATTTACCATAGAAAATCTAACCTACTAGAATATTCATCCTTGACAAGAGAGACTTGGTTTTATTTATTTTTATATCCCCCTAGGCATCCAACAAACTCACAATCAGTGCTTGTTGAAGTGATTTCTCTCTGGGGAGGAGGAAAAAAGTATTTTTAGTAAGACCTTTCAAAATCCTGATTAACCTTTGGGGCTTCAGACAGACAACTTAATATTATCCCCACCATTTGCCAGCTCCAAGGACAGATGGTACGTCTCCTCTTTTTGACATGTCCACTATGAGAAGCTGCCCCAGTTGGGACTTAATATAAAGTAATGCTAATAATAGCCAACCTCTGAAGGAGTGAGGGCCTGAGGCTGCCAGGAGACACACATGGTTTAGTTCTAACAAACGGATCTCAGTTTGCTTCAGCCTGGGTACTTCTCTGATTCTTGGATCTGGTCTGGTTCACATACCCACACCCTATATACCCCCCCACACACATACACACACACACACACACACACACATATAGATATACCCCCACACACATACACACACATACATACACACACACATATATATACCCACACCCCCCACACACATATAACACACAAATACACACCACACACATACATAGACACACATATACCCCACACATACACATAATACACCCACCCACACACCCACCCCCACACACACACACATACATACATACATACACAAACATACACCCAACCACAGAAGCACACTTGCTATCAAAACACTTCATTATTTTTTTTAAAGAGAAATCATTCTCAGTCTCCTAAAAAAAAATCACTATTTTATTCCCTCTTTCTCTTACTGTTCACACTGAACTATCTGAAGTCATCTTGGCAGCTGGGCTCAGTCTTGAAACTTGGCCTTCATCAAGACTCGTGTTGTTGTGTAGCAACCCCATCCACAGTGTCAACCAAATTGTGTCATATGGTTACAAAACTGTCCACATCTTCCAGATCATCTCAGTAAACGTGGACTCTTTCGGACATTTGCCTCCTACCCTGGAATGACTTATTCTCTCAGATAAAATCAGAGCCCGGTTAAATGACATCTTCCACTTTTTTTCCTTTCTCATAGCTGGGGTTTAAAATAGTGTTTGGGGATGTGGCAATCATAGGGAGCCACTGAAGTGTAGAACATAACAGGCGATCAGAATGACATGTCTGAATTTGGTGTGACACCCAGGGTTTCTCTCCTATGAACTAGCTATATCCTCTGAGGAAAGTATGCGTGGCTCCATAGCTCCCTCCCACTGCTATGACACGGGTCTTCCTTGATCTTAAAAGCCTTGGGCTGGAACTCATTCATGACTAAGATATAAAAGTTCACACAAATCATCAAAGTGAGGGAGGGCACTTTTGAAACTGAACGGAGTGACAGGGAACAAGGCCTAAGCTGGACCCACACAGGCCAGTCATCCTGTGGATCACCATGCTTCAAACATGGGTCTCTCTCCCTGCTATTGATAGAGACTCTCAAGAGACAGTCTCTGAATTCAAACCTGAAAGCCTGGGGAGGTTGTTTTTATATTGTTTGTTTGATACAAGGTCTCGAATAGCCTAGACTGGCCCCAAACTCAAAATAATCAAGGATGGTCTTGACCTTCTGATTCTCCCTGCCTCTGACTCCTGAATGCTGTGATTGTTGGTATATACCACTATACCCAGTCTTGTACGGTGTTGAGAGCTGAACCCAGGAATTTGTGCATGCTAGGTGATCACTCTACCAACTGAGCTACATATATATAATGTCCCTTATATAATGATCATACGACCTGAGTATGTGCCCAAAAGAATTGAAAACAAGACCCCAAAAACTTACTACAAAATTTTTGTACATGTACAACAATGCAGTAGCATTCACAGTAGTCAACTGGTAGAAATAACTCAACTCAAAAGATGAATAAAAAATGTGTACGTACATGTACATACGTGCCATATATATACAGTGGAATATTATTTAGCCTTTAAAAAAGAAGGGAATGCTGCTAGATGCCACAGTATGGATTTTGAGAATATTATGCTAAGTAGAATAAACTAGTGCCAAAACAACTAAGACTGCATGATTCCACCTACATAAACACATTAGTTACTTGTCTCATTGTTAAGACAAAATACCCAAAAAGAAACACTTAGAAGAAGGGTCAGCCAGGCAGTGGTGGTGCACATTTTTAGTCCCAGCACTTGGGAGACCGAGGCCAGAGGATTTCCAAATTCAAGGCCAGCCTGGTCTACAGAGAGAGTTCCTGGACAGCCAGGACTACACAGAAAAACCTTGTCTTAAAAAACCCAGAGAGAGAGACAGAGAGACAGGCTTGGGGGGGGGGTTCAGTGTATAGTTTGAGAGAATGGGCCATCATGGCAAAGAGGCCACGGCAACAGGAGCTTCAGATTACCATCTTATAACATCAGTGAGCAGTACGTGCCTTGGCTCAGCTCACTTTCTCCCCGCCAGCATCAGGAGCCCCACCCAGGTAATGGGTGTGGGGGTGACCCTCTCACCTCAGTTCATCCAATCAAGCTAATTTCTCATCGAGATTCTAGTTCTTATCAAGTTGGTAAGATAACCATCACAACATCACTCTTTGACAACTCAATACATCTCTTTAAACCATAACTTCCCACCCCTTGTCCCCAAAGACTACAGCTTTGGGGCAGGGGTATTGCTGTTCAGTCATGCAAAATGAGAAGTTCTAGAGGACACGTGCACAAGTTAACAATAGAAGAACCCATAAGCATTTGCCAAGGGTGAATGAACACGTTTTATTGTGTATGCTTGACGTATATACATTATATTATAAGAAGCATATGCAATAAAATTGATTCTGCAGTGAATCAAACTAACCTCCTAAGATTATGATTTTTTTATGATTTAAAAATTACTCCATTGTTAGACCATACTCTTGCCTTGATTTCTCTTTCTTCCTAATCCACCTGTGCCCTCTGCTGGTTATAACTGCTCATGGAAGCAAAATGCCATGTTCCTGTTATAAATTTAACAGGCCCTCAGACCTTAGCACAACTGACTCCATGATGGAAGTAACATCCAGACCAAAAAACTCAACACACAGACAGCAACACTGGCCAAAACACGAACAAAATCCTAACTTATATATCTATATCTATCTCCTCTAATATGACCAGTTAATTAGAAACTTTGTAAATGTTGGATGGTTATATCAGGTTGCTCACTAGAAAATTAACTTTTCAAACCAAAGGCTGGCACGGGGGAACTTTATATGACTTTCTATAGTTTGGACCTCCAAGGCCCATGTGTTTAAAGATTTGATCCCAACAGCTGATCAGTATACAGAGAATACGTGTTTATGGAGTGCTCAGCCACAAATGGGAAATCTATGTCACATACACAACTCAAAGGCTCAGTAATGATCTCAGAAGTGGGGGTCACATTGTAAGAGTCAGAGGTCGTGGGGACTGGGGCAAAGCAGCTACCTCACACGAGCTGCTATTTTCTACACAGGTTCAAACCAGTATGGCAGGGTAGTCATGAGCCCTCACTCCTCGCTGAGGAGCTATTTATAGTTTATGGCAGTGCGGGGGTGGGGGGGATCAGTTGTCTTTAAGGGTATGAGTGGCCCCACACCTGTGAGTCCATGATTATTTAAGGTCCACTCCAAGAAATGGAAACCACACCTGACTGTATAGTCATGAGCCATATGGGATGTCTTTGTCAAACCCACTTCTCCATTAGAGGCAGAGCTTTGTGTCCTCTTCACTTTATCCATGCTGGGATTTTGTCTGGCTTGAGTTTGTGCAGATCTTGTGCACACTGCCACCATCTATGGTACATACATGCATCAGCCCTGTTGTGTTTTGAAAATGTTTCTTTGGAGTCATCCATTACCTCTGGGTCTTACAATCATTCTGCTTCCCCGTTTGCATGAATCCCTAAGCCATGAGGGGAGGGCTTTGACAAAGACATCCCACTTAGGGATGAATGCTCCAAGTCCTCACTGTCTGCACAACTTCCAGTTGTAGGTTTCTGTTAGTCACCATCTACTACAGGAAGAAACCTCTCTGATAATGTTTCACTGATGTATGGCTATAGCAATATGTCATTAGAAATCATTTTATTGCTATGTTCCTTTATCAGAATAATAGTAGAATGTTTTCCTCTATGGCCCATGACCATATGAGTCAGGTGTGGGCTCCATTTCTTGGAATGGACCTTAAATCCAATCAAAAAGTGGTTGGTTGCTCCCACACATTTGTGTAACTCTTGCGCTAGTATTATGTTTAAAGTTTTAATGTCCTCTTGGTGGATTTTTTTTCCTTTGATGAGTATGTGGTGTCCTTCTCTCTTTTGATTAGTTTTAGTCTGAAGTCTATTGTCAGATATTAAAAAGTTATTTCTGCTTACTTCTTGGTTCCATTTGCTTAGGACATCCTTTCCCATCTTTTTACCCTGTTTTCTGTCCTTGGTAAGCTATGTTCACTGGAGGCAACAGAAAGATGGATCCTGTTTTCCGATCTGTTACTCTGTGTCTCTTTACTGGGGAATTGAGGCCATTAATATTGAATTATTATTGAACAGTATTTATTAATTCCTGTTATTTTGTTGTGGTAGTGGTTTTTCTTCTCATCTTTGATTAACTGGATCTGGGATTACTTATTCCTTATGTCCTCTTGGTTATATTTAGCCACTCTTCAGACTGAAAATTTCTAGTGCCTTCTGGAGAGCTGGATTTGTGGAAATTACTTAATTTTTATCATGAAATTTTTTCTTTCTCCTTTAATTGCACTGATAATTTTGCTGGGCATAGTAGTTTGGCCTGGCATCTGTGCTCTTTTTGAGTTTGTAGACCATCCATCTGGGCCCTCTGGCTTTCAGAGTCTTCATTGAAAAATACTATTCTAATATTTTTGGTTGTGAGCCTAGCCTTTAACAGCTGAGCCATCTCTCCTTAATGTGCCAGATGCTGTCAACTCCTATGGGAGCCCTTACCTGTTGGGAGGAGTGGATGGGGGATGGGCTGTGGGGGGGGGAGACAAGGGAGGTGGGAAGAGGGGTGGAAGAGAGAACTTTTGTTGGAATGTAAAATGAATTTTTAAAAAATTAATACAAAAAGAAAAATGCTATTCTGTTGGGCCATGGTCTTTTTCCCTTGCAGCTTTTAACATTCTTTGTTCCGTGTTTTGTGTTTCATTTTTATGTACTGCAGGGAGTTTCTTTTCTCATCCAGTCTCTCTAGTGTTCTGTATGCCTCTCATGCCTTTAAAAGCATCTCTTTTCTTAGATTGGGAAAATTTTCTGATTTGTTGTTGCTAAAAAATATTTTCTGTATGTTTGACCTGGGATTCTTCTTCCTCTATACTTATTCTCAGGGTTGGTCTTTCACAGTGTCCCAGATTCCCTGGATGTTTTATGCCTGGAGTTTTTCAGACTTAACCTTTTCTTTGACTGAGCTATCCCTTTCTCCAGTCTTGTCTTCAAGACCTGGAATTCTCATGGCTTCCAATCTGTCAGTAAGGCTTCACTCCGTGCTTTTGGTCTGACTTCCAGAGTTTGACATTTCCAGCTCTAGTTCAGTCTGGCTTTTGTTTAGCAGGGATTACATCTTGAATCGCTTTCACTGTTTTATTCACCTGTGAATCTGTGTTTCCAATCTTCATCGAGACATATATTCATATCCTCCCTGAGGTCCTTGAACATATTCATAATTGCTATTTTTTAAAGTTCCTGGTTTGCACTTCAGATAAATTGCTTTGCTCAGGATATATTACAATAGGGGTACTAGTTTTGGGAGGACTCATATTGTCTTTGTTGTTCATGTTTGCATTTTTTAAAAGGATTTAAGCATTTAGAGTTATGATGCTTGTAGTGTTTCTTGGGTGTGAATATCTGGTCTCTCCTTTGTTGGGTGGGTGTTACCCCAATTCAATAGGCTGTGGACTTGAAGAGCAATGCTTTTCAGTCTTGGGGTCACTCTGTTTTTTTGTTTTGTTTTGTTTTTTGTTTGTTTGTGAGTTCAGCCTTGGAATGGGCTCAGATCAGAGGTTTTGTTTGGAACTCTGGGTTCAAATTCCACATAGTCCCCAACCTGTGGAGTGAGTGGGGTGGGTCATAGGCTAGCAGGTGCAGGGAACATTAACTCTGGAGGTCTCTTAAGCAGGACTTGGAGTCCAGCTCCACAAAGGGCAGAAGAGGCAGGACTAGGGGTACCGTGGTTCAGCCACAAATGGTATCAAGCCTAGAGAGAATGGAGATAGGCTGGGAGAAAGGACTAAAGTATACAGTTAGACTGGACTAAATAGCACCCAAGAGAGGACAGAATGGAGGATGGGAAGGAAGACACTAGTAACTTTCCTGAGTCCAAGACAAGTGTGGCAGCACTGTGGAATCCCTGACTGTGCAGTTTGGTGGGTCAAACGGGAGTCACAAAGGAATGGAATTCGCCAGGAGAAGGGCTGAGGAGGGTGACAAGAACAAACGAGGGGACCTGAGTCCACACCCCTCGGCTGAGTCCCGAGGGTATGATGGGGGCTGGGAGAGGGGGGTCTATTTAAAGGATTTTTCAGGGTCAAGCTTTTTCCGAAATTACAACACCTGAAAAACCATTATTTTGTATCAAAAAACAATGTAGTTAATAGTGTCAACTGTGCTCACTAACAGAGATTATTTAATGCTTTTCTTGCCTTCAAGAACCACACAAATGAAATACACATAGCATAAAAGAGTAACAGAAAGAAATCCTTTCTTTTTTTTCCTTTTTTTTTTTTAAATTTAAATTAGAAACAAGCTTCTTTTACATGTCAATCTCAGTTCCCTCTCCCTCCCCGCCTCCCCTGCCCCCCACAGACTGCGATCCCAATCCCTTTCTGCTTCCCAGGGAGGGTGAGGCCTTTCATGGGGGACCTACAGTCTGTCACATCATTTGGAGCAGGGGCTAGACCCTCCCCCTTGTGTCTAAACTGAGAGAGTATCCCTCTATGTGGAGAGAGCTCCCAAAGTTCATTTGTGTACTAGGGGTAAATACTGATCCACTACCAGTGGCCCCATAGATTGTTTAGACCTCCAAACTGACATCCACATTCAGGGAGTCTGAATAATGCACCATTCCTGTTCAAGAAATCCTTTCTAATACTAACTTCCAGTTCCTAATTCCACAGGTGACTATAAATGGAGTTCTAAATTGGTCTAAGTAATAAAAAACCCCGAGGAAAATAGAGGAAAATGCTGAGAGCGCAGACAGAAGGAGAAGCCACGGCTACACCTTACCTCTTTAATTGTCTCAGCAGGCAAGAGCGTGAGTTCCAGTTTCTCCTTGTTTACAGCCTGTTTCTGCCCAGCCATCTTACTTCCTGTTTCTGCCCAGCTATCTCACTTCCTGTCTGTCTGTACAGACCTCCAGACCTCTATGGTTAGCTAATGGCAAGCTCCATTCTTTGACCCTCAGACAGGCTTTCTTTGTACAAACAAGATATCACCACAGGTGGCAAATAAAAAGAGAGGAGTCATACATGGAAAAATACACAGCCTTAGCTTTCAAAAGACAATGACGATGGTACATTCTACCACACTGAGCTTTTGCTCCCACAAATTTGCAAGTATGACTTTAGTGCATGAGGAAAGGGAACATGGACAGGGAAGCACATGGGGTCCCGAGAGACCCAGGCCAGAACCTTCACTACCAGTTCAGAGTCAGGGCACCAGCTGGAGGACAGACTTCCCGGTGCAGAACCGACTTCCCGGTGTCTGCTGTGGTCTAAGCTGTGCACTTGGCCATCCCCTAAAGGATAGCCTAGTTTGAAGTGGTGCTGCCTGTGTCCCACAGTCTCTTCTGGCTCACTGTATCTTATAAATAATTCTTTATCTAACAGGCCAGGACACTCATTACTCCCCTTCCTACCAGCTAAGGAGAAACAAAAGACATACAGACTGCTTGGTGAGTGATAAAGAACTGCTTGGAGACAGCATGGTGATGACAGAAAAGGCTTGGAGACTGTGTGGTGAAGAGGGAGAAGGCTAGGAGACCAGGTAATGAGAGAGAAGGCTTGGTGGTGATGACACAAAGATGCAGGATTATTTGGAATCTACTGAGCCAATACAGCAGAGGAACATACTACACCATTTCTTATTATACAGGGATGAGCAGGAGGGATGGCTCAGTGGGTAAAAGCACTTGCTGTACTTCCAGAGTTCAGCTTCCAGCACCCACATCAGGCAGCACACAACTCCCTGTGACTCCAGCTCCAAGGGATCCAATGCTACTCTCTTTTGGCCTCTACAAACCCACAAATAAAAATAAAAGACAACAAAGTGTTGTGTACAAAGCCAGGTTGGCGGTTCACACTTGCAATACCAGCACTTGGGAGATGGAGGCAGGAGGATCAGGAGTTCAAAGTCATCCTTGGCCACATTGATCGCACAAGGCCTGCCTGGGCTAAGTGAGACCCTGTTTCAATAAACCAACCAACAGCAAAGTATTGTTTATAAGCAGAGAACACCAGTGAGAAATTGGAGACCACTCAGCTTCATCCTGCTACACAGTAAAGGAACAGAAACAGACAAAGCCTAGAAAGAGGACCTACTGGCTTCAAGTCGCATAGCTATTTATGTGAGTCAGAACCAGAAATGAGATTCTTGAATGAAGGTTCTTACACTTTTTTTTTTTTTTGCAAAAGCACAATACCTAAGACTTTTAAAAAGTCAAACTAAAAAAAAAAAAAAACCTCTCATACAAATAAGACTAACAATTTATTATAAACAATCTGCAAACAAAAATATTTTTACCAATGTGTCAAAACAATATTTTGAATCTAACAGTATACTAGGTTTTTTTTATTTCCTTTTGTTTTCAAATTGAAAACTCGGCATTGCATTTATGTTTTTCTGCAAAGTCTGACAATACTTCTGCCTTTATGTATTAAATGTTGTGCTGACAATAAAACAAGCACATAAGAACTTGCAAACGGTGGGAGCCTGGGATGCTGGCACATTAAGTCATTACTGGAGCTGCAAGGATGGTCTGTAGGGAGCTGAGCAAAGCGAGGAGGAGGCTGCCACGCTGAGAGCAGGTGCAGGCAGCCTTGTTGCAGCTGAGGGATGGAACAAATAAGAAGGTTCCCTCCTTACCCACCTACAGCCTCTCAGTGGAGCACTTTGAGAAGTGAAAAGTATCTCCGTGTGTACATTTTTAACACAAAGTCTCATATTTAGAAGCCAATTTTAATTTTTTTCTGGAGGTGCTGGACTGAAACCAGGGCCTCCCGCACACTAGGCAAGTGCCTTACCATTCGAGTTACAGCGGCAGATAGGTCTATGTTTACACAGAATATTTACAAAGCTGGTTTAAGTATTAAATCTAAAAAGAAAAAAAATGTCTTGGCCAATCAGTCAAAAGTCATACAAATGTTGTAATATAAAAAACGGTCACCATAAAATAACTAATTTAAATAATGCTGGACAAATTAATGGCGAGAACCTAAATCTCTTAAACAAAATCCCCAACTAGCTGTGGTTCCGCTGCGCACCACTGGCAGAAATGTCCAGGGAATGTTTTCTTTGGAGGTGGACATTCCTGTGCTGAACAGAAAGCCCAGCTCTGGTGTTCTTAGACATCCAAACCCAACAGCTCACAGGGAGTGTTTTGGGAATCAGTTCATGTATGGACACACAGTGTTGTGGAGGCCAAAAGGCTTGTGCTTGTGAGCACTGTAAAGCTCAAGAGTAGCCTCTCTTCCATAGAGCCCCCCAGGCAGGAAGCAGGTGCTCTGCCACAGGAAGTCTGGCCTGGTTTCCCTTCCACAGCTGTGCACCTTTGATTGCTCCCCTACCCATTGCTACCCAGATACTTTTGTCACAGGGACATTTCCAGGTGGAGGAGCTGGACACTTCTCTCCAGCTCACTGTGGTTCCTACTGAAGGAACTAGCTTCCCTTTCGGCAGCCATAACAGCCAAACACGTGCTTGCCATAAACCTGCCTTGGTCACTTAGAGGTCAGATGTCTGTCTCGTGACAAGGAACCTTAGACACTAGAAAGTCAGATTCCTGTCTTGTGACACGGAACCAATCAGAAGTTAGCTGATGGCAGCTATGCTTTATGACTCTGGGTGTGCTTTACAGACAAGCGCACAGCAATGACGTAGAGAGCATAGCAACCACCCTGGGAGGGCCTATGGGCCATAACAACCAGTTGACCAATCAACACAGGGCAAGCCCTCCAAGCCTGGAAGCACACCAATCGTGAGCCTGTGCGTAAGCCTGTGCGTACCCCTAGACACTCCCCTTACGCTGCCCTATAAGATCTTTCGGGAGACCCTAGGAGCCGTCTTTTCTAGCCATCCACCATGGCGGGTGGGTGAAAGCCCCGAGCTAACATGGGGTTAGCTCGTTAAATTACAATAAAGCCTCGTGCAGTTTGCAGCAAGCTCTCGGATCCGCCTGGTGATTGGGGTGACCGAGAACGTGGCCTGGGACCCCGGATACATGAGTTTTCGGGGGTCTAACACTACAACCATCTTGTTGTGGGTGTTCCAGCGGTTTCTACCAATCACCCATATTGCACCAACGGAGCCCACCAGATCTACTGTGCACACTCAGTCTCTCTGTGCTTCTGTGCCCTGTGCTGTGTTTCACGTCTCCAAGAAACCTTTTGTTCTGGAGCAGTACCCCACTTTATGTAAAGACTTAGATTGTGTTTGTGGTGCTTAGTTTTTTGTTTCATTTTTCCTGTGCTGGTACTGAACCCACATTTTCACAGAAGCTAGGTGCGGATGCTCCCACGGAGCTGCATGCTATCAGCCTAGGCATGGTTACCTCAAAAGTAAGACCTCCTAAAAATGGTGTCAATGAACATTTAACTAAATCTTTACAAGACCCAGGGAAAGCTAGATAGTAAATAAATAGAAAGGCTGTTTCTCATAATTACTGACTTAAATGGACACTTTATAGTTAATCTCCTCTAACATTTTGCATATTGATCAATTGTAGAACTTCATGACACAGTTGAGTGGTGGGCTCCGTAATAGGGTACCATACAGGGAGCCTCTTCTCCAAGGCCGGCATGCAAATGAAGTACCTGCAAATCGCAGAGAAACAAAACACCTTTAAAAATGAGAATTGTCATGTTGGCTCATCCGGTGTGTTCACACTCACCGTTGGGGGTGGGGGTCGGGAGACTCAGCATCTGCAGACTTCCAACCTCCCCTACTCAGGACCTAGAAAATCTCTGCTATGTGTGCATTTCAGTGAGCATAGGTACCTTACTTGAGAAAGGAAGTAACAATGGATCCACCAGGTAGGCAGTAACCAGGAAGACAAGACAGGACAGTGCTGTCTTCACCAAAGTATGTTCAAGGCTTCTGACTGAACGTTGGGTTCCTCAGACAATACACAGAAAGGAGTAGGTGGGTGGGGTCAAGCTGAGATAACCCACGAGGACCAGTCAAGAGGAAAGAGTGGGATTTATCTCCTGAGTCCTCTACATAGAGGCTTCTACATAAGGATGTAGAGAGACTTCAGCTTGGGTAGCATCAAATGCTTCTTGGTCCAGAGTGTTTAACAGAATCACTTGGGGGAGCTTTTAAAAACTGTTGGTACCATGCCACAGCAGGGTCAGCATTATCAGTAACTAAACAGGTGACTATAGTGCAAAATGAATGGGAAACCATCAGATTAAAATAAAACTGCACACCTGAATGTCCACAAGAGATGTAAACCAGTGAGGTGGGAAGTGCAAGCAGGGGAGGAGATGGTACCAAGGGCACCCAATCTTCCTGTCAGGGCCCTCTGGGAACTCCAGCCAGCTACTACTATCCGGGAGAATGACACCATATATATATAATATATATATATATATATATATATATATCTGGCCTGATGGTTTTTGAAGTTTATAACTAGGTCTTTTACAATTAGGCTAGGTATGATGACACATGCCAATAGTTACATCACCCAGGCTAGAGCAACAGGCTTGCAATGAGTTCAAAGCCAACATAAGCTACACAGTGAGTTCCAGACTAGCCTGGGCTACACTGCAAGACCCTGCCTCAAAACGGAAAAACAGGTTGAGGCAGGGAGTCTTTGTGCTATCCATGCTACAACACGGGAAAACATTGGAAATATGATAAATGAAAGATCTGAGATAAAAGGCTACTTGTAGGATGACTGCCTAGAAGACAGCATAGGTGAGTGGTTGCCAGCCGATGAGAAGAAGGGGGGATGGGACGTGTCTGCCAAATGGGTACTGGGTTTCTTTTAGATAATGACAATGTTCTCCAGTTCAACAGTGATGGTTGAGAAAATATTGTGAAATGTATTCGAAGCTACCAAATTATATGCTCCAGAGGGGTAAATTTCACGCTACGTCAATTTTTCCTAATGAGAAGGAAAAGGAAGTTAGAAAGCAGGAGAGGGAGGGTGCTGGGTCTGATTTGTGGGATCAACTCGGAGCCAAATAAATCCCTTTTATGGTATCCAGAATGGACCTTCTGGTATAATGCCACATGGAGGAAACACAGAGTCTACACAGAGGGCTGACTTTATCCCTTTTGAAGCCAATATAAAGCCATAATGTATGTCTCCAAATCTTTTGATGTCTCCCTCTGAACAAGGGAGAAGCCACACTGGTTGCACCCTTCTCATTTATGGCAAAAAAGACCTTAGTTTTTCTTGAATACGTGTTAGTTCAGGGTGTAGTGCCCAGTGCACTTGGCTTACTAGCCTTGAAGGAGAAGTGGAAACCCCAAGGGGCAACAGAACAGGACGCTGGATGGACAGAACCAATGCTGGCTACTGCTGCTTACTGTTCTGTTACTAGGGGTGAGAAAGAGTCAATGAAACAAATCAACAGACTCCCCAGTACGTTTGTTTACTGTCCCCTTTTTCTCATTTGGTCACCCCAACATGCATGCAGCGACTGACTTGAACTCACTAGGGTTACAAAATGATTTACCAAAGTGTAAATCATTACACTTTGGTGCAATGTAGACTTCACACAAGCAAGGCGATGAGTGACAAGTAGTTTCTGAGCTGGGAACAATCCTCAAATGTCGGTGGTTCTTAGAACTGTCCCAAATTTCACCTTACCTGTGGTCAAATAAAGTATTACTAAAAACAAAAGTGGAATTTTCCATCACCATTTATCCTAAATATCACACCCTATTGTAAGTGGCCAAGAAAATGAGCAATGAGCATTTCGGTTGGACGAGTTCTTTCTTCCTTACCTGAACTCTTCGCTGTGGTCGTTCCTAATACGCTCAGCAAGAGCCTTGCTGTACTGTAGGCAGCTCTTGAGAATGTAAAGCCGCTGATACAACAGAACCGCTTGGCAGGGAGTCAGCAGCTGGAGCGAGGCTGAAAGCCCGTCCACCACCTGCTTTATAATACTGGCCACAAAAACCATCTAGAATAGGAGAATGTGGTTACTCGTGGGCAGGGTGCCACCCACATGAACCCTATCTCAGCCTTAAGCCTCACTGACAAGTCTAGGCTGATGTCCTTGCCGATGCTTGTGGGCTAGTTCTCTCTGAAATGCTACTTGGTACCAGGTCACAGATCCACAGTGATTAGCATTCTTTTTTTAAATTACATTTTTAATTATTTGGGGTGGCATGTTATGCGTGCATGCTGCAGTGTGTATTCGGAAGCTGGCAGACAGCTTGCTTAAGTCAGTTCTCTTCTTCTATATATGAGTCCCAGGGATTGAACTCAGGTTGGTGGCAAGCACTTATTGCCCGCTGAGTAATCTCCTTGGCTCACAGCACCTTTGTTTTATTAGGTAAGACGACCGGGGATGGCTGACAAGTGGGTACACCCTCAACAGTTTCCTTTATTGCAAGTTTCTCTCAGGTGATCTCCTTTTGTCCTTACTGTTCAGGGAGGGCTTAATACCGTTGCCCTTTCTGTGTGCCCTTGCCTCAGGGTAGCCTCACCCTGACAGGCTTCATGGTCCCAGACTGGTCTCTTAATTGATCCTGTTCCTTTAAAGATGGATTGAGGGACTTACCCATTGTTTGAGATCCTTAGGACCTCAGCCAGATCATAGAGCCTATGACCACTGCATAAGATAAGCAGGGGTCTTTCATATTGCACATACAAATACGAACAAGTAAAAATTGTGATGTTCTTGGAGTGAATCTGAGACCCACTGAGCGTTGTGCACTGCTGAAGGAGCCAACATCATGGTCTTAATCTCTTTGGGGCAGGCAGTTATCCTATTGATGTACATTGTACAAATACACTGTGGCCATGGCCAGCTTTGCATAAATGTGTCATAGGGATCTGACAAGAGAAGACAGTTTCTTCAGGACAGACTCAACATCATCACTCTGGAAAAGTAGGTCACAGCTGGGCATCCACTCACGTATGGAAAGAAAACACATTACCTCATGACAAGTGCCCCACTTGCTACCTCACCTGTGTGTGTACTCCATTTACTACCTGTGTGTGTGTGTGTGTGTGTGTGTCTGTGTGTGTGTGTGTGTGTGTGTACATGTGTGTGCATGGGTGTGCAGGCCACTGCCCACCTGTCAAATTAAGAAGACAACTTATAGAAGTTGTTCTCTTCTCCCACCATATTGGGTTCAGGGCACAAACTCAGTTCTTTAGGCTTGTCAACAATCACCTCTACCCACTGAGCCATCTCACCAGCCCCGAGCACTACCTTTTAAAGAGATTTCTAGTATGTTGGTTAACGGAATGCATTAGTGAGTAGAGGGAGAGTTCTGACAAATCATGTGTTGGTTAACGGAATGCATGAGTGAGTAGAGGGAAAGATCTAGCACACTAGACCTATCGATGACTTCATGTCCCATGGAGAAAGCCATTGTCTCAGCCATGATGGACTACACCTATAGCAAACCTCAAATTACCAGTGCTCGGTATGGAATGGAAAAGCTCTGCCATTTGCTCACACCGTACAGCCCTCACAGGCCAGTATGAAGTCCTGTTCCCCATCACTTGAGGAGCAACAGTGGGTGGAGCAGTCACCCTGTGAAACCCAATAGGTATAACACTCCAGAAGGGAAAGTGAGCCTAGTGAAGCATGCTATACAATCTCTGCCCAGAAGTGACTCAGGCCAAAGTAATCAAGAGAAGAGAAAAGCCCACTCCTACCATGTACCTAGAGGAAACTGTGCTGGGAGACATAGGGCACTGACAGCTACCATAGGATGGAACCACATGACAACAGAAGCCAATGCAAATTGCAATGATGACAAGCTCAAGGCGAGGGGAGAGACAGGCTACCGTATCGACTGTGTGAGTGTGATGGGGACTCTGACCCAATTAGAAGGTCGGGGAATCATCCTCTAATTTCACACTCCAGGAATTGGCACTGAGGACTCACAGAAGAGTGGGGCTTAACTAGATGGGAGAGTAGGGGAGAGTATTTCAAACCCAGACTGCTCATGTCTTCATGTGTTAGGAAACCAATGCCCAAAGTGAAGCTGTTAGCAGCTGAGGACTTACAGGAGATTATTAAATGGTGGGCTCTTGCCCTTGAGAACGAATAATGTAGTTTATGCACATGGATACCCAGTGAGAGAACCTGTAATTTCAAGACTGAGGTTGTTATAAAAGCGAGTCCAGCTACACCAAAAAAAAAAAAAAAAAAAAAAAAAAAAAACAGATGGAGGCAGGAGGATTATTGTGAGCTGGAGGCCAGCCTCACCAACATAGCAAGACACCTTCGCAAAAATACCAAAATGACTTTGTCTCATCTCCCACATGTGGCCTCCTGTCCTTCAGCCTTCAGACATGGAAGGACACAGCAAGATCCTCTTGAGATATGGTTCTTCCATCTTGAACCAACCAGTGCCCAAAACCATGAGCCAAATGAACCTCTAACTCTTTATTAATGACCCATTGTTATAATATAAACAATGAACCTCTACCCTTTATTAATGACCCATTCTGTTATAATATACTAAGACCAACACAGAGGAAAGGATTGGGCAATGGAATCAGTGGGGGAGGAGGGCTGGCCATTGAGTTGTGAGATGCAATGGCAGGATGAAGGAAGGACCAGATGAGGCTGCAAAGCTATAAAATGACCCGCCCTGCAGGCCTGGGAAGGTTGGCAAAGAAAAGCTGCTGAGAGACCATTCAGCTAATAACAAGGCACTGCAATCACATTTTTGTTTTAAATAGCTCCCTCTGGCTGTGATCTAGTAGAATGACAGACTTGGACCATTTGAACATGAATGAAACCTTAAAAGAGATCAGCGTTGGGACAAGGGTGGTGGCTGCAGGGGCAGAGCACACAGCCAATCCCAAGTTCATGTTTCTACTTATGGCAAAATCCAATCTTTTTACTCAATTATAAGCCAATAACTTAACATTTTGTTTGTTACATATACCTTCAAAGTTTCGTTTTGTTTTGTTTTAAATAAAGCTAATCTTAAGCCATAATTTTAATACTTTTAATTCAGGTCTCAAATATAAAAGTTTTCTTTTCATTAAATAATGAAATCAAGGTCATCTTTTGTTTGTGCTCTGTACACTCAAGTAAATCATAAGACAATGCCCGTGTTTTACCAATGAAGCATGAAACATCCAGTAAACCGGGCCTTTTTCTGCTCCATACTCACCATGGGAGGACAGCTCTGTAGGGATGACATCATCCAGCTAACAGCAAGCTTCGTGGATCCCAATCCAAGATTTCCCTAGAGACTCAAAGAAATTAGTCGTATTCGTTACATCTGAGTCATATCTAAAAGAATTCTCACTCCAAAATATGTTTTTTATCCTAACCAATCAAATCTTTAAAGCCAGTTTCTGTAAAAATCACCTGTAATAGCCATGACAAACGAATGGGTTATCACTGGGGCCAGCCAGTGTTAGAAACCATGCTCCCCCCACACTGTTAACCCTAACATAATCAAATTAGGATTACAATAAGATATGTGCTGTACCTGCTGAAAGGCAAGAAGAATCTCATAAAACAGGGCTGTAGCCTTATCCATATACTCCAGGATGAGCTTCTGTAACTAGAATTTTCAATAATCATCAGTGGGCTGCCACAGGCTGAGCCAGAAATGTCATTTCCCTCTATAGCCTTGAAAAAGGATTTGTGATTTAAATTTTTATTTGCAATGTCCACTTTCCATCCCACTTGGTTCAGTCATTCCCAGAAAGGTGGCTTTCAGGCCAGGCTGGCTGACTCAGGCATGCTATTCCAGACACTAAAGAGACTGAGGCACAGGAAGCACAAGTTCAAGGCCTGTTTGGGCAACTTAGAGAGTGACTGTCTCAAAAACAGAAAAGTGAAAAGAGAGCTGGGGAATGTAGCTTAGTAGGGTGCTTTCTTTACACGTGCCAGTCCCCAGTACCACCGAAAACAAAGCTATTCTTGTGAAGAGACAACACATTTAACAGTGACCCATGTGGGATTAGGGAAAGACAAGATGGCCCAGACAAAAACAACTGCACACTGGGGTCCACATTATACACCTACTTCCTTTCAAGAATATGTAAACATGTTCCTTAGGACTGAGGCAGGAGGATCTCTGAGGGATTTAGGCTTGTGCCCAGCTTGAACTTCTATTCCTGTGGAATGGGTAAACATGGGGCTCAGAGACCTCTGCCCACAAGATCCCCAGACAGTTGAGAGGGCACATAACTACTCTGGGCACTAGAACCACCTATGGACACGCTCAGGCCTAGACCCTGCCCTCATACAGTGTGCAGGATGGACTCTAGCTTAGTGTCTCCCTTCCTCTTATACCAGGAGACCAAAAACTGCATTGTCTCCTGATGGCCTCACGGATTGCTCAGTGTAGATGGGAAGATCCTACAGGCATGAAACTTAACACCCATCCATTTGCCTACTGGGTGTTTGCATGGAGAAATATTGTTAGTAATCCAGACTGATGAACCCCAAATCAAGCTCAGTGCTCCCCCTTGAAACCAGTCTTCTTGCTGTGGCTCCCATCTGGTTCTTGGGCCAGATTCTAAAAGTTGTCTCCTAGTCTCCACACTTTATGTTCACGTCAAGTGTCAGCTCGGATCCCTAAAATATTCCGGAATCTACCCTCTTCATGGTTTAGCATCTCTCTTTCTCTTTGTGTATTTATTCAACAAATATGCATCAGACATCATGTTAGATGTTGGTGACTTCCTGCCTACCCTTGGGGAATACACAGCCTATTTAAGATTAGGCACCAAGCCACCAATTGAGAAAGTACGTACATAGATCTATCTAACTGGAAACAACGGTCCAAAAGAAAAACATAGAAAAGTTCAGACGGCTCTGAAGAGGGTGAGTCTCTTCTGGGGGCCAAGGAAAACATCCCTCTTCTCTTGTTTTTAAGATAAATTTATTTTAGCTGGGCAATGATGGTGCAAACCTTTAATCTGAGGAGGCAGAGGCAGGCAGATCTCTGTGAGTTCCAGGACAGTCAGGGCTACAAAGAGAAACCCCGTTTCAGAAAGCCAAATGTGTGTGTGTGTGTGTGTGTGTGTGTGTGTGTGTGTGTGTGTGTGTGTGTGTTGCCTGCATGTATATATGTGGGCCTGGTACCATTGGAGGACACAAGAGGGCATCGGACGTCTAGAACTAGAGTTACACATAGCTGTGAGCTACCACGTGGGTGCTTGGAACTGAACTTGGCCCCCTCCAAGAGTAGCAAATGCTCTTAACTCCTGAGCTCTCTCTACTCTAGGGCTTCCTTCTGAGTTCTGCCAACCCTCAGCTAAGCTACACTCTTCCCCTCCTCGTCCTTGTCCTCTCCTCCTTGTCCTCCTCATCCTCCTCATCCTCAAAAAGATCTCACTGTATAGTTCAAGGCTGATCTGCGGCTCTCAGTTCTCCTGCCTTCACCTCTAAATGCTGGACTTCCAAGGGTGAGTTGCCACTCCATGCACGTAAGGTGTGTATGTAAGAAGTCACTATGTACATGGCACCATACATGTATACAGTAGCTTAACAGCTCTACTTGTGTATGTTTTGCTTCTCACCGACTCTCCAGTCGCTATTCATTCACGCTACCATTTCAAGGTGTGCATCAGGTGCTCCACATACAGCCATGTCACACCTCACTGACACCTGTCCCTCTCACTTGTTGATTTTGTGACTGCAGAAATTGTGTCCGCTTTGCTTACTCTTTGAATCTCTGCCTAGCACTGTTTTCTCATAACAGATAACCAGTGAATACATATGGATGCACCTTCTAAAACACAGCCCCAATTGTATGCTTAAGAACTGTAAAACCATATTGCACCCTTTAAAAAAAATCAATGTTGACTTGGTTCAAAATAAATTGATTAAAAGTTGTTGTGTTTTCTTGGGAAATACACCTTCGATACAGTTTGATATTTCTAATTATTTACTAAAACATTAGAAAAAGAAGTGACTCTTACTAAGTGAACACTAACCACTTGTTAGGACAAAATATAGTCCAAGTGAATCTGGAAATTTGGAAGACATTCTTTTGGAGGCTTTTTTTTGTTTGTGTTTGTTTTTTTATCAAGTCTCTACTATGGAATTACATGTATTTGAATATCACAAAGAGAGACATTTGGGCAGATGAATGCCATTTTTAAACAGTATTTTTCCTTAGTTTATATACCTGAAAACATAAAAGAGATACATTAATATTGGCCAAATAGCTAAGATCTTAGGTTAATAAAAAAAACATGTCCTCTTTAATGTACATATACTTCTGTATTCCACAGCACTATTCTTCATGTTAAAACATAAGAAACAAGAACCCCAGGGTTACATTCAGTTGACCCCCAAGTTCTCCTCTCACCTGAGCATCGAAAGACATTTCAGCTGAAGTTGAATCAGATGGCTGCTGGGCGTTAAACAGGAAGCAAGACTTTGGAACATTAGGCTTGCTAATTAAAATTACTAAGAGATTAAACAGTGTCCCCCTAGAAAATTAATAAAAAGCAATTAACAGGTAAAGCTTATAAAGTGAAAGTAGTGGAGTCAAACTTAGAGACACTTCATTTTTTTCTTTTTAATTTTTTGAGACAGCGTTTCTCTGTGTAGCCCTGGCTGTCCTGGAACTCACTCTGTAGGCCAGGCTGGCCTCAAACTCACAGAGATCCACCTGCCTCTGCTTCCCTGTACTGGGATTAAAGATATGCGCCACCACCACCCAGCATGAATGTACTTTTCACAGAGAAACAAAGAATCCTGTAAACTTGCTAGGCTTTCATTTAAGTCATTACCATGGCCAACCAAACCCTAAGAAATATACAGTTCTCCTGAACTCAAAAAAGCTAGTTTAATTCTTAATTTGTGGTACATTTCTACACACACACACACACACAATTGTGTAGATCATTTACAATATCTACTGTTTTATTTATGCACTTTAAATTGGTCAGTCTTGCAGCAGGGAGTGTAACTCAATTGGTATAGTGCTTTCTTAGCATGTACAGGCCCTGGGTGTGACCATCAGCACTGAATAAACTGGGCATAAAGGCACGTGCCTACAATCTGAGCACTGTGGGGGTAGAGGCAGGAGGGTCAGCTCACAGTTGTCCTCAACTACACAGTGTCAAGCCCAGTGCAGGCACCAAGTAATGAAATAATAAAACAGTCAAACTCACTTTTAGAAGACCCATCCAATCAAAAGAGCATTCCTTTGTTATTTCTAGTACTCTTCTGTGAGTTTGTGTTTGTGCGTTGTTCGTGCGCACGTTAGTTTGGATGAGCCCCTGTGTTCATGCATGTGGTGGGCATAGTAGGGAGAGGGTTATCTTAGTCTATCACTGTCTCTCTTACTACCTTCCAACATGGTCTCTCACTGAAATTGCAACTAGGCTGAATGTCAGCAGGCCACAGCAATCTTCCCATCTCTGCCCCCCAGCACTGAGGTTATGGGCAAGTACAACCTTGCCAGACCTTTTATGTCCATTCTAGGGATTTGAACTCAGGTTCTCACATTTTCCCAGCAACTACTCTTATCCACTAAGCCACCCCCTCAGCCCCCAGAACACTCCTTTCAGGAGCTTTTTCTAGATATGAAGTTTGAACTTTCATTCCGTTCTCTGTTCTATTTAATTATAGTCCTTTATTTTCAGAAACAGTCTCTTTTCAATCTAAGAGAAAGAACTCTAAAGTTCTAGGTCACTTACTGTGATAATACATGAATTCAACCATAACAATGCCGACACACAAAGGAATACAGCACATTCAAGAATGCAGCAAGGTGGGTTGAACTAACAAAGTTTCCACTTTGGGAAATAATAAAGAGGATATGTTAAATGAATACTGCTTCTTTATTTCCTCAAATGGAATTCCATTTGAAATCTACCCCTTCTAACAAATGACTTAATTTAAAACTCTCTGGGCCAACAATTGTAGTCAAGCTGTAGCTTCATCCAGAAAATAGAGACTTCTGGGATTGACATCAATGACTTAAAAATTGTCCCAACAATTGCATGGTTTTATTATTCAGATTGTTATTATTTATAATATATGGATTTTAAATACATTATGCTCTACTTTAGAGTATACAGATCCCATCTCCTATGTGTGGGCATGGCCTGTGACTGTAAGTGGCTATCACTGATAATTGTGCCATATTAGATTGTGAATATGAAGGGCTCTTCACATCAGTTGACTTCTTAGTCCAGAGGAAATGATCCTGGGTGGGAGTGATCTAGTCAACTGAACCCTTCTCAGAACTCACTGACAGGACCTGCCAGATTAGCTGCTCTCTCAATCACAGCTCACATGAGCTTAGGAGGAAACTGAACCCAGTCAACACCACAATGAAAATGCTGAACTCAGGAGCCTTGGACCTAGCTATCCCTGCCCATAACTAAATGCTGTCTAACTTGCTAAGCTTAGGTAATTTGTTACATGGCAATAGATTTAATATTGTCATGTTACACCTTTGTTCTCATGATAATCATATGCATATCAAAAGTGCCTAAAAATTAATAATATTACCACACTCTACTGTCGCTACTGAACACACACACTGAAGGCTCGGAGAAGAACCAGTCTTATCTGGGAGGAAGGTTTGATAAAGCTAACGGGGCCAAACCAAGTTGGAACAATTCAAGGCCATTGTTTTTAATTAGGTTAGAGAAAAGCAGAAACCAATAGAATGTGAGCACGAGTGTTACAGGCCTTGCTTTAGAAGAACATTTTCTTGGTCTTTATGCCCTACTACTTCCCATGAAGGTCATCCTGCTTCTGTCATGAGGACAAAGCAGCATGGAAAAACTTTTGCTTGATTGAATCACTTGTTGTTTAATTTATGATGGCCTTAGGGACAATAAGCAGTATGATATGAATATATGTACAAATATATACATATACATTCCATATGCTTTATATGCGTGTATACATATACATGTACCATATAGCCTAGGTGTCTATTAGGCTGTACCATCTAAATTTCTATAAGCACACATATTCCCCCATGGTTAAGCAGCCCATAACTATGAATGTGACTATAGTAACTCTTGCTTTAGCAAATATAATTTTCTGCTATGGATAATTTCCAATGGAGACTCTGTTTCCTGGACTTTCTCTGGGAAATTTGGTCTTTTTCAAGTCTACTGTACTACAGCAGAAGGTGTTATGCTGAGAAAATCTGTGTGCCCTTATGATGCAGAGGGACAGAAAGAATCCAGCAGGCCCCAATTAATCTACAGGAGTGTCATGTACAAACGAGGGGGTGAACAGAGGACTTAGAGAGCAAGGGGATTAAGAAGACATGGGTCAAGAATAGAGTGGTGTGAGGAGAATTCTGGGTGTTTGTGAGAAAACTCCAAGAAAACAAAAGTCTTGTGACCTCAAGCTCTTCAAAACCACAGATGTTCATGGAATGTGCTTTCGTGCCCCTCCCAGGTGTGGTGGAGAGGAGTGGGTTCACTTCAGCTGTTACTCACGTGCCTCCACGGGAAAAAACATGTCTTTGCCATGTGCAGCTATCCTTGTGGTTGTACACTTTACTCGGGTGACTCTTCTTAACCCTCAGAGTCTAAACTGCCTGATGCTGACTTAAGTTGGCTATTGCTTGACTTAAGTAGACTAATGAGTTAGTCCAGTTCATTTTAGGCCCCACTCTTCCCGGTTCACACCTCCAACTAGAGCAATGGCAGAGACTACATCGCCCCAATGTCTCCCTAAAACACAAAACAACAACAAAACAAACACACACACATAAACCTTACTTCTTAGCTGCCAGCGTGCTCAATCGTGATGATTCAATTTCTGTTTCCCTGAACATCAGACCCAGGGTCTGTATAATTTCAATACACGCCCTAGGAAATAAAAGCAAACAAGGCAAAGCAAAAACCGTGAACATGGCATGGTGCCATGGGTTGGGATCAGAAAATTGCTTTCAGATACTCATTTAGCCAAAAGTCCATCAAATTCTGTGTATCAAGTTGCCAGCTCTGGCTGAGTACCTAGTCTGGGGCTGCTACACATGGGGCAGTCAAAATGTGCCTCCTGACTGAATAAGAGCTTCGTGTCAGGGACAAGGCATGGGCGGAAACATTTTTGAATTCGTATTTTTCCCAATGATTCTTTTTCAAATATTTGTATGTGTAAACCTGAATGTAGGTTTGTGCTCCTGAGTGCATGTGCCCACAGAGGCCAGGAGCATTGGGTCCCCTTGGAGCTGGAGTTACAGGGGGTTGTGAGCCCCTGATGTGGGAGCTGAGAGCTGAATTGGGTCCTCTACAAGGGCAGGTTGTGCTCTTGGCCACTAAGCCACATCTCCAGCCCCTAATTTACATTTTTAGTGAGTAAATATGTCAGTTTCTATCTCCCCATTTGAGGGCAGTCATTACTACTTATTCCTTATGTGTGCATTACAATTTTTAAATGCTATTTTTTTATTTTAAAGCTTTATTTATTATGTATACAGTGTTCTGCCTGCATGTATGTATACATACCAGAAGAGGACACCGATCTCATTATAGATGGTTCTGAGCCACCATGTGGTTGCTGGGAATTGAACTCAGGACCTCTGGAGGAGCAGCCAGTGCTCTTAACCTCTGAGCCATCTCTCCAGCCCCTTAAATGCTATTTTTAAAAAAATTCATGTGAGAGCATGACATGGTGGCATAAACTGTGATCCTAACACTTGGGAAACAGGTTTGAGGTCAGCCTGTCTACATAGTGAGTTCTGGGATATTCTAGACTACAAGACCCTGTTTCAAAAAATTAAATAACAATGAATAAATAATTTTTTATATTTATTTTATTAGGAATAATTTTTAAAATTTAAAAATCTACATGAAGTGAAAGTTGCAGCACCACTAACCATTAATAGTGCATATATTTCGTCTAGTATCTTCCATTTATCTTTAACGCCTTACAGCACTGGTTCTCACCCTTCCTAATGCTGTGACCCTTTAATACAGTGGTGGCCCCTGAACTATAAACTTATTTCATTGCTACTTCATAACTGTGGTTTTACTACTGTTATGAATCATAATATAAATATCTGAGATGCAGTTCCAAGGAAGTCACAACCCACAGGTTGAGAACCTCTGCCTTAGAGGGCTAATATCCGATTGCACAGTCAGTACTTACGCTAGCTCGTTGACCCTTTGGCTTTTATTGTGAAGTGTAGTCTTATTCCTAGACTCTGGCAAATACTCATGAAGTTTGTTCACTAGGAAGTAGAAAAGCTCACTGGTCTGTAAAAGCAAGTGAGAAAGGAAATAATGAAGATACCAGCTGTTAAAACTCCAGCCATACATAAAAAGACAAGAAAACACCTCTTCAATTCAGCAAGTGATTTACAAGTTTCTTTAAAACTAGCAGAAGTCAAACAGGAAACATACTTTTTTACTCATTACCATTCACTGCAAGAGTGGTGTGCTTTCTTAACCACTGAGCAATATCTCCTGCCCCACAAAGTTCACCTTTAACAAAGAAATACAGATGTAAATTTTGATATTCTTTCCCAGCACCAAAAATTGGAAGTACTTCTAATCTCCCTACTTCTGTGTGAGCTCCGGAGGGACTGTTACCTAGGCTCTGGCTTCCAAAGCCTATCACACACTGGGGAAGACAGGGCTTCAGGGGAAGGGGGCATGAAATATAATCTTTTAAATAGAAAAGTTAGTCCTCCAGAGAGTACTACCTGGTGTTTGAGTCACCACACCCAGCTCAGGGCAGTGGTGGCGTACGCTTTTAGTCCTAGTGCTTGGGAGGCAGAGGTAGGCGGATTCTGGGAGGTCAAGGCCAGCCTAGCCTACAAAGTAAGTTCCAGGACAGCCTCCAAAGCTACACAGAGAAATTCTGTCTTGGAAAATCAAGCCAAACAAATGAAAACCAAAACAACAGGTGGGTTGGGTAAACTCAGCCTCTCTCACTCTTTCCCTGCCATCTTTCTGCTCCACAACAATGCCACTACTGCTCAGGCCTGCTTTAAGACTGGAGGTACTTAAATAGCCTCCAGGTGACACTACCAACAGCCACACCATTCACCTATCTAGCCCCAGGAAGTACTTGTCCTGTACTTAAAAATCCACTTCAAATCCTGTGTTCAAGTTGTCCAAGCACGTGTCTCTGAGCTTTGCCCTTCCAGTCCTCCTCTAGTCCTTGGTTCTACATCTGACAATCATCTGTGTCACTCCCAGGAGAACCTGCCTCTGTGCCCCCAATGAAGCAGAACTTCTTGGTGCTAAGGGATTACTTGGTATTCAAGGGTGATTTCACTCGGGTACTGAAACAGCTTCCATCTGAATTTTCTCACTTCTCTATAGAGGGGGCTCTTACCCCTCTTTAGGAAAACTGAGAGCTGGATTAGTTCTCTGAGTGCCTTCCCTAGTCAGATCGTGGCTGTTGATTACCCTGAGCAGCTGAAACAAAGCTTTTTAGATACCAAAGCCACGTGTTTGTGTGCAGTT
Source organism: Cricetulus griseus (assembly GCF_003668045.3). Taxonomy (NCBI): domain Eukaryota; kingdom Metazoa; phylum Chordata; class Mammalia; order Rodentia; family Cricetidae; genus Cricetulus; species Cricetulus griseus. The sequence goes on from NW_023276806.1 coordinate 135,215,254, forward strand.
TAGTAAGGCAGTCTACAGAAGGTCTATGAGCAAACAAATCTACAAAATTAGGGTAGATTAAATTGATAATGCACAGGCAAAGGTGGTCTGCAGTTTTGTTGGGTGGGAGATAATCTAATTTCTTTAGCCTTTCTGTATGAATTTCATTTTCATAATCAACTTCCTTGGTTATTCTAGTGCCTGGTACCTACCTCTGTATTTTCCCACAACCCCATGAAGGAAATCCTAGAGTTAAAGTGTGCATGGTATGTTCCTACTAATCTACCACTTCTGACCATTATAGACCATGTGGTGCAACACCCTTACCCTGTTGTCATTAACTGACCTGTTATTCTCTATTGCCACTCTTTCATATAATTAGGGTAGTTGACCATCTTGATTTGCTTGAGGCCATCCCAGCTAACCCACATCCCAGGGACTTCCTCAGAGCCACCCACACTAAGACAGCAGGCCACTGTCATCTGGAAAACCAACATGGTTACTCTCCTGCATACACAGTGTTAGGACTTACAATCAGGCTGACCCCGCCCCCTGATGATGGGTGGGGCACACACAGGGACTGCTACGCCATCACGTCACTCATCATGCATTATGGCCTATGTGAGGACTCTGAGCATGCGTGGAACCTTGGTGCACATGCTCGGTCTTCCCTTTAAAAGTTCCAACTTCCTCCCTGCCTCTCTCTCTCTCTCTCTCTCTCTCTCTCTGCTTCTTCTCTCTTCCTCCCTTCTCTTCACTTATGCTCTCACTTACTCTCTGTCTCTTTTCTCTGTAATAAACTGGTTAATGTGTTCTCTATAGTTTCAGTCTCATCTCTCTCTCTTCTAATTTAAGCAGAAATCTAACATTTTGGCACCCAATGTGGGGTGCCAAAATGTTAGATTTCTGCTTAAATTAGAAAGAGGTGCAAGAGATGAGAGACGAATTATGGAGAGCACATTAACTGGCTTATTATAGGGCAGAAATGGAATAGCAGAGCAGAGGAGGGAGAGGCTGACCACTGGAAACAGACAGAGAGGGAGGAGAATAATGTTTTGGGTTTTTAAGGGGGAGCTCACTCATGAGGACTGAGTACCTACACAGCCATATGAGTGACGTAGCCATGATGTGGCCATGCAACACAGGACCCTTTAAGCTGCCTAGGTATCTGAACCTTTCAAACAGCACTTTGCAACTATCTGAATGAAGGAGTGTTCCTGCACTTCACAGCTACTCACTAAGAAGGCAGGGTGACGTGTGTAGCCAGGGACACTGCAGTAACTGCACACTTGCTCACCATTTCTCACTGTGGCTTCTTAACACCTCCCAGCCAAAACTGAAAACAAAGCACTTTCAACGCGCCATGTGAGAATCAAGCTGTTGGGATTCCCTGGGGATCACATTTTTGAAAAAATACCCATCTTGGCCAGGCAGTGATGGTGCACGCCTTTAATCCCAGCACTCAGAAGGCAGAAGCAGGTGGATCTCTGTGAGTTTGAGACCATCCTGGTCTACAAGAGCTAGTTCCAGGACAGCCTCCAAAGCCACAGAGAAACCGTCTGAAAAAACCCAAAAAGGAAAAAAAAAAAAAAGGAAGAAAGAAAGGAAAAATACCAATCTTGTACTTAAAAAGCATTTCTCAATATTTATTCTTACTAAAGGAAAATGTGTAGAAAAACTTGTTAAAGTCCCCTTTTCTCCATCTCACCTGCAGAAGGCTTTCCCTCTACACCATCAACTCAACCTGCTTCAGTTATATTTTGTACAGTGGCTCCCATTTCGTTCCATCTCCCCCCATACGCATACATATTATTAGTTACCTCACAAAATCTTCAATATTAAAACACGACTATGTTAAATGTAATCACCATTTTTAAAACACAGCATCAGAATATGACTTCTACTTTAACTTATGCTTAAATGTGATAAGCAGATAAAACAAGTTTTAAGGATGAAGAGTAAGACAGGACACTTACTTTCCAGAAAAGTCTTTTCAGGATGAAATTTTTCTGGGCTGCTACTCTAAGTTCCGTGACTACACACAGAATCTCCCTCAAAGTGTTGTCTTGAAGGAAAAGCTCAGATTTCAGTTGACTGAAGTGTTTAATTTTCTCCTCGGATCTACAGAAACACACACACACACACACATACACACACACACACACACACACACACACAGAGAGAGAGAGAGAGAGAGAGAGAGAGAGAGAGAGAGAGAGAGATTCAGGTAAAATGTAAGGAATGGTTGTTCACAAATATCACAATTGCTGACAAGTCTATACAAGTTTGTGCCATTGGAATCCTCACTGAACTTTTAACTCCTAGCCTTAGTACTAAGCAGCATCGAAACCTCACCTGCACAAAATGCTGTCTATCACTCTCTAACTCACTTTTCACCCCTGCTCTTGACCGGCTGGCACGCTCTTTCTGTCTCCAGCAAACTCTTCCATGGACTAATTTATATCATTATCACAGTCCAGGAGCCCTGGGTAATACCATTTGTTTAATGTTGTCCTTCCATCAATTCCTTTGCTGAAATAAATATATTTATAAAGAAGCTTCCAAATTAGCAGTAGTGGCCCACGCCTTTAATTCCAGCACTCTGGAGGCAGAGGCAGGCAGATCTCAGTGAGTTTGAGGCTGACCTGGTCTACAGAGCTATATATACAGAGAAACCCTGTCTCGAAAAATAAAAAAAAAAAAAAAAAAGAAAAGAAGAAAGAAAAAAGAAAGAAATTTCCATGTCATTACTTGACAGTGTCACTTTGCCTAAGTGGCCAGCATAAATGGGGCGTGAAGGTTACATACATATTGACAGTCCATGTTTTAGACAGGCTGATGCTTGGCAGAAAAGGCAGAGCCCCAAGCTAACAGGAGCTTCCTGATTAGGGCACTTTCCAGTAAGAGCTGCTCTTCCACCACAGAGCTCAGTGGTCTTTCCCTCTGTGTGGGCACCATGGGAAATCATCTCCAACCTTTGACCCCACAGGTCTCCACTCTTGGGGAAACAGATGTTGGAAGACCACTGAGTTCTCCTTAGAGAAGACAGCTATGACCGGAGTCCTGCTTCAAGTTTCAGTTTTGCAACTTGATTAAACAGTTTAGGAATAAACTAAAGAGTGAGCCTGTAGGTTTAAGATATCTTTATTTAGATAAATACCAGCCAAATACAAGCCAGAGAGTGCCCAGGGCAGCAGAGCAGCGAGGCCAGACAGAAGGGGTCTCCCAGGTGCTCGCCGTCCCTTAAGAGCCCATCACACATCATCCTGACCTCACCTTGACTACGCGTCAAGGCATTGAGCATGATCTAAGATAGGGTTGTCCCTCCTTCTGATACTTGAACATGATGTCATCTGCAAAGTTTATTGTAGGGGAGAGTAAGCCATGCCTGTTAGAGGCTGGCTACCTGCATTTCAATTTCAAAGACTAAAAGATCTTTATACTCTCTTGAGAACTCCAGAAACAACAGAATTGAAATTTCCACAAACTTAGAGTACAATTTACTATAGCATCAGCCTCAGCCACCATTTAAATAAAGTATTAACAGGGCTGGAGAGATGGCTCAGTAGTTGCTCTTCCAGAAGACTCGGGATTAACACATCACCCACATGGTAGTTCACAACTGTCTGTACCTCCAGTTCCAAAGGACCCAACACCTTCCTCTGGTTTGATCCACTGAGGATTACAGTATAGATCTATTATTTCATCAATGGTTGCAAACACTGGTAATTTTCTAATTAAATCTGCATTCATTAGCTGGACTGTGGTAAAAGAGAATTTGCCGTCACCAACTAGGGCCACTTGGTAACCCAGAAGTGGTTACAGGAAAGGCATAATTCTTACCCTTTGTTGGCTGTTTTTATGGAAAAGGGGACTGGTGCCCGAAGTCCCTCTCAAGTTCAGTGTGTCTTATCTCTCTGGGGAAGGAGCAGGGGGCACCTTCTATGATGCCTGTTACACATCTCTTCACTATGTTTCACGCACCCTAGTCCTTGTGTCCTCTGACACTCAACTTGTCTCAATAAATACTTGTTTCTACAGATGTTGAGGTAAGAGTATAAATATGGCAGTTAAACACACACACACACACACACACACACACACACACACACACACACACACACACACACACCCCTAGGCACACACAACTTAGAGCTAGGAGAAGCAAAGAGCAGAGAAAGTCTCCAATGAGTCTATCACGAATCGCACCTTACCTGTATGGCTTTGGATTCCCAATGATGTGACAGTGTTCACTAGAACTTGGAGACTCTTGTGAAAGAGTCGCTCTCTGAAAGAGGAAAACGGTAGGGACTGTCACAGTTCTTGTCTACTAAAAATAATTTGAATTTTATGTGAGTTCTGTGTCCCCCAGATAACAGCAAAACCCCCCTGGGAAGACTCCATCATGACTGTCCTTGCTTCCTTGCCTCCTCAAAAACCCAGGTTCTTCCTCCTTCCTAAGATACTATTATTCTCTCTCTTCCTCCCTCCCCCTTCCCTCCCTCTCTCCCCCTACTCACCCTTCTCCCTCCCTCCACATGAATGCCTGGTTCCTAAGGAGGCCAGAGAAGGGTATCAGATCCCCTGGAACTGGAGCTACAGATGGTTAGGAGCTTCCATGTGGGTGCTGGGAATCAAACCCAGTCCGTCTGCAAGAGCATCCAGTGCTCTAAACTGCTGAGCCAAAGCTCCACACCCCAAGCCATTATTCACTAATAGGCATTTCTCCTTACAGCAGACACCCGAATAAAATCTCCCCTTATTTCTCTGGTGCATTCTTATCTTTCACAACAATCAGTAAATTCCAAGGCTAAATCCCCAAAATGGAGAGAGAGAACAGGAAAGCATGTTTGCCACCCCCCACCACCATCCCTCCAAAAACCAAACACACTGAGTCTAGCATGTGAGGGCACTTACTATAATGTAGTTGTTCCATGAACTCTTCAAGTGCAGAAATATCGATGAGGTTCCAGAAATAACATACAGATGAAGTTCTGACTCCTCCTTCTCCAGGCTGCAGCTGCTGTGTATAGGAGAAGCCAGGAGAGAATTTCCTGAGCGGATCTCATTCCTGTTCCCATCAACCCTGACAGGAATTTCACTTGGGAAGTCTGAAGGACAGGGCGTTGAGTCCTTGAATGGCATGCCGTTCTCCTGGTGGGACCTGTGGGTAGAAATGAGTATTAAATATGATGCCTATAATTCAACAGTGGGGAGTCAAGAGAATCCAGCCGCCGGTTTCAGCAATCCACAACTCTGAAAGCCGCTAACTTCATGTAAACGCAGTGCTAATCATGAGAGGGGATTGACCAGACCACTTGTGGTTTGAATCTGAAGTGCCATTACTCCCCAGCTATGGCACCATTTTGAAGGCTAGAGAGCCTTTTTGCCATGGGCCTACATGGTAAAAGTAGGTCACAGAGGTAGGCCTTTGAAAGCCACACCTGGCCTTGATTCTGGCCTGCTTTTCTGTTCCCTGGTCTACCACAACGTGAATAGCCACCAAAACACACAGCAATGGAAAAGGTAACTAATACACTTGCTATTGCTACTGACTAATGGAAATAGGGCGTGGCTATCTTTTAGTGTGCTCTTTTGCTTTCAGAAATGAAACCCTACCAATGTTATCCTGTCTTAGTTGGGGTTTCTATTGCTGTGAAGAGACACTATGGCTGCAGAAACTCTTAAGAAGGAAAATATTTAATTGGGGTGGCTTGCTTACAGTTCAGGGATCTAGTTCATTATCATCACGGTGGGAAGAAAGGCAGCATGCAGGCAGACATGGTGCTGGAGAAGGAGCTGAGAGTTCTTACATCTTGATTCACAGGCAACAGGAAGTGGTCTGAGACACTGGACAGTATCTTGAGCATGGGAGACCTCAAAGCCCGCCTCCACCATGACATACTTCCTCCAACAAGATCATACCCACTCTAACAAGGCCACAACTCCTAAAAGTGCCACTGTCTTTAGGGGTCATTATCTTTCAAACCACCACACATACAAAAAAGCACTTCATTGGATTTCAAGTTTTGTCATTATTTTGGTTTTTGAGACACCGTCTCACTATGTAGCACTGGTTAGCCTGGAGCTTACTATGTAGACCAGGCTGGCCTTGAACTCACTAGGATCCACCTCTGCACCACCATGCCCTGCAATGGCACTTTTTATGATGGACTCCTTGTGCCTTCTTGGAGTCCCAATACTTGCACTGAAAGGACTTCCTAATTTTAGTTTAACCTGATTATTCTTGCCTTGTAACCATTCATTAGTGGATTCTGTAAAGGGGAAAAAAATGCAAGTGAAAATATAAACAGAGGGTTTTCTTTTTCAAAGCTTCCTTTAACTCATAGTCTTCTGATTTTAGTATTGTCGAATAGTATCAGCCCCATTCCTCAGAACCAGTGCCCCACCTTTACCTTCTTCACTCTTGACCCCACCCCACTTTCTGTACTCTGTCACAGAGCAAATAAGCTAGAAAATCTGAGATACAGAGTCACTGGATGGAAAGTCATCCTGTGAGACCCAAAGGGGTCCTGGCTCTCCCACACATGGTAGGAAGGTATGGATGGGGGTTGCCCAGCATGAAAAGATGGGCATCCAGCTCAAGGTGGTGGACAGGGACATGAAGCAATGAATGAATTTATCAGAGATCAGAGGTGACTATGACAGTGGACCCACTGGGAATTCCCAGGCATCTTGGGGACATTTTGAGCTTCCACTGCAGATGGGATGGGTGTAGGGGGCCACAGGGGTGGATTTGAGGTAATCCTATCTAGTCAGAAGGGGATAATGACCCCAGCTGACACTATATGCACCAAATGCAAGGCTTGTTTTGGGTCCTTCTGAAGAATGCAGTTCATGAGAGCCCTTACAAATACTTGTGGAGTAAAGACAGTTTGATGGGCCATTCATTTATTTACTTTGCTGTGTAGGACATGATCTCTGCTAAGCACTGGAGAGCGCTGTGTGTGACCTATGTGAGGTGTTGGCTCTCCCACACAGCATTACATGATCTCTGCTAAGCACTGGAGGGCGCTGTGTGGGACTATGCCATGTGAAGTGCTGGCTCACCCATACATGGTCACATGATCTCTGCCAAGCACTGGAAGGGGCTGTGTGGAACTATTTGGTTGCCCTGAAACCAAATTCAACGTCTCTCAGTGTTGAGAGGATAGCCTTCTGCTTTCACCCTCCACAGGCGCTGTGAAGACCAACACAGTCTTTGTTTTCTGTCTGTTCATCAGAATAATCTTACTTCATAGAATGAGGTGGTGATTGCTTCTAAATCACAACTAAACGTCAATTGGGTCTTTAAATGGGGGGCGGTGCTGGGGAGATGGCTCAGTGATTGTTAAGAGCTACTTGTTGCTCTTGAAGAAGAGCAGAGATCTGTTCCTAGCACTCACACCGGATGGTTTACAACCACCTGTAATTCCAGCTCAACGATCCACTGCCCTTTCTGGTGCCCACAGGCACCTGCACATACATGGGTATACACACACCAACATACACACAAATAAAAATACAAATTTTAATGTGGTAGTTTTAGAATTGGGCACTTTAGTTGTCCCCGAACCCCTTACTTTAAAAGAGGAACAATAGTGACACCAATCGCAAGGGTCTCTGTATGGAAAACATATGAAAATATCCATAGTTTGAAACACCAAAACCTTAAGTGCCAGCTATTAACATCACCCTTTATGTCTTCAGTTAGTAGTAGTTTACCTTCTTATAGTAAGGTGTGCCTTTCTTTCTCACAGGATTAGAACCTCCACAAAAATGGGAAGGCACTTTTAAAAAATTAGTTCTTAGGGTTTTTTTAGTATTTTATTTTACTGTACATGTACATAGGTGTTTTGCCTGCGTGTTTATCTGTGTACCACATGTATGCCTAGTGCAGTCCAGAAGAGGGCATCAGATCCTTTGGAACTGGGGTTCCAGACAGTTCGGAGCTACCATGTGGTTGCTGGGAATTGAACCTATGTCCTCTGCAAGAACAGCCAGTGCTGTCAACTGCTAAACCACCCGTCCAGCCCATGTCTTAGGTTAATTTTAAACAAACAGCACCCATTCCTGTATAGTACTGTCCACCGTTCTAAGATCCAGCCACCCACTCCCTCTCCTCACCTTAAAAGTCTGTGGCTACAATTGTTTAAAATGTTACTTGTTTAAAATTTAGGCAGCAGCCATTTTAACTCATAACAACATCTATATGGCAGTTATGAAAAAAAGTTCCTCTTAGGTAATGCTGCAGCACTGTAAATACTCAAGGCTGTGTACAAGGCATTGAGTTTCAAAGTGAGAGTTAAGCAGCTGTTGGGAACTCGCACTGAGGTGAGCAAACACTGCTGAGTACCTGGCATTCACATAGTGACCAGATTCCAACGATCACTGAGTCTTTGTCTCCTGAATTTATGTACTGGCACAATACTACAGAAATTCAGAATATATGAAATCAGGGGAGCCCCCATCCTTCTCCAAGATGCTGGCCATTGCTGAGAATACTCAGAATAAAGAAAAGGACCTTATGGTTGTCAAGAGGAAAAAGGGTATGAAAGGGTTAATGTTTTTTACTGTCACTATTCCTATTTTAAAAGATTGACTCTATTTTAACTTACCCATGTAGATGTGCACATGTGTGTGGGTACTCACAGGGGCCCTAAGGTGGTACTAGAACCACAGGAGCTGGAGTTATAGGCAGTTGTGAGCCACCCAACAACCAATGCTGGGAAGCAAACTCCAGTTTTCTGCAAGAGCAGCAAGTCTTCCTACCCACTGAGCCATTTCTCCAGCCCCTCTATCGTCATTTATTTCTATGAGTTCCACCCTATTTCCTTATTTCTTGCTTTGTAATACTTGTTCAGTTAAAGGAGAATGCTTGCAATGGAGTCTTGAGAAAGAGGCAAGTACAGACATAGTAGAAAGAAGACAGAACATGTTTGCACTCGGGGTTCATGCCCTGGATGTTCAAGCTCTTCTTGAAGTTGGAGCTGCAATGGCTTCTATACATAGAAGGTGCCCGGTTTATGTGAGACACACAGTCACTTAAGCCTGAAGTACATATCCAAAGCCCTCTGTGTAAGAAACCTACAGAAACCTACAGTCTATATTGCTGCTGCTACATCACGTGAGATCATGTGTCACACATCATACTTTCCACATTTAGAAAGTCTGTCTTTAAATGTGTGCATCACATGATGTAGTCCACATGCCTTCAGCTTACAGATGCCGCACAGACATGTTCAAGTGACATCTCTAAAAATGGCCACCAGGGAGGTGGTGCTGAGCTGCTGTCCTAAACAATTCAAGATTCCATAAACAAACCACAGAAGGGCTTGGTCTTCATCCCCCTGACTCCCAGGGTTACAGAACTCTTAACTAGGCCAGAAGATACTTTTCCAAAAAAACAACAAAAGAGACAGACAGACAAGATGGTTCAGAAGATAAGGATGCTTGCTGCCCCAGCATAGAAACCTGAGTTAAATCCCCACAACCTCTGGAGCTGGGGACAGAGACAGGAGGATCCCCAGAACCTCAGGAGCTGGGGGACAGAGAAAGGTGAATCCCTAAGGCCTACTGGCCATCAGCTTAGCTCCAGGTGAAGTGAGAGTCCCTGTTTCAAAGGATGGCATCTGACAGCCTCCTCTGGCCTCCACACATGCAAGGGCACCCACACACACACAAAAGAAGCCTTTGCCCTGACCTCTGCTGAGAGCCCTCATCTAGTGGCTAATGGAAGCAGAGGCAGACACCCACAGCGAAACACTGAACTGAACTCTGGAACCCAGTTGCAGAGAGGTAGGAGTTAAGAACAAAGAGGTCAGGACCAGGCTGGTGAAACCCACAGAAACGGGAGTGCATGGACCCCAGACTGATGTCTGGGAGGCCAGCACGGGACTGATCCAGACCCCTCAATGGTGGGTATCAATGAGAAGGCCCCAGCACTCTATGGGGCCCCTGGTAGTGGATCTGTATTTATCCCTGAAGGGACTTTGGGAGCCCATCCCACAAGGAGGGATGCTCTATCAGCCTGGACACATGGGGTAGGGCCTAGGCCCTGCCCAGGATGATAAGACTGACTTTGGGGAACCCCTATGGAGGGCCTTACCCTCCCTGGGGAGCAGAAGGGGATAAGTGGGGGGCTGAGGGGAGGGGAGGGAGAGGGAGAAGGAATTGCCATGTGAAGCAGCCTTGTTTCTAATTTGAACTAATAAAAAAATAATCTCTTGGGGAGAAAAAAAAACAAAACACCTATGCTCACTCAGACTCAAGTGAATTTTTTAAAAAATAAAAAACCTCCCTGGGTTTTCTTTTGTAAGATCTATGAATACATGGAACTATCCACTAATGAAGTTGTCCCAAGGAGAAGCCTAAACCGCCAGAGATCACTCGTCGGCTTTCCATCCCTGGGGCACCTGAAAGCCTGTTGTTTATCACTATCCTGAAAGTGACTGCACTTATGTAAGTCTGATGTCCCAAGATAACAGCATTCTTCTGACCGGCAGCTTCTCATAATTAGGCTCCAGCCTACATCTAAGAGGTGCCGAGAAGCTCTGCACCTGTGTGCATCCTCTGGCCCTCTAATTAGTGTTTTCCACCCACCCTGCCTTTTGTTTAGGCTCCTGATCTTGATGTTTAATTATGGAGATGACACTGCCAGAACACGCTCAGAAAATAGACACCTCTGTCCCCATGCCCTTTATTTAGAGACTCTCGGATTCCACAGATGGGACACACAAGCTGCCATGTTTTCAGAGCTGCTGGTCCCAGACTAGGCTGGGTATTTTTCAGTCATCTATCCCAGTGGGATAGTCACAAACCTTGTTAGAGGGGAACAAATGGAACAGGGGGTGTGTCTTGCCTCTGTGACTAGTTAGAGAAGTGACAAGGGACAAAGCTGGGGCTCTAAGCACAGGTGAGGGTTCAGGGGCATCTATACACTGGATGCCACCAAACAATTTTAATCAAGAAACGCATGTTGTAGCTGGGCAGTGGTGGCATACACCTTTAATACCAGCACTCGGGAGGCAGAGGCAGGAGGATCTCTGTGAGTTCCAGGCCAGCCTGGTTTACAGAGCTAGTTCCAGGACAGGCTCCAAAGCCACAGGGAAACCCTGTCTCGAAAAACCAAAATAAGGAAAAGAAAAAGAAGAAAGAAAAAAAAAGGAAGGAAGGGAGGGAGGGAGGGAGGAGGGAGGGAGGGAGGGAGGGAGGGAAAGAAAGAAAGGAACGGAAGGATGGAAGGAAGGAAAGAAGGAAGGAAGGAAGGAAGGAAGGAAGGAAGGGAAAGACAGGAAGGAAAAGAAAGGAAGGAAGGAAGGAAGGAAGGAAGGAAGGAAGGAAGGAAAAGAAAAGAAAGGAAGAAACGGATGTTATGAAAAGATGACTTGGGAATCTGGTAGAAGCCGGTCAGGCAAAGGGGGTGTTACTGAGAATGGAATTGGGATGGTTACAGGTTCAACAATGCTGATGGGAGATACCCAGGCTTGTTCCAGGATATCTATAGTGAGGAAAGAGAAGGTATGTGGCTCAGTGGTTGCATATTCATCTACCAGGCACTCATCAAGGTGATGAGTTCAATCCTCAGCAGGGTGGGGAGAGGAAAAACGGAAGGAGAGGGAGAAATGGCATGCAGAGGGAGCACAGTCAAGAAGACTAACACACTGTAGACTATGCAGGACAGTAACTACCCAGCCTTGGGGACTCACTAACAGAGTCCTCCCAGGAACCAACAAAGTCAAATGGTTGAGCCCCACAGCCAAAGATGAGGATTCAGTAGCCTGGGACAGAGATGAAGAGTTGAGGATTCGGTAGCCTGCAACAGAGATGAAGGTACACAGCCAGGCTTGGGAAGTTATAGGGCTTTGCTCTTACCACAGGTCAGTTTTACTTCACACTCCAGCTGACCCAGGCTATCTCCTCACACGACCTAGCCAAGCACGCACTAGGCAAGCAGCAATCCCACCTTGGGAAGTTATGTGAATGTCCCAGACTATGACTTACTAATGAACAAATTTAAGTCCCTGTAACCAACTCAACCTCAGCAGCAGCGCTCAACAGGAGTGCCTGGGGGAAACCAGCTCTTCGAGTGGGCTGACAAGCCTTGTTCTGGATGCTTGGCACCGTTGTCAGGATAATGTATGCCCTGCGGCTTTTATGTAATGGACAAAATAGCATTGGTGACTAGAGTCCTTCTGTACTTCAGGGTGGTCCTCATTAACATCAAACTGGAGCCCTGACTCAACCTGGACAGGCAGCGCTCCAAAGCTGATGCCAAGGGGGCAGGTATCAAGGTACCTAGGATCTCCAGTGGTCCTCCCTTGCTGAGCCATGACAAATAAGCATACAGCCTAAGTAAACAAGTTCCCTCTTCTTATTGTTGCCCCAAAGATCCACTAAGTTCCTCTTGCTCCCCGGAAGTCCCGCCTACTCTCTCCTGCCTCTCTACTGGCCGTTCAGCTTTTTATTAAACCAATCAAAACAACACATCTTCACACAATGTAAACAAATATCCTGCAACACAGTGCAGTGTGGGGAAACAGAAACAACCCCTTGATGAGTGTGTTCCACACCTGGGAGTAGTTCACAGAAAATACCTGGTGGCAATTTTAGTTCTTGCCATGACCAGGGAGAACTGCTGGCACTGAGTGGACAAAGTCAGAGAAATTGGCCATGCACAATGGGTGGGCCATCCTATATGACCTTGAATGGTACACCACAAGCTGCCACTAGCACCCCATGGGGAATCTGGAGAATGGCATTCAGTTGCACAACACCTGCCCCAACACCATCATTCTAAAGAGGCCTTGATGACAGTTGTGAGCTGGGCGTGCAGCACTAAATAGAACACCCATTCTGCCTTAGCCATTTGATCTTCCTGACGTTTTAGCTTCAAATAGAATTGGAACTTGGAACCTCAGAAGTCTGGAGCATACTGACAGGAACACGAAGATTCTTTGTGTCTTACACTGCAATACAAACACCTTTATGAAGATTACAGTTACTGTAGACAACATTTTGTTCAAAATGGATGGTTGGAAGGTTTGGTTTTTTGACTGTTTGGGGTTTTTTTTTTTTTTTGGTTTTTTGATTTTTTTTTCCAGTTCTGGGTATTAAACTCACGGCTAGACAAGTGCTTTACCACTGTCCTATACCCTATCCCCAAAGTACCTCTTTTTTTTTTAATTTAGTTTTATTTCATGCACATTGTTGTTTTTGTCTGTGTGAGGGTGTTGGATCCCCTAGAGCTGGAGTTAGAGAAAGTTGTAAGCTATCATGTGGGTGCTGGGAATTTAACATCGGTCCTCTGGAAGAACAGTCAGTGCTCTTATCCACTGAGCCATCTCCCCGGCCACCTCTTTTTTTGTTTGTATGTTTTGAGACAGGGTCTCACCATGTAGTCCTGACTGATCCGAAGCTCACTTTGTAGACCATGCTATCCTGGAACTCACTCTGTATAGACCAGAGTGTTCTGGAACTCATAGAGATCCACCTGCCTCTGCCTCCAAAGTGCTGAGATTAAAGGTGTGCACCACTACCACCTAGCTGGACTAAACCTCTTAAACTGTAAGCCAGCCCCGGGTAAATGCTTCCCTTGTTAAGAGTTGTGGTCATGATGTCTCTTCACAGCAATAGAACAATGACTAAGGCACTAAGTTGCCTTTTTGGTCATGGTGTTTCATTACTGCAAAAGTAACCCCACCTGAAACAGAAGAACACTAGGAGATCCTGTGGTTCAACCCAGACAGAAAATGAAATGAGAAAGAGCATGGAGGACCCACCCCGTGCTGCATCCAGCACCTGTCCTGCAGACCATGGGCTTCCAACAGTCCCCAGGCAGGAGGTCACTTTGTCCGGTATTTTGTGGTAATGTGCCAATGTAAACAACTCCTCCCACCACAGGAATTCTCCTCATGCCCATCTATCTCTGCCCATCTCATGCCCATCTATTCTAAGGGGAAGCTCTTAGAATCCAGCAATCCCCTTTCCTTCTGGTCCAGACACTCCATTGTATGATAGTATTTCACTTGAAGTTATGAAAACAGAGTATCTTTTTAAATTTTATATTGACGTTTCCTTCACTTTCAGGGAAGTCAATATCTGATGTCCTCTTCCAGCCTCCTTGAAAACACACACACACACACACACACAAATAATTAATTAATGAAACAAAAAAATTTTAAAGGCCTTTTAAAAGTATGAGCCCAATTTTACCTTTGTGTTCTATTTTGAATCCACACAGCACTGCTTATTCCCGTATTAGTTTTCTTTTCTATTGCTGTGATAAATACTATGTCTAAAAGTGACTAAGGGGAGGAAAGGACTTATTTGGTTTATCACTGGGAAGTGTGGGCAGGAACCTGAAACAGAAACCATGGAGGAATGTTGCTTACTGAATAATTTCATCTGGCTTCTTCAGCTAGCTTTCCTACACAGCCCAGGCTTGCCTACCTGACAAGGGATGGTACCACCCTCAGTGGAATGTGCCCTCCTACGTCAACTACCAACAAAGAAATTGCCCCTACAGACATGCTCACAGGCCCATCTGATGGAGGAAGTTCTTGAGTTGAGGTCTCTTCCCTGATATGTGTCAAGTTGAAAATCAAGATGAGTCACCATAGCATAATTCATGTTCCATCTATTATCTGCCCGAGTCTTCACAGCCACTCTCCTGGATAGCCCATCTCTCTGTGAACTATCCCATTACCAACTGTCACCTGGAAACCTGACCTATCCCCACAATTGAATTTAATTTTCCCCTCTTTAAATCTCTTAGACAAATGCTTCAATTCACCTAGAGTACCTAGCATATTTACCATTTCGTAACTTCCAGACAGACGCTATAAAACCTGGCTAGACTTCTCAAGGACAAGAACTATGCCTCACTCACCTTTGTGTACATTACAGGGCTCAGAGCTAGGGATTTAGCCCACTTGGAAGAGTGCTTGCCTCAAATGCACAATGTCCAGGGTTTGGTCCCCAGCACCATGGCATTTTTTAAAAAGCTGTTATAGCCTGTAATCGACACACTACTGAGGTGAAGACAGGGAATCAGGAGCTCAAGGTCCCTAGTTCCATAATGAGTTAGAGGCCAGCACTGGCTGTATGAGATCCTGTCTCAAAAAGAAAAAGCAAAACCAAGAGAAATGTTGCTCTACACAGAGTTCAAGGTCAGTAGTTATTTTTAATTCAACTTTAATCTACTAAAGTAACATTGTAGCATCTATATATTCTGTGAAAATGAAAAAAATATATTGTGTTATTTTTAACTAACTGGATTTTAATTTGGGAAAGTTTTTTCAAAATACTTCTTTTCATTGCTGCATACACGAGATACACAGAACAAATCTAAAGCAAGCAATAGAAAAATATATAAAATAAAAAAATATAAAAAATATATAAAAATATATAAAATTGAGGGCCAGTGAGATGGTTCAGCAGGTGAAGGTACCAACCACCAAGGCAGGCAGATGACCTAAATTTAATTCCCAGGACCCACAATGTAAGAGGGAACCTACTCTCACAAAGTACCCTCCGGCCTCCATGTGCACACTGTGGTGCACACACTTATGTGGACACACTCCACATATACAATATAAATAAATGTATCTTTAAAGCAATTCAAACTGCAATCTAAGTTTTGATCAGCAAGTCAAAATAATCTTACCTGAGAGAGGATTTGTCTGGGCTCCTAGAATCTTTTCTTCTCCAAAAGCTAGGTCCATTACTATCTTGCTTGACTAAAAAACAAAATGTAATGTGGTCATTAATTAAATAATTTGAGTTCATGAGGACCTAATGTCATTAAAGGGTAGTGACACAACTCTAGTGCCAATGTCACTGCCTCTTTCTGTTGACTTTAGGTCTTCATTTGTAATGGGGACAAGGAGACTGCACTCTGGGCCCAGAAGTGAAGTAGAAAGAACTTGGTCGGCTTTGTGGTTGATGGAATGTCTGATCCTCTAGACACCTGAGTGTCTAGTACCTGAGTCTGTGGGTAAAGGCAAGAGTGACAAAATCCTAACGATTCCATTCTTCAGAGGGCAAATGGCTTGACACTAAGTCTTCAATCAGCTAGCCCCATGGATTTTGGGTGGAATGTTCATGGTACTACCCAGGTGAAAACATTTTTCAGGGGGCTGGGAGATGGTTCAGTCAGAAAAGTGCCTGCCACACAAAAACCTGAGATGGGAGCCCCAGCACCACGTAAAAGCTGGGGGTAGTGGCATGTGTTCGTGACCCGAGGTCTGGGATGGGGATTATGGGCAGGATCCCTGGAACTAGCTGCATTGGTAAACTCCGGGTTCAGTGAGAGGTCTCATCTCAAAAAATAAGTTGCAGCCAGGCGTTGGTAGCGCACGCCTTTAATCCCAGCACTCAGGAGGTAGAGGCAGGCAGATTTCTGTGAGTTCAAGACCAGCCTGGTCTCCAAGAGCTAGTTCCAGTCCAGCCTCCAAAGCCACAGAGAAAACCTGTCTCGAAAAACCAAAAAAAAAAAAAGTTGCTTTTGTTTTGTTTTTGTTGTTGGCTTTTGGGGTTGTTTAAAATAATTTATTTAGCTTTTATTTTATGTGCATTGGGATTAAGCTGTCAGATCCCTTGGAACTGGAGTTACGGACAGTTGTAAACTGCCATGTAAATTCTGGGGATTAAAACTTGGATCCTCTGGGGAAACAGTCAGTGCTCTTAACTGCTGAGCCACCTCTCCAGCCCAAGCTTTTGTTTTTTGAGACAGAGTTTCCTGTAGCTGAGGCCTGCCTTAAACTCACTATGCAGATAAGGGTGACCTTTAATTCCCTGATCCTCCTGCTTTCACCTCCCGGGTACCTGCTGGGATCGTAAGCAAGTACCACCACACCTTGTTCAGTTCGATTTTCTTAAATCATATTTCTGTCTACTATGGGGTTTACTCTGGTTTTCTTCAAGTTCTAAGATGTCCTCTGTGGTTCTAGAGCTATGACAATGACCACTAGTCACATGGAGCTGTTTAAACCCAAATCGAAATTCAGTTACTCAACAGCATTCATGTTTGATGGCCAAATGTGGCATTGTTAGACATACTTCAACTCGATGTAAAGTATGTCCATGATGGCGGAGAGTTTTGCAGCTGATGGCTGTTCTAGAATGTACCTGAAACTAAGTGATTCTTGATCCAATCTATTCCAGAATTTCAGAAGAGTTTACCATGGTCACTCAGTTGCCAGAGGTTTTGTTCCTGTAGAGTTTGCTATAGTTTGGGATGCATTGTTTACCAAGGGTTTACTCCCAAGCCATCATCACTACTGGAAGGTGGTAGAACCCCCAAACCTGAATCACTCCTGGAAGGTAGTAAAACTCCCAAGCCTGAATCACTCCTGGAAGGTAGTAAAACTCCCAAGCCTGAATCACTCCTGGAAAGTGGCAGAATTTTCACAAGGTGGATATCGGGAAGAAATAAATGAAAGCATGCCAATGAAGGGGATACTGGGACCTGAACCCCTTCCTGCCTTGTTCTATCCTTCTGGACTGGCCTGAGGTGAACATCTTGCTCTGTCATGCTTCCTTCCACCCCATGCTGTCATGCCAAGTCCCAAGACACCAGGATCAACTGGCGGTGGACCCTAAGTGTGCACCAAACTAAGCCTTTCCTTTGGTGCCTTTATCTCAGATGCTGGTTCAGTAAAGGAAACCTGACAAGTCACCCTGAATAACCACTCTGCATCTAAACACAGAAAATCTAAAATTCTGACAGAGGCCCACACAAGGACACACATATGCTCATCAGGAAAAACTGCTTTTTCTCTGTACCTCCAGAAAAAGCTTGGCCTAATAACTGGTGATATAAACCAGGTATTTTTTTTACTATGGATGATCTGTGCTTTGAGTTTAATTTGTTCAGATAATGAAGGTGACTGGAGAGTGGACAACTTTGCTACATGATAAAAATATTCCCTGGGCTTTCACCCAAGAGGTTACAAGTCAGTCCTAATAATTATCTTTTACTTAACTCCTTAGCAGTTAATGCTTGCTGGCTTCTCTTGGTCATGACATCAGCCTTAATATTAAAGACTTTTGTGATGGCTATTTTCACACAGCTGGTCAGACAGGCATGAGCCTATTGGTCCTTCCTGTAGGACCACATAACAGATCATCGAAGAGATGAACCAGGGGGTCCTACAGGAGGTGAGCCACAGGATCCTACAGAAGGTGAACCACAGGATCATATAGGAGGTGAACCATGGGGTCCTACAGAAGGTAAATGATGGGGTCCTACAGAAGGTGAACAACAGAGTCTTACAGGAGGTGAACCACAGGGTCCCTACACATATAGGAATACCCTAACCAAACAGCATACAGGACAACAGAAAATACAGAGCACATCAATATTATGAGATGGAAAGGATGAGGGATTTTTATCTTACAATATGTATCATTTCTTCTTGTGGTGGTGGTAGCATTGTGTTTCAAAGAACATCTGCACAAAAATGTCAGATGGGGCCAGGAATGGTAGTGCACACCTTTAATCCCAGCACTCATGAGGCAGAGGCAGGAAGATTTCTGTGATCTCAAGGCCAGTTTGCTGAAAAAGGTATCAGATAATATCTTTGGGGGTGAAACTAAAGAACAAGTGACAGAAGAACAAGTGAAACTAAAGAACTCTGACTAGCTATGCACATGGACACAACATAACGTCTTCACTGCTTAATAATCATTTGCAAAGTTTCTAGGCATTGCAATTTCATTAAACTTCAGCCCACTTCATTACGTTCTTTTAATATGTTTTCACGCTCCTATCCATGTTGAAAAAGAGCCAAGAAAACTGTGCTTGTGTGCAGGTTGAATATGCATTTAAGGCAAGCAACACCAGTTCGATACCCTAATTAGTGTGACAAGAGACCTGGTGAGCAACCAGGGATTTCATAACCCTGTTAATTATGCCTAGGACAAATAGTTTCCATGCTGTAGCTACCTGTGTGCAGAAGCGCTTGTCCATGAAGGGGGAAAAACATCATACGACTTCCTTCCACTGGGTAGCTGTCTGACACTCTGGAAGGCCCTCATTCGGACTTGGAGGGGAGTCTGGTAGACAGTGAACAGGTTGCTCTACTTTGATACCCAAAGAAGGGCTTGTCCACAGGCTACCTCAAGCCCTTCATTCCTCACTTCTTCTACACTAAGAATGTAATCATTTATTTATTTATTTATTTATTTATTTATTTATTTATTTAATGTATGTAAGTGTTTTGACTGCATGGATGTATGCCCACCATACCTCTGTGTCTGGTGCCCAAGGAACCAGAGTTATAGATGGCTGTGAGCCAACTGTGGGTGCTGGGAACTGAACCCAGGTCTTCAGTAAGAACAGCAAGTCTTCTCAACCACACACCTGAGCTCTACAGCAAACACTATCTCAAAACTAAGAATCCCAGAGCTCTCCATCATCTATATATGGTCACTCTATGTGTCTAATTTGGGTCTCCATCTTCCGTATTACCCACGTAATGTCTGACCACCCCAGCCTGCCTTCAGTAAGCATCCTGCTTGGTCAAATTAGTTGAATGCCCATGGCTTTGAGGCTACTCCTGCTAAGTTTTCTATCCAATGACCCCATCCTGCTTCTTGGTTATAAATCCCCATTGCCCATGCCACAGCCAGAGTTAATCCCTATCCTAGATACTAAGTCTCTAGGATACTAAGTTTCAAAGGATCTAATAGAACTTGTCTTACCTCTTTAACTACAGCCAGGGACGCATTAACAGCAATTTTTCTCTTGTTTTTCTACTACTTTTTTTAGATGGGAGCTTGTCTTGAGCTTGCAATTCTCCTGCCTCAGCCTTCCAAGTGCTGAGATTACAGTTGTGTGCCACCACACCCAGTTCTAAAAACTACTTTTGATGAACAAATGCTCTTTTTTTTAAGATTTATTTATTATGTATACAGTGTTTTGTCTGCATGTATGCTTGCAGACCAGAAGAGGGCACCAGATCTCATTATAGATGGTTGTGAGCCACCATGTGGTTGCTGGAATTGAACTCAGGACCTCTGGAAGAGCAATCAGTGCTCTTAACCTCTGAGCCATCCCTCCAGCCCAGAACAAATGCTTTTAAATGACCATCCCTTCCTGGTGGGAGGCCTAAGGCTCTAAGGATGGCCAATGGATACTCTTGACCCAGGTTCATAAGCCTTCTCTTTACCAGATATACTTCACCAGAAAAAAAAAAATATTTTTAATCTATGGGTGTCAAATGACAGAGAAGCCTTGTCTTAAAAAAGAAAAAAAAAAAAAGGACAGCTGATTTTTTTTTCTTATGTCATGTACTACATACCTTTTTTGTTAGCATTGCTGTGGTGAAATGAAAATAGGAATTTTCCAACACCTTTGGATTTTTCACACTCTTTTTTCAAAACCGTTGAATAAACAATACGAATGTGCTGGTTGATTTCTCTATCTGGCAAATTCAAAAATTCTGGGTAATCGGCAATCTGGAAAAAAAAAATTGATCTCACTGAACACAAAGCTACTCACTTGAGGAAAATAAATCCCGCAAACTAAGGGCATGTTTAATGTGAGTTGTTTTCACAATTCTCCACTGGGACATGTCTTCTCTTCTTGATCTCAATTCTTCCTCCATTTGTTCTAGTTCCTACAAAAAAAAAAAAAATGCAACAGGCAACAGAGGCCAAGAAACCATCTACACTATTGGATTATTCAATAAATAGCAATGGTGTTCTTGTTAAAACACATCCCCCTCTACTTCACCGTTTGAATATTTTAATGTGTGTGTGTGTCTCCACTTCGTGTGTGTGTGTGTGTGTGTGTGTGTGTGTGTGTGTGTGTGTGTGTGTGTGAGAGAGAGAGAGAGAGAGAGAGAGAAAGACAGAGACAGAGACAGAGACAGAGACAGAGACAGAGACAGAGAGAGAGTGCTCCCAGGTGGAGCTCCCAGGTGGAAGGAGAGAAATAAGTCCAGTAAGTTGTTCTCCATCCTGCAAACACACATCATCATGGCATGCTTACATCAATACACAGGCATGTGCATGAGAGCACACACAACACACACACACACACACACACACACACACACACACACACACACGGGGTTGGGGAATTTAAAAGGAAAGCAAAAATATTTCTGAACAAGTGATGGAATTTTACAATTTGGAATTACTATTAGTTTGGGGGGATTTTTTGGTTGTTTTTTGTTTGTTTGTTTATTGTTTTTTTTAATTTTAAGACAGTATCATTACGAAGGTCTGGTTGGTCCAGAACTCAATGCAGACCAGGCTGGTCTCAAACTCAGAGATCTGCTGCCTCTGGCTCCCAAATGCTGGATTTAAAGTGCACACAACCACATGTGCCTTGTACTGTTGTTTTGGGGTGCGATATTGGCACTATAGTTGCTTTAGAATTTTTTCCTTTTACTGTCCAACACTGAAGTATCTCAAGATGAAATATGAGTGCCCTCCTGGTGTTGGTGGCTCACGCCATTAATCCCAGCATTCAGGAGGCAGAGGCAGAGGATCTCTGTGAGTTCGAGACCAACCTGGTCTACAAGAGTTAGTTCCAGGACAGCCTCCAAAGCCACAGAGAAACCCTGTCTCAAAAAAAAAAAAGAAAGAAAGAAAGAAAGAAAGAAAGAAAGAAAGAAAGAAAGATGAGGTCCCAGAGTTGTATTAAAATGACACTCTGATGAGAAATTTAGATGAAGGTCAGTAAAATGATCAGCTGTCTGTAATTACTAGAGTGATGATGGTACTTGGGAGATTCTTTATACTCTTGTTTTATTTGGTTTAGGGTTACATTTTCCGTGAGAAAGGGGTAGTCAAAGATAAGTGGGCTGGGAAGGTGGCTCACATGGTGCAGCACTTGCCACACAGGCTCGGGGGACCTGAATTCAGATCTCCAAAATCCATGTGAAGGCTGGGTCTGACAGGACATGTCTGCAAGCCCACTGCTGGGGAGGTAGAGGATTCCTGGAACTCAGTGGCCAGTCAACTTAGCCAAATCTGTGAGCTTCAGGCTCAGTGCAGAGCATCCACTTCATTTGTTTGCTTGTTTGTTTTCGAAACAAGGTTTCTCTGTGCAGTACTGGCTGTACTGGAATTTGCTTTGAAGAGCAGGGTAGTCTCGAACTCATAGAGATCCTCCTGCTTCTGTCTCCCAAGCACTGGGGTTAAAGGCGTATGCCACTACTGCCTGGCAACATCAACTTCTTGCCTTCACACACATGGCACAAATTGTATGACCACAGACCTGTGCACATACCCACACAAACACATAGTGAGTTCGAGACCAGCCTGGTCTACAAGAGCTAGTTCCAGGACAGGCTCCAAAGCCACAGAGAAACTCTGTCTTGAAAAAAAACAACAAAACAAAACAAACAAAACATGCTGAAATAGAAAGGCCACAGGCCATCCCTGAAAGGGCCCTCTTTGGTTCTGCTGATTTGGGCTTACAGTGTAAAGTGCTGGCATGCAATTATCTTCTTCTGGAACACACATGCCCTCTTATTCTATTTAGAAAAGTCACTTTGTCCTTTAAGCTTTCACCTCCTCATGTAAGTAGCTATGGTGTTTTCTTGGCAGAATATCACTTCCTCTTCTGGGCTCTGCAATGTTGTATTTAGTATATGTTTTCACATTTTATTATAAATGCCTGGTTATAACTTTTTTCTTCTTAACTGCTTGTTTCTCCTTTAAAATTAATGAAAAAAGTTTTAAAAGTCTCATTTTTACTTCCTGGAAATTCAAAATATTAGTGGGATGGCCATACAAAATCTACCACCCAGTTAGTAGATATGTACAGGTAGACGACTGTACACAAGCTGGGCCCCACTTAGATCCATTTATCTAATGTGACATTAGGTAGTAGAACTAAGGCTAGAGAAGCTAAGGTGTTCAACATTTTCAACTTCCTTTCAGGATTTAACATCTTCTATGAACAGTAAACTTTAAGCCTCCTACCTGCAACGGGGAAAGACCATTATTATCATAGTGGGACATGGCAGCATGCCTGCAGATATGAGGCTGGAAATCCTCTATCTTGCACATAACAGGAAGCCTTCTATGATACTGGGAGTAGCTTGAAGCACAGGAGACCCCAAAGCCCACCCCCATGGTAGCACATTTCCTCCAACAAGACCATACTACTTCAACAAAGCCACACCTCCTTATAGTACTACTCCTATTGGGGGCCATTTTCTTTCAAACCACCAGACTGGGCCTCAATCCAGCATGGAACATTGATTTATGATCTGTCAAAGTGCATCACAACGAGTTCTGGAACCTTGAAGCAATGGCCAAGGCAACAGTTGAGTTGGTCACCAGTTCTGGAGCATGTCTCTCGCATGCTGGCTGCACAGCATACTGGTGTCTTAAGGCAACTAGCCAGTTGGTTCAGTGTGATTTCTGGATTGTGTTCCCAGAGGTCCTGCCCCAAGAGACAGGGCCTGAACTCCACCAAGCGTTTGACAGTGGGACTGGTGAACTGCCACCTTAAAGATACTACATTGATTCATTCACCAAGAGAAAGATATTCTTTGGTATGGTCACTTCCATCTGACTTTACATTCCAACTGACCGAAACAACAAAGGCAACCTCCTCTGATAAAGAGGAAATCTGATCTCTTCACCCTACAGTTTCTGACCTTGGATCAACATGTTCAGTGTGGATAAGACAGCTGGGAGTGATATAACTGATCCTTCAGCAAACAGAAGGACAACAACCCAAGAGCATCCACCGAGAGTCAGGCCGACATACTCTTTGACACAGAAATCAGAAAACTGTACCACATCAGCAGCAGACACTGGAGCAAAGGTGATCCAAGTAGTCCCTACATATGTCAACCTTGCCAGCAGTATGAAACCGTGAGCCCTGAGCATCCAGGGTAAGGTCAAAAGAGGAAATAGCAGGAGGAGGGAAGAACCGATGGGCAGATTCAAGAGCCAGCAGAGCCTCAGAAGAGGGTGAGACAGGTCCAGGGTGAAATTGAGCTTGGGTGTGAAGAATCTGGCAAGGGTCAGGTACAGAAACCCCAGGAAGAGGGTCCATTACAGCTAAAGTCCCATGAGTGTGCCAAAGGGTCCCAGAAAGAGGCTGTGACTGAGGTGAAGTCTGTGGATGGTGGCAAGGGTCACAAGCATCCCTACTGTAACATAAAGGAAGGTTCAGAAACACCACAATGAAAATACCGAAGGCTGTTGGAACACCTTCAACCCAGTGGTCATGTGAGTTCTGACCCTCACAGTGTTCATACAAGCCCTGTGGACACCAGGAAGAAGATCAAAGGCCGTGTAAAGGGCAGATTCACAACTCTGACCCAACTCATGCTGAGCCAGAATAATCTGCCTGTGCTGTCACGAGAGATAAGTCACCATTCAGAAGTGACAAGAGCTGTTCAGAGAAGAAATTTTCTGATTCAGAGGAGATAGTTGAAACAAACCTCAAAGATGACAGTAGGGGACACCACCCCCAACTCAACTTTCTGGGAGGGGCACAGGCCCAAATCTGTATAGACAATGTCAGCAGTGGCATTCTCAACAGCAAAATGTCCATACCTGAGGCCAAGGAAAAGGCTCTTGCAGACCAAGAGAAGGGCAGAGGGCTGGATCATGGCCTTGATGTCACAGAAGACAAGGAAAAGGAAATTAGTAGTACACAAGACCCAGAGCCAGAAGATGAGATCTTGAGTTGCGCCTTCAAACTGCAAATTACTCGAGGAGACACACAGACACTAAAGGATACCCAGTGGCTCAACAACAAAGTCGTCAATTTTTACATGAATCTCCTCATGGAAAGAAATCAAAATCAAGGATATCTGTCAATTCATGCATTTAGCACCTTTTTTTTTACACAAAATTAAAATGTGGGGGCTACAGCTCAGACAAAAAATTGACACAGACAGTAAACCTCTTTGCAAAGGAACTTATTCTGGTGCCAATTTACCTGCATGTGTACTGGAGCCTGGGGGCAATAGACCTAAGAAAAAAAAAAAGCATCGTCTACTTGGATTCGATGGGACTGAAAAGACCAGATATCCTCAAGATGATTTTCCAATACCTGCAGAATGAGAGCAAATCCCAGAGGAATACCGATCTGAACCCTTTGGAGTGGAAGCAATACAGTATGACAGCAGAGGAGATTCCTCAGCAGCAGAATGGGAGCGATTGTGGGATGTTTGCCTATAAATACGAAAACTGTATTTCCAGAGGCCAACCCATCACCTTCTCTCAGCAGCACAGGAGGAAGATGGTGTGGGAAATCCTGCGTGAGTGCTTACTGTAGCTCAGCAGTCTTTCATGGGCTGGATGTTGTCACACAGTTCAGACAGGGTAAGAGCATCTGAAGAGTTTCATTTCTCAGAGCCATTTCGGCCTGCACCTCCAGGGTGCTGGACTTCCACCATGCCCTGCTTACACGTCCTGTTCTGTTTTCAAACTTTGTTCATTTAAAAACTTTGTGAGGTCAGGCGTAGAGACAAAGTCAGGCAGATCTCTGTGGGTTGAAGGCCAGTCTAGATTACATTCTAAATTCCAGATCAGCCAGGGATACATATTATCTACAGAAAGGATAGGAGGAAGGAAGGAAGGAAGGAAATGGAAGAGACAGAGAATGAAACGGAAGGGAGGGAGGGAGGGAGGAGGAGGGAGGAGGGAGGGAGAGGGAGGGAGAGAGAAGAAAGGGAAGGAAGGAAGGAGGGAGGGAGGAAGGGAGGGAGGGAAGAAAGGAAGGAAGGAAGGAAGCAAGCAAGCAAGCAAGCAAGCAAGCAAGCAAGCAAGCAAGCAAGCAAGCATGCATACATCTGTCCTGGCTAGTTTATTGTCAACTTGACACAACTTAGAGTTATCAATTGAGAAAACACCTCCATAAGATTTGCCTATAGGTAAATCTGTAGAGTATTTTCTTGATTGATGACTGATGTGGGAGGGTCCAGCTCACTATGGGCAGTGCCACTCTGGGATGATGGTCCTGATTGCTATAAAAAAGCAAACTGAGCAAATCAGGAGGAGCAAGCCAGTAAGTAACACACCCCATGACCTCTGCTCATCAGCTCCTGCCTTTGGGTTCTTGTCTAGCCTGGGTTTCCCTCAATGCACTATGACCCAGAATATATAAAATGAATAAACTCTTTTCTCCCCAAGTTGCTTTAGGTCATGGTGTTTTTATCATAGCAGTGGAACCACTAAGAGGGCATCTATTCATGGGATACTTTTCAAAATAGCCATGGCTATTGCTAGTCCATATGGAGATGGACTATATACACTTTGAGCAGTTTACATGAATTAGTAACTTCCTGACAATATAAGAGCTGTCAACTGCATTAAGGAATTTGCCCAGGGTAGGAAAGATGGCTCAGCAGTTAAAAGCACTGACTACTCTTCCAAGAGGACCCAGGTTCAATTCCCAACATCCACATGGCAACTCAGAACTGTCTGTAATTCCAAGAAATGACCCTCTTACATAGGCAAGCATGCAGACAAAACACCAATATACATAAAATAAGACAAATTTTTTTTAAAAAAGGAATTTGCAAGCTCCAAATGTTAGAACCAATTAGAAAGTCACACCATCTGAATCCAGAACCTGTGTCTTGAACCATACCACTATATGGAGTTTGCTATTGAGTTTTAGTTTGTGGTTCTGAGCATCAAACCCAAGGCCCTGAACATGCTAAGAAAACATGCAAGCACTAAGCTACATCTCAAACCCTACAAATAAGTTTAAATGTTTGAATGTTAAACATCTGGCCAGTTTGCGCTGGGCCTTTGAATTACTTCAAACTTTCTATTATTAAGAATAATGTTTTTGGTCATGGTGGGGTAGCACACACCTTTAATCCCAGCACTCAGGAGGCAGAGGCAGGTGGATCTCTGTAAGTTCGAGACCAGCCTGGTCTACAGAGCAAGCTTCAGGACAGCCTCCAAAGCTACACAGAGAAATCC
This sequence comes from Cricetulus griseus, assembly GCF_003668045.3. NCBI lineage: Eukaryota > Metazoa > Chordata > Mammalia > Rodentia > Cricetidae > Cricetulus > Cricetulus griseus. The sequence goes on from NW_023276806.1 coordinate 135,242,155, forward strand.
TGCCCTGAAGAACATAAATAGATAATAACAACAACGCTTTCCATGTGGCTGGAGAGATGGCTCAGCAGCATAGAGCACTTGCTCTTGCAGAGGACCTGGGTTCAGTCCCCAGCACCCACATGGTAGCTCATAATCATCCATAAACAGTTCCAGAAGATTTGATACCCTTTTCTGACCTCCATGGGCACCATGCATACATATGGTGCACAGACAGACATGCAGGCAAAACATCCACACATAAATAACTAAAATAATAAATTCTTTAAAAACTAATAATAAGGGCTGGAGAGGTGATGGCTCAGCAGTTAAGGGCACTGGCTGCTCTTCCAGAGGTCCTGAGTTCAATTCCCAGCAACCATTTGATGGCTCACTACCATCTATAATAGGATCTGATGCCCTCTGCTGGCCTGCAGAGCACTCTTACATAAAATATATATAAATTTAAGTTTAAAAAACTAATACTACAGAGAAACCCTGTCTCAAAAAACAAAAATAAATAATAATAATAATAATAATAATAATAATAATGCTTTCAGGGCTAGGGAGACGGCTTAATGATTAACAGCACTGGCTACTATTACAGAGGACCTGAGTTCAATTCCCAGCGTCTACATGGCAGCTCACAACCATCTGTTATTCCAGTTCCAGACGATCCAATGCCCTCTTCTGGCCTCTGTGGGCACCCAATGTGCACAGTGCACTTACATACATGCAAGCATACAATTGAAAATTTATTTTTTAAGGTTTTATGGGACTTACATGATTTTCCCCTGCATCCTTGTCTTTTTACTTTAGGATTAATTTTTAGAAGCCTGATTGGGTCAGAGGATAAATATAGCAATATAAACACCCAAATAAGCTATAGACCAGAGTACTTCTTTTTCAGGGTCTTACTCTATAGTCCTGGCTGGCCTCAAACTCACAGATATATACCTGCCTCTGCTTCCCAAGTGCTGGGACTGGTTAAAGGCGTGTGCCACCATGCCTGGTCCACAGCACTTTTTAATTAGCTCCTACAAGCTTAATACAGTGGGAAAGACAATTTTGTGCAAACAACTGTTAACAGGTGGCTCCAAGTAGAGGCCTATGAATCACCATGTGTCTAGTCACCAGGAAGGTTTCAGGCAACTAAAGAAAGGACCGTACTTGAGAACAGACCATTGAGCCCCAAGCAGCCAAACCCCAGAGCTGGCCAGTGCAAGTTGTAAGGGATGTGCTGCTCATCCATTCACCAGACCTACGGGACCAAAGGAGGCAATGGTGGGCAGAAGGCATCGGAAAGAACTATAAGACAGACAGACAGCCTTCCCGCACCAACATGCCAGAACCCCAAAAGCACTGAGGCTCCAAACAAATGTTTTCCGCTTGTCCCTCCTACCACATGGGAGTGTGGGACCACATGGGAGTGTGGGAGAGCCAGAGAATCAAAGAACTTCATCTTCTAATTCAGCACAGCTGTGCCAGCAACAGACTCCATAAGTAACCTTGCTGACTCCTCACGTCCACATCAAACTTTAAAGTATTTCTGTCTCAAATATGATTTTAAATGCAACTTTCTTAAGGGCAAACAGAATATTACTTAAATAACTCCAGCTCCAGGAGATTAGGCACCCTCTTCTGTCCCCCAAGGGCATTGCACACACATGGTGCACATATATCCACTAAGGCACACATATCTTAAAAAAAAAATTGCTTTGTGGGGATAGGGCTAGAGAGATGGCTCAGCAGTTAAAAGCACTGGATGCTCTTCCAGAAGACCCAGTCTCAATTCCCAGCACCCACATAGCACCTCAGAACTGTCTGTAAGCCCACTTCCAGGGGACCTGACATTGTCACCCAGACATACATATAGTCAAAACACCAATACATGCCAAATAAAATTAAATAATTTTTTAAATAGCTGTTTTGTGGCACCTCCTAGGTGGCTGACTATGTCAAGATGAAGCAGACTATCTCCTTCCCAGCCACCATCTGTCAGAAACTCACTGAAGTGGACAATTATGAACACAAACTTCATAATTTTTATGAGATGCACATGGCCACAGAAGTAGCTGCTGATGCTCTGGATGAAGAGTTGAAAGGTTATGTGGTCCCAATCAGTGGTGAGAATGATGAACAAGGTTTTCCTATGAAGCAAGGCATCTTGACCCACAGCAGAGTGTGCCTGCAGTTGTGTAAATGTTTTTTACTGTTTTTGCTTTTGGGAGAGGGGCCACCACCCAGCTCCCAAATAAATCTCAGGGTCTCATGTGAATTCCCGGCCTTAGCTTGGCTTGTTTCTAGCCAGCTTTTCTTAATTTAAATCAGCCAGAGTTTAGTTCCCAGCACTCAAACTGGTACACTGGAAGCTGCCAACCACCTGTTACCCCAGCTCCAGGGAATCCTGTTCTGGCTTCCTAGGGACCCACACAAATAAATAAAAATAAAAAATAAGTGTAAAGAAAAAAAACACGTGTCTAGCCTTAGGGACTTTAACAGACTATAGTCTATGTAACAGCAGAGCTATACAACAGTGTGTGTGTAGTCTATACAACATCAGAACTCTAGAAAGCGCCTTCAATAGCAGTTTTAATGACAACATCAGCACTTTAGCAAGGTTTGCCCACACTTTCTAGGAAACTGAGATGGACCATAGCAAACACTTGTAAAGACCTAAAGTGCATTTAAACTTTTTTTTTCCTAAAAGAGAAATTTCACCCTCTCCAAAATGTGTAGATTTCTGATCTAACTTTTTGTAGCCACTACCTTCATCCTTTTTTCTTTTCTTTTGAAGAGAAAATGGGATTTCATCTACCTGCATGCAGGGTTGTTGTTTTTATTGTTTATTTGGTTGGTTGGTTGGCTGTCTGGCTGGTCTTTTGGCTTTTTTCCTGAAGTGTAACTATGCCTTAGAATCACAGAAGGTGTCTAGCCACATAGCACACAGGGAGAGCTGGAGCCCAGAAGAGTTAGGGCTAGCACCCTCTGGGGCTTACAGAAATCCTTGTGACAGGAGAACAAAGGCAGAGAGGGAATCTGAGACAAGTAAGTGGACAAGTTAAGTAACCAGAAGACAGGCTTGTAGAGTAAGGTGAGACGTTTAAGAGCAATGGAACGGGCGTGTAAGAAGAGGCCTCAGAGAGAGGAGAGTACCCAGGGAGGAAGGGGACTAGTTTAGTTCTCAGGAAATGAAGTCTGGTTCTCCAGCTGCTCGGCAGTGACAAAATGTCACACAGTGTGACTGCCTTGACGTAACTCAGAGGGCGACTCCGCATAATACAAGAAATTGGGGACTATGACATTCTCAAAGAACTAGTAAAATATTAACTTTTAAAAACAGGGAAATTCCACCATGGTGTGGTGGTATACACCTATGCACTTGGGAGGCAGAGGCAGGCAGATCTCTGCAACTGAAGGATAGCCTACAACAGTAAGTCCTACATAGATAAGCAAGTTCCAGGCAGGACTGTACCCTTCTGGGGGACTCCTGCCCTTGTCATGTGATATAACAGTCACAGACTCCAAGGATTTGGAGTGTGGTTATCTTTGGGGAGGGATTGCTATCACAACTTCCAAAAGGGACAATGCCCATAAGGGACAGTGACCCTACTGAAGTGTTTATATCTTAGATTTGCACAGTCCATATATAGATATTTCATATTCTTCTGGGGTTTTTGGTTGTTTGCTTTGGGGAGTTGTTTCATTTTGTTTGCAAAATGGGAGATTAAACTTAGTTGTCATGCATTAATAGTCTTCCACATCCTGGCTGGGCTGTTCGATTAAAAAAAAATGTAAAAGCAATTTATTTTTGTAATTAGCTCCAAAGATTGGAAGTAACGGCAAAGATTTATTTCTTTTACTCAACAAAAGAAGTAAATAGAGCTGGTGACGGGGCTTCGGAGCTAAGGGTGCTTAATGCCAAGACTGAACACTTGAGTTCGAGACCAGGCCCCCTCAAGATGAGAGAGGTGACTTACACTAACTGTCCTCTGACTTCCACATTCTCACCATGGCACACACACTCACAAACATACACATGTGAATACAAAATAAAAGAGTGACAAATCAGTGTGAACATGGCTGGCGAGGTTAATCTGAATTGAAAAAAAACATTTAATTTTATTATTTTCTTTTGTGTTGAAACCAGGTTATGATTCTCTCGGCAAAACAGCACCATTAGTCCGGAGCCTCACCGACTTCTCCCTCGGGGGACACAAGACTCGCAAGCGAGAGCAAAAGGAGACGAGACACCTGTCCCAGTGGAGAAAGAAGAAACACCTGGAAAGCAGTTCAGACACGGAGACCAGGAGGCAGTGGGAGGAGAAACCGGAGATGAGGCTATGTCTCCAATAGGATGCTAGTTCTTACAACCTGTTCCCAGAGGAGAGGGATATGGTGGCAACACTCTAGAAACTGCCGCAAGCTCAGAGAGGCCAGATTGTACCTCCTGAGACCGGGTTCTGATGACACTCCTTCCAGGAAGTTTCCCCATCCAGTTTGGATCAAGTGGCAGCCTGAAAGGGGCAAGTATCCTACGCGCATCAGGCAAACTCACTCGTTCCCGCAAGTAAACAGAACTCGAGCGCCTAGAAAGTAAACAAGACCCGGCAGCTGGTAGAATTTGTTTGCGCGGGTGTGGGCTCTCGTTCCTCCCACACACCCGCACAGGCAAGGTGCTTAATGAACGAGAGGCTGACTTGAAGGCGTGTTTCTACAGAGGGTCGAGAGTTGTCAATCTCAGGCCCAATGTGGGATTCAGGGGGTAGACAGGGTGAGAAAGGGGGGACATCGTTATTTGCTATTTTACCGCCATCCCCAGCTTCTCCGCGCAGCTGCTTCCACTGACAGTAAGAGGTGGGGTGGTCGTGTGCGGGATGAGGAGGGTGTCCCTCCTTTCTCTGGTGCAGGAGGGGGATGCAAGAGCTTAGCAAGCAGCCTGCCCGCCCGCCCGCCGCGCGCTCCTCACCAGGTCGATGGCCACGACGTCCCGCAGAGCCACGACCCTCCGGATGGACTTGGGCGGGTTCTCGGTCAGGTAGATGAGCCGGTCGCTGAGAACAACGTACTTGAACGTGTACTTCTCCGCGTCGGACAAGACGATGCACGGCTCGTAGGCGCGGACAGCGTCGTAGACCTCGGGCGCCAGGTGCCGCCGCAGGAACGCGTCCAGACGGCTGTTCGTTCGCGCCGGGAAGCCGGACCGCGCGGTGCTGGCCATGAGGCACAGAGGCCAGGCAGAGTGTCCCAGCTGGCTGTGCCTCCACGACACCCAGTGGAACCCGCGCGCGCCACAAAGCCGCGCGCCGACTGCCTCGGTCCACCAGCTCCAGAAACCTGCTCCGCCGTCTGGTTTCCGAGCCCCCTGCCCCGCCCGGTCCCGCCCTTAATTTTTGTCAGCACCCTCCACAACGAGGGGCGGGGCGACTAAGGTCATTTACGCAGGGTTGATTGATAACCAAGAACCCCTCAAGGGTCTGGAGCCCCTGTCCAGCTACTGAGCCACATAGTCCCATACAAACTCCGTTGATAATGGAGGCCACTTTTTTTGTTTTTTTGTTTCTTTTGTTGTTGGTTTTTTTTGGGGGGGGGTGTTTTTTGTTTTTCGAGACAGGGTTTCTCTGTGTAGCTTTGGAGCCTATCCTGGCACTCGCTCTGGAGACCAGGCTGGCCTCAAACTCACAGAGACCCGCCTGCCTCTGCCTCCCGAGTGCTGGGATTAAAGGTGTGTGCCACCAGAGCCCGGCAGAGGCCAGTTTTAGTCTGACTTTCTGTTAAAGAGAAATTTGAAGCATCGAGTTTTACCGATTTGAGAATCCTATAATGACAGACTTTGCATTTGACCAGAACACTGCCTGGTTTATATGACCACAACACAGACTTTCCAAGTTTATTCCAGACGCAGGACTCTGCCTCAAAGGGACTCGTAAATTGCTTCGGATTCGCAATGTGGAAAATGGATGATGGTTGAAGAGCCCTCTGGAAATCAAAGCTGATGGGTTGAAGGATGTGGATTATGTAGCCCCAGAGATGTAGAGCAATAAAGGTACGGCTTCATGCTTGCTGGCCAGGAATAGCACGGTTTGTTAGGTTACTGAGATGAGAAGGGAACAAATACTTACCTTAGGTGTGCATTCCCATTTTATTTCAAATCCTAGAAAAGCCATTTTTCCCTCACCCCTTCCCATCCATCTAAAGACCTGAGGATGGAGCCCGGGAGAGGGTGGGGGGATGACTACACACGACACTGACACCTGTAAGCCTAACATTCCAGAGACTGAGGCCTGAGGACTGCCATAAACTGGAGGTCTTCTGCGTTTGTTGGTGTAATGAGTTCTGGGCTGCATAGCAAGACCCTGCCTCAAAAATAAATATGTGGAAAAGATACAATGAAAGCATATAATCTTTTCTGTTTATTATATACTGAATATTGTAAACAATTCCAAATCCATTGTGGGAGAAGAGTATAAATGTATTGCAATGTATAACAATGTAGATATTGTGGGCTAACCCACTACACTAGGGAAAGAAAAGTTTAGGCCTAGTTAAACAAAGCAGTAGTAAATAAATAGAACACATTATTTCTTTTCTTAGACCGTATTTGGTAAGACTAGGGAACAAGTGCCACCTGCTGGCGAAATCTCAAACTTTCCCTAGAGTTTACCTGACTCCTATGGATAGTCATGGTTACAAAAACCCATTGCCACTTGAAGCCAATAGAAAGGCAAACCCTCACCTGTGCCTAATAGTTACCCCCACAAGAGCAGCTCGGTGACAAGCGAGTATAACAACAGAGGTAGAGAGTGAAGACCAAGGGGGAAAGACTCACTTCAGACCACTGTTCTGTCTCTGGGTTTCTTGTTTCATACCCCACTTCCCAGGACAAACAGAATGGCTGGGCCATGACCAGAAATGGCAGTGCACCTGCTGTGTGTGCCAAAAAGCCCACTAGGAATCAATTGGCTTCCAGTGACCAAGAAATTAACCTTAATGCACCTTAAAATGAGGCACACAAAAATGTGACTGGTGATGACCTCACTTAAGCCTGGCGACTCACAGAGAAGGCAGTGTCATGGTTTCCAGGCACCCAATGTACTACACCGTTGCCAGGGCAACAGCAAAGTTCAGATTGCAGGGATGGGGTTAACCACAAAGGGAAGCTTACTGGATTTGGAGCTAGGAGGATTGGATTAGATCATTTACCCTGTTGCTCACTATCTGTGAGATTTTTAGGGGGGGGGGATCACCTAACCAGTCTGGCGGTGGTGGCACTCACCTTTAATCCCAGCACTCAGGAGGCAGAGGCAGGCTGATCTCTGTGAATTCGAGACCAACCTGATCTACAGAGTTCCAGGACAGGCTCCAAAGCTACAAAGAAACCCTGTCTTGAACCTGCACTCCCTCCCCCCCCCCAAAAAAATATCACTTAACCTTGTGGAGCCTAAGTTTCATCGTATGTGAGAGGAACCTGCTAACACTTGCCCTGCCTGCCAAAGATGGGAAGTGAGGACCAGAGAGTATTGCAGACATTGAGGTGCCCATGTTCCCCTAAATTTTTCTAATCTTTCCATGGGCATCTAACGCAAACACCAGAGATAAGCACTTACTCCTTGTCTTCTAAGCCTGCCCAAACTCAAGAAACATTTGGCATAGATTTTGCACAACCAAGCATTTGATAAACATTCCTACCAGAAAAAAAAATGGAGCATTACTTGTAAGGGGAGAACCTCAAAAGGCACAGTCACTGACTACCATCAAAACAGAGTGGTGGGCCTCCATCCAGGGTCAGTTGATTGAATTAACTTGAAGGCACAGAAATTATGAGAATAACACCATGAAAGCAATCAAACTGGGTTCAAATGCCAGCCCTCCCACTCTAACTAAATGACCTGAAAGTCACTCAACTCTGTTTCCCTTTCTGGAAATGAGACCAAGAGTTCCAGTACCACAGCACTGCTATCATCAGCAAAGCTTGAAAAGAATTTAGAAGCAGGGTTGAGGCTGTAATTCAGTGGTAAAGGTGTGGACGGAAGTTTCTGTCCCACTCCAGGTCCTGCTACCGCTTAGTCCAAATAAACACACAGAGGCTATATTAATTACAAACTTTTTGGCCTATGGCTCAGGCCTCCTTATCTCTCTTAGTTATTAACCCATTTCTATTCATCTGTTTATCTCCACATAATCTTGGCTTACTGGTGATGTCTGGACCTCTTGCTCTCTCGGCAGCTACATGGCGTCTCTCTGGCAACTCTCTTTCCTCTTCCCAGAATTCTCCTAGTCTGGCAGCACCACCTATGCTTCCTGCCTGGCTACATCTTTCCTGTCCATTGGCTGAAACAGCTTTATTCATCAACCAACTAGAGAAACATATATTCACAGCACACAGAAGGACATCCCCATCATAAAGGATTTGATAGCATGAGGGAGGCTGGCTTTGATTCCCAGAACTGCAGAAGGTATAAAATCAAGAAAGTGAAGACTAGGTACGCATGATGGCAATGTGCCTGTCATCTTCCACTGACTGTACTTGGCAGGCAGGGGCAGGAGGATTCTTCAGGACCATCCTGGCCTACATAAACACTCATCTCAAGAAAAAAAAAAAGAACAAATTGTCCCGCGCCCGCTCTGTATTCCTCGCCAGCAAGAAACACACGCAGGACACTCGGATCCTTCTGCAGACAAGCTTTAATGCATTAGACTGAGCAGAGACTGAGCAGAGACTAAGCAGAGACATTGAACGAAGAAAACCATCCCTATATAAAAGGCTGACCAGCCGCCTGGGACGTATTACCCTATGAATGGCTTCAGCTCCTCAGGCAAGAATGAGCCACGGGATAGGCAGAGATCAAAGGAATGGAGATTACCCAGCGCCTGTGAAGTAATTCACACCTTGGTGTCTTCAGGCAGCATTATAATGCAGGAACCGGCTTCCTACAACAAATAAAGACAAAAAACAGGTGCCACCCAGGGGTGGTGTTTCATGCATTTAATCTCGACACTCAGAAGGCGATGGCAGGTAGACTTCTGTGATTTCAAGGCTCTATTAATATACATACTATATACTGAGTTTAAGGACAGTCGGGTTTACACAGAGAGACCCTGTCTCAAAAACAAAACAAGGAAGGAAGGAAGGAAAAGAAAGAAGGAAAGAAAGAAACCACAAAGAACAAAACAACAAGTACCTGACAGTGAACACTATTTGAAGAACAAGGGCTAGAGTTAAGAGCACTTGTTACACAATCAGGAAGACCAGAGTTCAGAGACCAACATCATAACAGGCCAAGAATCCACAAACACCTCTAACTTCCCGCTCCAAGGGATATGACATCCTCCTCTGGCCTACATGCAGGAACACAGGCAGCAGCACAAATAAAATAAATCTTTAAAAAAAAAATTAGAGGAAGTCCAACAAGTGTATGATTTCCTGCCATCATTCTCTAAAGTTAAAAAATATCAAGTTGAAGTTGCTTCTGGATAATAAGTGTTAATCCCACCTAATGATTGGGATTAACTACCACAGTCTTTATTCAAATCTGAAGCAAGCTTTAATTAAATACTGGCCAGGAGGATGAACTCTGGCCAGGTCCATTCCTGGGTTCTCAGGAAATGGCCACAAGCCACATCTTGCGTAGGCTTAACAAGGCAAATCCAGGGGCTGGAGAGATGGCTCAGGGGTTAAGAGCACTGGCTATTCTTCCAAAGGCTCTGAGTCCTATTCCCAGCAGCCACTTGGTGGTTCACAACTATCTGTAATGAGATCTGGCGCCCTCTTCTGGTCTACAGGCATACATGCAGGCAGAACACTGTACGTGTAATTAATAAATAAAATCTTTATAAAAAAAAAAAGGCAACCCCATACAACTATGTATTTCCCATAAGGTCCAATCAAGAGCAAGCATATACCCTGATTAATTTCCTGACTACATAGCTCCCATCTACATGTGATCAAGCATATCTTGGTCAAACTAATTTGTTAAGAGGAGCAAAAACAAACAATATCCTCCAGCATTTCAGGAAGTATCTGTCTTTGGGCAAGGGGCTTACAGATTAGAAGCATTTTTGTTTCATGGATCTCTTAGCTGCTGTAATTAAAACTTAAGCATAACTTTGCTATCCCTGGTGCATGAGCTAGATTGTTAGAGCCCATTTCCTATGAGGGGATGCTATTCTCAGACTTAACCCAGAGGGAGGGGCTTGGTTGTGGCCCAACTTAATTTGACAAACTGTGTCCACTCCCCATGGGAACCCTTACCTGTCCAGAGGAGGGGATGGAAGGGGGAGGAGGCAGAAGAGGTGAGAGGGAGAACTTAGGTTGGAACTAAAATGAAACTTTAAAAATAAATATTAAAAAAAACCCTAACTTTGGCTCTGACACTAACCTTTTTGACTTCAGACTGAAGATCAGAGTCTAATACAAGGACACTACACACACAATAGAACAATATTTTACAGTAAACATTCATTTATTTGAGTATTTTATTTTGTTGCTGGGATTTGAACCTCACACAAACCAGTCAAGTATTCTTAAGCTATTTCATCTGCAAGAACAGCATTTTTGCTTTATTTGCAGAGGAGTAACAGTAAAGAGAACTAGAAATAACTTTCAGCAGGTCTAGGGATCTCTAAGTTTTGCTTTTTTCTTTTTTTTGGGGGGGTGTTTGTTTGTTTTTGTTATTTCTCTGTGTAGTCCTGGCTGTCCTGGAACTTGCTCTGTAGACCAGGCTGGCCTCAAACTCGCAGAAATCCACCAGCCTCTGCCTCCCAAGTGCTGGGATTAAAGGTGTATGCACTACACCCAGCTGCTTTTTTCCTTACTAGGCTTTGGTTGGTCTCATTTCCTCAAATTAAAACTAAAGATGGATACTTGATACCTGTGGTAGATGAATAAACCTGAATTTTCAGAAGTATATATATGGATGTATACTAACAAGCTTCTTGGCCAATAATTCTTATGAAACCCAACCATGCCCAAGCCACATTTCGGAAACAATAGCAGAAATGAGATCTAACTAGCTTTTGGGGAATATTTGCTTAAATTTATTTGATTTCCCTTAATACTAACTAATGCTTATATCATAGAGGGCTGCTGCCTGTTTTTTTTAACTATGAATACACAACAAAACAAACTTCAGAACATATTTAAAAGGGCAGGCATTGTTCTTATTAGCCTCAGACTCATAGATTAACCTGCCTCTTCCTCCTGATGCTGGAATTAACATGGGGTTAAAGGTGTGTGCTATTTCTCCTGGCTTTCTTTTTTTCCTTTTTTTGTAGTCACTTTTCTGCCTGCATGTACACCTGCATGACAGAAGAGGGCACCAGATGTCATTATAGATGGTTGTTTGCCACCATGTGGTTGCTGAGAATTGAACTCAGGTCTTCTGGAAGAGCAGCCAGTGCTCTTAACCTCTGGGCCATCTCTCCAGCCCTGTAGTCACTTTCTAAAAGTTTTACTATGAAACATATAAGCACAGAATCTTTTTATATCCAAAAATTTGGAAGAAAGCGAAAGAATCACCCCAAATCATAGCACCTAAAGATGATTTCCTTCCTTCCTTCCTTCCTTCCTTCTTTCTTTCTTTCTTTCTTTCTTTCTTTCTTTCTTTTTTTTTTTTTAACCCAACAGGAGCTTTGAGGGTCTAATATAAAATAGCAGAAGCAGCAGCTAGGTGTGGTGCTCTTAGCACTGAGAATGCTTGTGGAACCAGGAGAATCAAGACTTTAAGGTCATCCCTATAGATTACAAGTTGAAGGCCAGCATCAGCTACATAAAATTGTCTCAACAAAAGAAAATAAGCTGGAGAGATGGTTCAGTGGTTAAGACTACTTGCTGCTCTTCCAGGGCATTTGGGTTTGATTCTCAGCACCTACACAGTGGCTCACAACTATCTGTAACTCCATTTCTAGGGAATCCAACGCCCTCTTTAGGCCTCCAAAACATGGTGCACAGGCATAAATGTTATTCTTTTGTTTAAAAAGAAGAAAAGAGAAATTGCTGAGACATGAGACTTAAGACTATAAGTTTATTATAAGGCAGAATGGGTAGACTAAGAAGAGGAACAGGGGTAAATGGCTGACCGCCATGGCCGGTCGCCATAGAGAGACAGAGCGGGGAAACAGAGACGGGAGAGCACAGAGAGAGAGAGACAGGAGGAGAGAGAGAGAGAGAGAGAGTAAAGGGGCAGGGGCCTCTCTTTTAAAGGGGTCCTCTGCACCTGCGTGCAGACTTCTTTCCCATGGAACCTTGGGCTGACCAGGGTATTGCCTGAGTGGATTTCACCAGGTAACAGGGGTAGGCCAGCATAATGCCTGAACCTTTCAATACATGCAGACAAAACATCCACATACATTAAATAAAAGTCAAATTTTAAATTAAAAAAAAAGTGGAGGAGGGGAACCACTATGCAGAAATATAGAACCAAACCATGTTAGTGACTGTAAAGAATAACCTACCTAGGTGAGATGGTTCATGGGTAAAGATTTCTGTCTCCAAGCCTGATGACCTGAGTTCAATCCCTGGAATCTACTAAGCAGGAGAGAACCAACTCCTGAAAGCAATCCTCTGACACCTGCATGTGGGCACCCTACCTGCGAACAATAAATAAATAAAATGTTTTATATAAAAGTTAGCAATAAGTTAGGTGATGGTGGTGCACGCCTTTAATACTAGATCAAGTTCCAGGACAGCCAGGGCTGTAACTCAGAGAAACCCTGTCTCAAAAAACAAACACAGCTAGTTCCAACAGAAAGAATGACTGTAATGGCACTGTGATATGTTGAGACATTCATAGAGAGAAACAATTACCTATCAGCCCCTACATGGATAAACATTGTGTGAAGAGGACAACCTAAGTTTCAGACATTGCCCTAGTCACTGTGGGCTGCTATAACACACTGCTGAGGACTGGGGGAGCTAAATAACATATCTTGAAGTTCTGGAAGTCTGTAAATCCAAGATGAAGGTATTGTCAGATCCAGTGTTGGGGAGGTCTTTTATTTTTTTTTTCCAGAAGCTTTTTCTTTTTTTAGTTTTCTGATGTGACTGCAGTCCTGGCTGTCCTGGAACTCACTCTGAAGACCAGGCTAGTCTTGAACTCACAGAGATCTGCCTGCCTCTGCCCACCAAGTGCTGGGGCTAAAGGTGTGCACCACCACCACCTTTAATCCAGCTCAGAACTGTTTTCTCATAACCTCCAGTGGAACAAAACGGAACTTTTCTGTATAATGAGGCAGCACTACCTTTATGCACTAATCACCTTCCCAAAGCCCTGCCTCCAAATACCATCACGGGGAGATCAGAGTTCTAACATCTGCACTTGGGAGGAACCAATAATAAGTTGTGGGTGCAGAGCATTTAGAACTAGTCTACAGCACCAGTGTGTAGCCTGGAGGCTAAAGCCTATAATCCCAGGATTTGGGAAACAGAGGGGCATAAGGCAAAGATGGATTCAGGATCCCTCAAAGGCTACATAGAGAGTTCTAGAACAGCCTGTACTACCAAGTGAGATGCTGTTGCACAAAACAAAACAAAACAAAACAAAACAAAAAAACCCAAAGTATAGAGCTAACTGCAGGGAATTAGCCTAGCATCAAGTGTTGAAACTAAGGAAATGGGGACTGGAGAGATGGCTCAGTGGTTAAGAGCACTGACTGCTCTTCCAGAGGATCTGAGTTCAATTCCTGGCAACCACATAGTGGCTCACAACCACCTTGAATGAGATCTGGTGCCCTCTGCTGGCATGCAGGCAGAAGACTGTATACATAATAAATAAATAAAATCTAAAAAAAAAAAAAAAAAGAAAGAAACTAAGGAAATGGGTAACTACTGAAGGGACATGACTACACAAAAGAAAATCAAATGACTGCAAAATAACCCCAAGGACAATAGTAAAAAAGCAAAATGAGGAAGTATGGCTGAAGAAAACAGAGTGGCGTAGTCAAAGAAGGTTAAGAAACCTAAAATCATGATGCCGGAAATAATGAGCAAAGAGAATTTCAAGGGTGAAAGAAATAGTATTAGAGCAGTTGAAAGAAGTGTATGAATTAAGAAAACTGGATGTTTCGTTGGTGTAGCAGCTAATCTTGGTTGTCCACTCTCAACTAAAGCCCAAAGGGCCTTGGGGGGGGGATTTTTCTTGATTGGACCCCTTGAGGTTAGTAAGTCCCACACAAACTCTGGGCCATACCTTTTGGTAACAACCCTCATAAAAGGACTTGGAAGCTGGGCGGTGGTGGTGCACGCCTTTAATCCCAGCACTCAGGAGGTAGAGGCAGGTGAATATCTGTGAGTTTGAGACCAGCTACTTCTTTGAGATTCCATGTGAATGGAAGACCAACAGCTCTCTCAGAATTCTCAGGGACTCCAGGACCAGATCGGGACCTCTGAGACATCCAGCTACTGAATTCTTGGGCTTTCTGTTGGAGACAGCCATTGTTGTACTATCTGGACCACAGCCTGTAAGCCACTCTAATGAATCCCCTTTATATATACCTATATATAATACATGTATATACACCTACATTTTATATACATGTACATAGTGTATATTCGTCCTATCCCTCTATTCCTTTAGAGAATCCTGACTAACACAGTTGGGACACTGATGTATTTAATGAGTGACTACGGAGAAGTCATTACAAAAACAAAGAAGCTGAGGGACAAATATGATTTAGAAAAGAAAACTGAGACCAATAACAGTACCTACCTCCTTACAGTGGTTGAAGATTAATGTATAAACACTTAGAAGTGTGTCTAGTGTTGGGCCTTGGTGGCACACGCCTTTAATCCCAGCACTTGGGAGGCAAAGGCAGGCAGATCTCTGTGAGTTCCAGGCCAGCCTGGTCTACAGAGTAAGTTCCAGAACAGGCTTCAAAGCTACACAGAGAACCCCTGTCTTGAAAAAAAAAAAAAAAAAAAAGAAGTGTGTCTAGTGTATAACATGTGCTCAAACATCTTGACAAGATATAAAGTTAACAGTACATGCAAAGATTCATGAGAGCTACCTTGCTCAGCCTAGACACAGGGGTGTGGGGGTGGGTGGAGAGGTGCCTTAGTCCTGCCTCAACCAGATGATGGGAAAGACTTAGTAGACTTCCTAGGGGAGGCCTTACCCTCTCTGAGGATCAGATTGGGGAGGAGGAGTGAGGGGAGCCAGAGGAGAGGAGGGAGGGGGAACTGGAATTAAAACATAAAAAATAAACTAATATGAAGGAGGAGGAGGAGGAGGAGGAGGAGGAGGAGGAGGAGGAGGAGGAGGAGGAAGAAGAAGAAGAAGAAGAAGAAGAAGAAGAAGAAGAAGAAGAAGAAGAAGAAGAAGAAGGGGTAAGCCAGGTGGTGGTGGTAGCACTCGCCCTTAATCCCAGCACTTGGGAGGCAGAGGCAGGCGATCTCTGTGAGTTGGAGGCCAGCCTGGTCTACAGAATAAGTTCCAGACAGTCTCCAAAGCTACACAGAAAAATCCTGTCTCAAAAGAGAGGAGATGGACTTTGCTTAACACTCCCCCCCACCCCGCCCCGGAAAGAATTCTAGTGACATCAATAATAAATGTAGCGGTTACACCACTTTTATTCTACTTCCTCCATTCCCTCCTCACTCCACTCTCAAGTTTTGTTGGCTGTCTTTTGTGGTACTGGGGCAATGGATCCCACCCTTCCTAATGCTGCAACCCTTTGACACAGTTCATGTTGTGCTGACCCCCAACCATAAAGTTACTATTGTTGCTACTTCACAACTGAAATTTCACTACTGTTTTGAATTGTAATGTAAATATCTGTATTTTCCAATACTCTTAGATGACCCCTATTAAAAGGTCATTCAACCCCTTTCCCCACAGGGGTGGAGACCCACAGTTTGACAACCATTGTACTAGGGATTAAAGTTAGGGTGGTGGATGTGAGGTGAGCACACTACCACTGAGCTATATCTCTAGACAGCTTTATTTACTTTTTAAGATTGGGTATAGCTATTTTGCCCCTGCTGGCTTTGAATTTGAGATCCTCCTGCCTCAGCTTCCCATGGAGTCTGGATCACAGGCTTGCAGAACACTCAAAGCCTGTCCATTATTCTTGGAGTCTCTGACTGCATCTAGCCTGTATTCAGTATGTACCAAATAATCAGATATTAAATCTAAATGGTGGACTAGGTATAGTGGCACACACCTTTGATCTCAGCACTTGGGCAGCAGAGGCAGGCAGGCGGATCTCTGTGAGTTCAAAGTCAGCCTGGTCTACAGACTGAGTTGCAAGACAGCCAGAACTACATAGTGAGAAACTGTCTCTAAAAAAAAACAAAAAAAAAAAAACAAAAAAAACAAAATCTAAATGTTGAATTCACTGTGTTGTTTTCTCTGGGATTAATACCATTCATTATAGCAGGATGCTCCTTAAGACACAAGGTATTAAAAGGGAGTTGAAACATTTCATCCTGCAAGTAAACTCTTTCAACTCAGGAAGTGAACAACTCAAAAGGTTTTAAAGTGTCTTTAAGTCATTTCTGTTCCTGTAAGTAAGCCCAGTAAAAGTCATTGGTTCCCCAAGCTAGATTTTCATTGTATCCTTACTTTGTTCTGTCATCAGTACCCTATCTGAGCACCCATCTGATGTAATGTTTGTTCATGTATCCCCAAGAAGTGTCACTCAAGCTATGTCTAACACATGTATTAACAAACCTTACCAGACACACTGGCTTCTTGGAACCCCAGCACTCTGGAGCTAGAGGCAAGAGAATCATCTCAGGTTGGAGGTCAGCAAATTTCTGGCTAACCAGAGATACATAGTGAGAATCTGTCTGTAAATAAAGTCACACTTTACCCTCTGAGGTTGGTACTATCCCACTTGACATAAAGTAAGAACTGAGATGGACTTAGTAAGGTACCTGAAGCCAACAACAAGGAAGGATCCGGCTTCGGATTCAGATCCAAGCAGCCAGAGTTTATGCTGCTCCCACAAAGTAACAATAACTTGGGAATCAAATAAAAAAGCAACATTGGGCATGAGCAAGCAAAGAACATAAGCACTAGACTTCTTATAAACACTTTCCTTTACCCTTGTTTCTTGTTATTGTTTTTTGTTTTCAATACAAGGTTTCTCTTGTCCTTGGTTGTCCTGGAATTCACTCTGTAGACCAGGCTGACCTCAAACTCACCGACATCTGCCTGCCTCTGCCTCGCTAGTGCTGGGATTAATAAGCGTGCGACACCATCGCTCAGAATGCTTTTCTTTTCGTGGGCAAAATTAGAAACATCTAAACTGGTCATGGTGGCTCATGCCTGTAATTCCACGGAATTGGGAGGTTGAGGGTGGAAAACTGCTTGAGTTTAGGCCAGCCTGTGTTAAGTTAAAAAAAAAAAAAAGTGACCGGTTTAGGCAACGGAGTGTGACCCTGCGTCGAAAGCAAAACAAGTAAGTGAAAATACAGTGAATTTTAAAAGGCTGTGAGCTGTCAAGATCCTCAAGCTTCTGGACTCTTGACACGTGGAACCCCAGGAAAGGAATTCAACAACTGGCTCAACACGTGGTCTAAACCACGTGCACTCTCCGATCTCAGGAGCCCAGTACTATAAGCCATCTGCCACCTGTGATGAGTTCTCCCTGTTAGATGGAGAGCATATACTTCAGCTCACTGCCCAAGGCGGGGCCCAACGTGGCCGGTCACTGAGAACCCCATAGGACCTCAGTAACCTGCTCAGGGGAGGGCCGGATGCTCTCTCCCGACATGCACCACAGCCCCGTCGGCCCCGCCCCCGCCCCCGTTCCCTGCGAGCTCCAGGGAGCACGTGTGCGGACCGCCGCCCGGAAGCGTCCCTTGTGCGCGTTGCGTGCTGGGAGTTGTAGTCGGGGGGTCCCGGCCCGCGGGCGGCTGTCTTGCACTCTCCATGAGGCTTCTGCTGCTGGTGCTGCTGGTGCTGCTGGCGCCGGTCCGCGCGGCACGACGCGGGGGGCGTGCCTCGCGCTGAGTCAGCGGCGGCGTTAGCGGGGGCCCTTGCGCAGTTTCCCTTCCCAGGCCGCCGACCCTGCCCGCCCGCCGGCCGGCTTGCCAACCTGCCCGCCCCGCTCCACGCCACGCAGGAGAAGGCGCTCGGGGACGCCGAGCCGGCGCCGAGAGGAGCGCGGCCCGGGCCAGCTCGGCTCCGGCGCTAGCGCTGCGGCTTGTAGCGGAGGACTACAGCGACAAGGACGAGGGCCGCTCGCAGTCCTCCCTGCGTGCGGCGCCGCTCCCGGCGGCTGGCCGACCCATCGGGAGTGCCGGCGAGGAAGGGAGCCTGGAGTGATGGTGACTGGAGGCTGGGGGGCGGAGGGCCGGGGACCCTGCGTGGCCGGGTGGGCCGGGCTTGGGGTTCGGGGACGAGCGGTGGCGGCCACGTCCCGAGTGTGTGGCTGCCGGTTGCCGGGTGTTTCATCACCCGGGCGGCCACGAGGCTTCGCCCAGGGAGGGATCGGGGCTTAAGATAGGGGGCGAGGCCGGCCTTCAGGAGGCTGCCCCCCAACCCCATTTGTGATAGTTTTGGAGTGTATCCCACCATTTTCAGCTGTAGAGACCTCAAGTTGATATGCTCCCTTCCCCGGGACAAATAGGAGATAGAAGTGCTGTTTCTGCGTAGTAATTTGCCAGCACGAATAGCCCCCCCCCCGCCCCCCATCTTTGCTTCTTTTACAGTCTTGCAGCAGTGGAGAAGCGTGATGTTTCCCTGTAACCTGAAAAACGAGTACTTTTTTTGAGAGCCTTCAGTAGTGTTACTGGGGGAAGTTACGTTGTATTTAAGCGACTTGTCAAGTTGATGTTAAAAGGTTGGAAAGATTAAGACAGTCTCAAACAGGCTTAAGTAGATGTGCAGGAATTTTCCACATTGTTTGATTATTGACTTGATGGCTAAGGAAAAAAAATTACAGCTTCGTAGTTTATTTCTCGACCCCACCCCCACCCCGGCTTTATCCACCTTTGCAGGTTGTGTAAAATGTTTGCCATATTGTAACAAATGTTTAAGCCGGCTAGGCTCTGTGGGTCAGAATACTAGGAGTCCTTTCCCAGTCTTTATTAGGAGTTTGTTACCTTTTAACACTAGCTATAGCTTTTCAATGCTTAGTTCACAGATAGGTGAACATTTATTTTGAGCACCTTAGTGGTTTTTTTTTTTTTTTTCCCGGAATTTGTAGATGGCCAGGGTTTGAGAGGGATTCCTTCTCTATGGATAACTGTAGCAAGTTTGCTTAGGGTTTGTTGTTGTTGACGATCATGTGTTCTGCCCCCCCCCTTTTTTTCCTCTCTCTGTTTGTCAAGATTCGAGTGAAATGGCAAAGTTTAAGCAGTTTTTTTCTCCAAAGCAGTGGATAATTGAAAGGAAGTTTTATAAGGTTCTCAATCAGGGGTTTTCATAAATTCTTAAACCGACTTTTCTCTCGGAACATTTATAAGAGGAATAATACTTTACTTTCCCTGGAGGAACCATTTTGCTTTCCCATCTGTTCAAAATACCATTCTAGTTTTAAGAATGCTTCAAATAGTTCATCCCATGTGCCTACCTCTGAATTTATCAGCTATTGGAGACATGCTTTGCCTACACAGTATTCTTTAGAACTTTGCCTTTTTTTTTCTCTGATAGAAAGGAATGCATACTTACATTCTCTGTGTAGCCTCAATTTTTGTTTTGTTTTTGAGACAGGAATCTCACTGTAGCCCTGACTAGCCAGATAATCTGTATGTAGATATACCAGATTGGCTTTGAAGTCACAGAGATCCTCTGCCTCTACCCCCTCAAGCAATGGGATTAAAAGGAGTGTGCTACCTTGACTAAAGACTGGGTTTTGTTTTTTTGTTGGTTTAGTTTTTTGGTTTCTCTTTTTCTTTTTTCTTTCTTTCTTTTTTTTTTTTTTTTTTGGTAAGTTTTTTTTTGGTTTTTCAAGACAGAGTTTCTCAGGTTGGCTGTCTGGAACTCGATCTGTAGACCACGCTGAAGTCACCCAAGACCTACCTGCCTCTGCCTCCCCAGTATTGGGATTAAAGGCAGGAGCCACTACTACCCCGGCTGGTTTTTTGTTTTTTGTTTGTTTTTTTAAAGATTTTATTTATTTATTTATTATGTGTTCAACATTCTGCTTCCATGTATATCTGCACACCAGAAGAGGGCACCAGATCTCATAACAGATGGTTGTGAGCCACCATGTGGTTGCTGGGAATTGAACTCAGGACCTCTGGAAGAACAGTCAGTGCTCTTAACCTCTGAGCCATCTCTCCAGCCCCTGGATTTTTGTTTTTTAATGACAAGATTGGAATATAGCCGGGCGTTGGTGGCGCTTGTCTTTAATCCCAGCACTTGGGAGGCAGAGGCAGGCGGATCTTTGTGAGTTCGAAGCCAGCCTGGTCTACAGAGTGAGATCCAGGACAGGCTCCAAAGCAATACAGAGAAACCCTGTCTCGAAAAAAAAAAGATTGGAATATAAAGTTAGGACTTAAAATTTTACATGTATGTGTTTATCTTGTATGTATACAGGTGTGTATTTGTGTGTACATACAGAGGAGTCTCTTCTTCCACCATGTGGATCTAGGGAATGAAGAGCCTGTACCCCAGTCATCTTCCTGCTTCAAACCCAGAACATTTTTTTTGGTTGGGGGGAATTCAAGACAGGGTTTCTCTGTAGCTTTGTAGACCAGGCTGGCCTTGAACTCACAGAGATCCATCTGCCTCTGCCTCCCAAGTGCTGGGATTAAAGGCGTGCGCCACCAACACCCGGCCTAAACCCAGAACTTTTAAAACCCCAGACTGGCATTTTTAAATTCCAGGAACAGCCGCCTCCCAGCATGGGAGGCAGAGACAGGTGGATCTCTTGTGAGTTCCAGGACAGGCTGGGCTACAGAGTGAGTTCCAGGACAGCCAGGGCTGTTACACAGAGACACCCTGTCTCAAAACAAAACCAAAAAATTTCCAGGATAGTGATGCATGTTTCACAGTCATTGTTCTTGACGGGTAAGGAGAGAAAACAGAGCTTGTAAGGAGTATCTAACCCAGTTTGGTAGGGTCAGACAGCAGGGGCCAGAGCCACATTAGTGCATGAGGTGATCTGTGAGTTGAAGGCCCTGCAGGAGCCTTCACCATGGAGCTGAACCGAAAAGAGCAAGTGTGTGCAAAGGTGAATAGAATAGAGTGCCACTTGAGAGCTGCCTGGTAATACGGTGTTGCTGGCCCTGCTGAGTAAGTAGCCTGCAGTGTGGAGGAGGCTGGTTGTTTAGAAGCGTTTGGATCTTCATCCTGTGGGCAGTCGGCATTGAGATTGCCTTGCCATGGTTTGCAGGTTGGCTATGAGTGGTGAGAGAAAAGGCTGACCTTCCTTTCAAGGCTCTCAGGATCTCATATCCTGATTCTGATTCCAAAAGGACCTCAGAGAATGGGAGCATTAGGGAACCTGCACCCTGGCGTTGTCATGGACGTTTCTAAAACACGAGACCTCCGTTCACCTCTTGGTCTCTTTAATTTCCCCTTAGCGGTAATTAATTTAAAAATAGACACACAAAAAAAGCTTTATAGCTTTACAATAGGAATGTAAGACCTAATTTCCCTGACCTCACAGTGTTCCAGAAAAATGTGTTTTGTGTATTTGATGTGTCTATGTGTGCTTATGTTTTGCACTTGGAAGCCAGAGGTCTATATCAAGTGTCTTCCTCCATTCTATTTACTCTCTTGTATCCCGCCCCCTGTAAACACTCCCCACCACTTTTTTTTTTTTTTTTTTTGAGGCAGGGTCTTACTGAACCTGGAGCTCACCAGTTTGGCTAGAGTAGCTGGCCAGAAAGCTTTGAGGATCTGCCTAGTGTTTTTCCGCCACCTCCCCAATTCTGCCACACCTTTATGTGGGTGCTAGGGAGTCAACTTTATCCAGGTCAAAGTGCAGGAAGTACTTCACCACCAAACTCCTCATCCCAGAGAACACAGCATTCACATGGTTTTAAGTTTGTTCCAGGTGTGTTGCAGAAAAGCATGTTGTGTGTCAAAGAACTAGCTGTCTTTGGAAGCTTATCCTGTTCTGCTTTGAGTATATTAGACTCTGTGTTGTGAGGTTAGGTTACTTTCCAGGGATTCAGGGGAGAGGAAAGCTGGTGTGGGGATGGGGGAGTTCTGCAGTTAGGGAAGGCATTTATGAAATGCATTTCTAGTATTGGCTGCAAGACCAGAGACCTGTAAAAGGCAGAATTAACTCTGTTCCAATGCTAAATGAGTCAAGCCATTCTAACTTTTTAAAAGATGTCTTATGATCATACTAAGTGTAGGCAAAGTCTTACAGTCACTAAAACAAGGGAAGATGGATATCATTTTCCCCAGGTAGACATTGTTTGACAGGCAGCCCCAACACTGACTACATGCATGCATGCATGCTTCTGGAAGAGTTACTTTCCGTACTTGGCTGGTCAGCTTTGCAGGACAGTACCATCTGAGAGCCTTCATAGTGTACTTGTTTAGACTCCAAAATTAGACCCTGGTGTGTGCTGCAGGCTCCCTTGACCTTAGGGTGGACTTTGCCTCTTCAGAGTTGTGTCTTTTCAGCCGCTTCTTATATTCCAGATAATCGTCTATTGTTTTCTGTGTGCAGATGATTGTGGATTCTTCTGTGGGATTAGAAGCCACGTCTGTTGTGATCGGAAAACTCCAGGAATAACAGCAGACATGGATGAACAGGCGCTTTTAGGGCTAAACCCAAACGCTGATTCAGACTTTCGGCAGAGGGTAAGTCGGTCGGTTTAGTCCTTCTTAAACGCATGCCATCACAAATGTGCATTGGAGGGTTTAAGCAGAAATCACATCTGACTTGAGTAAACATTAATAGGACCAGACAGATTTGAGGTGGGTATGTTCTGAATATTGAAACATCATGTGTTGTGATTGACTTTTGTTAAATGGGCTGAACCAGGGTGCTGAAACCTGACCTGTGAAGGCAGGTCCTTGGCATTTCTCTTGTTGCAGAGTTGTAACAGTTACAAAGGTAGAGAATTTTTGCAGAACCTTAGTGCCTAGTGCTGTGCTCTACTTTCCCATTGCTTGCCTTGGACTGGAAGTTGTTTCACTCTTGTGTTGTGGACAGCTAGCCTCACTGTTATTTAGCCTTTGCAGACTAGAAATAAGCAGTTTTGATATGCCATACCTTAAGTTGTATGAAATGATTTTGTGACAAATCCATTTGGAGATGCTGGTATCCTTGGGTAAATATAAACAATTAAACCCAATATAGCCTATAAATCCACTAAGGACTTTAACTGAGTGATAAAAGAAGACACTAAAAGAACAAGCCTTTAATTAATTTTTAAAGACATGAGTGTTCTGAAGTTTAGGACCAGAGGAAGGAGGGGTTTTTCTTTCTTCCTACTCCTTATAGCAAAGTTGAGAGCTTCTGTAAGTGAGCTAAAGTTAACAACTGAAGCATTACAGCTGTATTGGAGTAGAAATTTCTTTTAAAGTGGTTTTAAAAACAAATGAGCAAATACTTCCCAAACAGTTTCTGGTGATATGATATATGCTTCTGCTGATAAATAAATAACTAGCCCCCCAAATATGGCATATAATAGGAATCTAGATGTGAGTATCTCAGGAACCTAGAAGTCCAGGCTTTTTTATGTATAAATGCTTGTATTTTCATAGGGATTTAAACCAGCTGCTTTCACAGTAGCTGAGACATTGCAGTCTGACCTTTAGCCTAGCTTGATGTTGCACTCGGATTATAATTAAAAGCTTTTGGCTGTTTTATATGTGTCAGGTGATGGGGGGGTTGTTTGTTTTTTATAGTTTTTGTATTTATTATTTGGGAATTTCACATCATGAACCCTCGAGACACACTTCCCATTCTTCCCAGGTCTCCCAGGTCTGGCCTCCAAACCACCTTCCCCCACAAAAAAAAGGAAAAAAAGTTCAAATTGTGTGCCCATATACTCACAGGAGCATGGTCAAACTCCCAGTGGCTAGCCCCTTAGAGAAAACTAGTCCTTCCCCACCTTACCTCTTCCAGAAGCCCTCAGCTATGAGGAGCTACCCTTTAGCATCCTTACCATGATTTTCTATTGATTGATTGGGAATTTCATATCATGCACCCCAATCCCACTCATTTCCCAGTCCCTCCATATTTCCCCTTCACCCTTGAAGCACCCTCCAAAAGAAAATTTTTAAAAATTCAAGAAAATAATTTTAAAAAAACAAACACTACACTCTTCCATCTTCCCCACTGTCCGTCACCCCTTCATTTGTCTTAGTGGCATTGGGAGCTTTTGTATACCCTTTATCCAAGCAGCTTCACTTGCAGTTGTTCACTGTAATGAGTTATTGCCTCTGGCTTTTGGTCCTAATCTCAATTTTTTTTTTAAATAACTTAATTTTAAATCATTTAATTTTATGTGCATTGTAATTGTAAGCTACTATGTGGGTGTTGGGAGTTGAACTCAGGTCTTCTGGGAGAGCAGCCATGCTCTTAACCCCTGAACTCTCTCTCCAGCCCCCTTATCACAATTATTATTTTTGTTTTGTTTTGTTTTGTTTTTCGAGACAGGGTTTCTCTGTATCGCTATGGAGCCTGTCCTGGAACTCGCTCTGGAGACCAGGCTGGCCTGGAACTCACAGAGATCCACTTGCCTCTGCCTCCAGTGCTGGGATTGCTTCCCTCTAGGCTGTTAACTGGGAATTGAACCTAGGCACGGTCTCCTACTACTGAACTTTACCCTAGTTTGTTTTGTTTTGGCTTGGATTTTGTTGTTTTTTGTTTGTGAGAACAACTTTTTCACCATGTGGGGTCCCAGGGATTTTATCGGAGCTATCTTGCAAGCATTGTTCAGTTTGTTTCAGGAAGCATCTTGCTGTGTTGCCTAGACTGGCTTGGTACTCACCTTGAACTCCAACAACAGTCCTCCTGCTCCCGCTTCCAGACTGTTGGGAGTTACTGCAGTAGCCCACCATAACTAGTTTTCCTTTTAAGAAATTCTACAAAAAAAAAAAAAGAAAAGAAATTCTATTATTGTGCCAATGGCATATGTGTTGATGTTGGGGACAACTTGGAGAATCATCTGTCTTCTCACTTTTATGTGGGTTCCAGACTCAATCTCAAGTCACGGAAGCACTTTTCACCTGCTGAGAAATCTCCCCACTCCCCAGCCCCTTTTCTCAGCTTTCATTTGTTTGTTGAACTGGTAGGGGTTGGGGGTTAGCTTTTATATTTATCTATTTGATGGGGCAAGAGCATGGTGAGCCTGCCATAGTGTAGAGTATGTATTTAGAGGGCAAATTGCAGAAGTCTGTTTCCTCTTCCTCCACCAGGTGGGCTCTAGGAATCAAAATTCAAACACTGAGCTACCTTGCTAGATCTGTTACTTTGTTTTGTTTTGTTTTGTTTTGTTTTGAGACAGAAGCCTCAAACTTCTTATGTAGCTGAGAATGACCTTGAAGTTTGGTCCTACCACCTACACCTCTGGAGTACTTAGATAACAGACAAGCATGGCCACACCTGATTTATATGGTGCCTAGGGTTTAGCACCCTACCACCTGAGCTGCATTCCTGACCCTTGCTGCTGTTTGAAGAAAACTATGTGTTAGTGAGAGTTTTAGCTGATGAACACCTCCCCTTTATTGTGAGTGGATTATTAACAGCATGCATAAGTGACTTCATTTGTCCACTGTCCTAGCTGTCCTAGCTGTTCCCAATGGTAGCCCTGGGTTTTATAGGAACTCTGACATTACCAAGGATTAGAGTCAGGTCTCCCAATACTGCCCTCCATCTCAGATACCAATTGTGAATCCAGACCATCTGTGCTTATGAAAGGCGTGTCCCACTACCACCTGGCCCCTCTGTACTTCTGATGACTGCCTGCTAAATGAAGAACTACTCAGTCCTTCACAGATTTGATAATTGGCTACAATGAGTCAGGACTCAGAAAAGCAGTGTACTTTTGAATGCCAGTTTGATATAAAGGATACAGCTCAGAAACAGCCAAATGGAAGAGAGCATTAGAAGGGCCAAGGGCTTCTGTGCATTTGTGCCTCCTTCCTAGCACTAGCCTAGAAAGTAGAGTTTGTTAAAGAGATTGGCATCTTTCTCCCCTCTCACCTGCTACCCCCTGTCCATCCTAGATTAGTCATTGGCCAGGAAATTCTGTGTTTTTTTGTTTAGCATTTACTTACAGTCTGCTTTGTGCACCCTTCATAGACCCCTTTACGAGTGTGCATACCTTAATATTATTGCACCTGATAAGCACTTAGGCATTTCTTCTCTGTCATCTTCTTAACCCAGTGGTATCTGCAGGGTGTTCTTGCAGCATCTCGAGATCTTTACCATAAGGAAACTGTTCTGGGTGTCTGATAACTGGTCACTGATCTATTTCTGGCAAACATCTGGACTTTGCACATATTTGGAAGCCTGGGTTGGATGTTTTCGCTGACGTATTAAACCCAGATCCGTTGTTGATTATTGGTTCACTCCACTCTTTGTTTAGTGTGTGTACGGCATCAGAATTCAGAACCAACTGCACTGCTTTATTTTGCATTCTTTCAGGCCCTGGCTTATTTCGAGCAGTTGAAGATTTCCCCAGATGCCTGGCAGGTGTGCGCCGAGGCTTTGGCACAGAAAACATACAGGTAATTAAGGCAGATTCTCTATAGTCTATGAACATGAAGCATTTTAAGTTTCTCTTTGGAAAGTATTTTCATAAAAACGTTTTGTTGGCTTGCCTTTTAGAAAACTGTTGGTAGCATGAAAAGAGAAAAATAGCAAACCAACTTTTGAGCCATTCATGAATTGATTTTTCAATAAAACTATCCTTTTTTTGTAAATTTATCTATTTTTGCTTTATTGGTGTTTTGCCTGTCTGTATGTCTGTGTTGAGGTGTTGGATCCTGGAATTACAGTCAGTTGTAAGCTGCCGTGTAGGTGATAGGAATTGAACCCAGGTCCTCTGGAAGAACAGTCAGTGCTCTTAACCGCTGAGCCATCTCTCCAGCCCAAACTATCCTTTTCTTTTGTGTATTGTGCCGTGGAATAGGCTACACTAAACATGTCCTTGTCTTACTGTTGGAAGTTGGTGAAGGAAGTAGTCATTATCTTAATCTAAAGTTTTCACTTAGGGTGTCTCAATGTTCAGTTACTATTCTTTGATGTTAGGACCAAGGTCCTATTGATGACACTAAAAGTCTACCCGGGGCGTTTCCAGCATGGGCCTCTGAGGAGAATTCAGGAAGGGTGAAATATATCTCACCCGCTTTCCCTGCAGCTCTTCAGTTCTCTGATTACTGAAGCCACACACATACCAAGTGTGGAAAGGCTTCCCCTGCTGCATGCAGTGTGGCTTTCTGGGTAATCTTTCTCAAGCAGCAAAAGTAGTTCATGGAAGTAGAAACTCGTATACTCACTTCATCCTTGGTTAACTTCTTATTAAGGAAGAAAAACCGGCTTGGGAAGCTTGTGGGAAACAGCTAGCTAGCAGGACACAGGTAGCCCGCTGATGGGAGCAGAAGCATGGGGCCTTAGTGTGGCTCTCTAGCTGGAGTTCAGGCCTGTAATCCTGTTCAACTGCAGCCTGGTTGAGTTTATTGAGACTTGTTTTTCTTAAACATCTTGGAGTGTCTGCATTCCTACTTGGACTGCTCTTTACATAGGAGATAGTGTCCCCTCACAAAGCCTGTTTCACGCCCCTCCATCTGGACTGAACCAATCCCTGGACTCCAAAGGAATCTGGTCAGAATTGTTGGCTGTATTACCCCTAGAGGGAGTTAGATAATGGATAGCTGTGGGGTTGTTTGGGTTTTTTTTTTTCCTTTTTCCTAACAAAGGTGGGTTTTTTGTTTAGTTTCTGTGTGAACTTTGAGTGGTCCTACCCTGTTTATTTTGAGTCTGCCTGTAAGAGGACTGACTAATATTTACATTCAGGTCGGCCGTAGACAGCATCCTTCAGTCTCTTACTGCTGTGACGTTTATTTCATCTTGCATCTTCCTAGCTGTTCTAAAGCAAAACACAGAAATTGTTCCAGGAACCTTGACGCTGCACACTAGAATTTGGGGCAGTGGCCTCTACTTAACAGAGTACTGTGTTTAAGGAGTGTATCAGAGCATGAGCTTATGTGGCTTATAAAATGTCAGGGTCCTGCCACATGTTATGAATTGTATTTAGAGCTCTCTTAACCCTTTAAACCCAGGGCTTGGGCCTGGGGCTGATTGGTGAAGCCTTTGCCTATAATTCATGAGGCCCTGAGTTTGGTACCTGGTGCCATAAAACAAGACAACAATAAAAATAAGTAAAATAGAATTGGTAAGTAAAAAGCTGGGCAATAAGCCTAGCTTTAGAGACCTCACAGTTGTTAATAGTATTTTGCCATTGTTTTCCCCAATTTGTTTTCTGATTATCTAACCTTTTTTTCTTTTTCAGTGATGATCACATAAAGTTTTTCTGCTTCCAAGTATTAGAACATCAAGTTAAATACAAGTAAGCCTTTTCATTGTTTTTAATCTCAAAGATTTGTTGGAACAGGCATGTTGTTTAGTTTGTTTTTCTGTCCTTGAGGAAGCCAAAGTACAGATAGCAAACTACCAGTGTAGTAATTATATCTGGGCTACAAATGTGTAGACTGAACTAGCCAGTCTACAGGCTTATTCTGTGGTTCACAGACCTCAATGCATGGTTGGTTTAAAAAAAATCAAATAGCTGTCATTTGTTTGAATGTAAACTGAGCCACAAATCTGAGATCACTGAGTATCGCTATCTGACAGGCTCATCTGTGCATTCCTTGCAACTGTATTAATGGATAGTGCAGTGTCTTTTAGGAAATACAATGGGATGCTGTAAAACTCTCTCTTTTGATAGGTAAGATTTGCATTCAAAGCCACAGACAGCAAATGTATTTGGTCACTCTTGTCCTTTTAACAGGTACTCAGAACTCAGCACAGCTCAACAACAGCTGATCAGGGAGACGCTCTTGTCGTGGCTTCAAGCTCAGGTAAAATAGTCATTTCATCCGGTTCGTTTGCTGTCTCAAATCAGCGGTTTCCTGTCTTGTACTTAAAGGCTGCTCTTGAAGATAATGGGTTGAAACAGTAATAACTTAAATTGTATTCATAACCAAAACCATTGTATCTTCCATAACATATTATGGGAACTTCTTTTTGGAGACAGGGTCTCACTTTGTAGCCCTGGCTGGCCTGGTACTTCTGTCTCTGCTTCTCAACTGCCAGGGTTAAAGGAACCTGCCACCACACCTTCCTGAAACTTGGTTATAAAAAGTAATTTAAAAAAAAATTTTTAAGCTTTCATTTTTTTCATTATGTGTATATGCCTGTTTCTGTGTGTACATATGTGCCCCTGATTGCAGGCACCCACAAGATCCCTGGAACTGGAGTTACAGGTGACTGTGAACTGCCCACTGTGGGTTGCAGCTGCTGAACTCAGGTTCTCTGCATGAGTGGTACATGTATTTAACTGCTGAGCCATCTCTCTAGCCCCCAGTGTTTATGACATTGTTAAACTATGTGACAGCAACTGCTTTTTTGTTTGGTCCTCAGAGGTTGCCTGTGTTGACGGCCTCTTTATAAAGACGCTTTTAAAAGGCTAGTATGGTTTTTTTCACAGCATATTTATTTTGGTTAATTTTAGTTAAGCTTAACATATAAAAAGCCGCTAATGTAGCTACTTGGGTAGTGGTCGTTGTGGTGTACTCCTTTAATCCCAGCACTCAGGAGGCAGAGGCAGGTGGATCTTTGTGGGTACAAGGTCAGCCGAGTTCCAGGACAGTCAGGGCTACACAGATAAACCCTGTCTCAGTGGGGAAGGTGAAGGGGAGTTGTGTACATGGAGCTTAGTAAATGAGATCCCTTAGTTCATGCCTATATCTCAATACTCCAGAGGCGAAGGCAGGAAGATTATGATTTTGAAGCTAGCCTGGAGTTTGAACAAGTTAAAGGCCAACTTAAGCTGCTTACTAGACTTTGTCACATAAAAACAAGGCCTGAGCTAGGCCAGGTGACTCAAACCTTTGATCCCACACAGGCAAATCCCTTTGAGTGAGGCCAACCTGGGCTACTTAGGAAGACCCTGACTCAAAACAGGCAAAAAACTCCCTGCTCCCCCAGCCCCCTGGGGGAGGGGGAAGAGCTGGGCTGCATCTCTGGGAGAATGTTTGAATACCATACAAATTTATCCCCAGCACTAGGAAAATAAAATTCTAAGAGGCAGGCATTATTCTCTTGCTCATCACGTGACCAGTCACTTGCACACATGGGTAATTTTGCAGTTTGCTGTGCTGCAATCTGGGCAGTGTTGACGTTTAATTGTGTTTTTTTGCCAACTGATGATAAATAGAAATAACTAATGTGCTTTTGAATAGTTTGGATTTAATTTCATGGATATTTCTGTTTGCCAGATGGTGAATCCACAGCCAGAGAAGACCTTCATACGAAATAAAGCAGCCCAAGTCTTCGCCTTGCTTTTTGTTACAGAGTATCTCACTAAGTGGCCCAAGTTTTTTTTTGACATTCTCTCAGTCGTGGACCTAAACCCACGGGGAGTGGATCTGTACCTGCGTATCCTTATGGCCATTGATTCAGAGTTGGTGGACCGAGATGTGGTTCACACATCAGAGGCAAGTAGCTTGGAACCTTTTATAGGGGAAATGAGCATATGATGAAAAGGACAGGGAGTCTTACTTTTTTAAAAAAATAATTTACTTAACTTTATTTTTATGTGGTTTGGTGTAAAGGTATCAGATCCTCTGGTACTGGAGTTACAGACAGTTGTGAGCTACCATGTAGGTGCTGGGAATTGAACCCTGGTCCTCTGGAAGAGCAGTTAACCTCTGAGCCCTCTCTCCAGCCTGGGAGTCCTATCTTTTGCATGTTCTTTTTGTTTGTTTACCCCACCCCACCCCCAAACAGGTTTTCTCTGTGTAGCCCTGACTGTCTTGGAACTCACTCTGTAGACCAGACTGTCCTGGAACTCACAGAGATCCACCTCTGCCTCCTGGGTGCTGGATTAAAGGCGTGCATCATCCTGCCCATCTTTTTGCATGTTCTTAAATTACAAATGTACCTAGCGTCTTGAATTGGCTGACAGTGAAATTTAACCCCTCCCACCACTGAAGATTGAAATTAGAGCATAACATGAGATTTGTAAACTAAGGTAGTATTTTCACCAGTGAAGTGCACGTTTATTTTTTCATAGTTCCTGTGAAATGCTGTTTATACTGAATGCTTGAACATGTGAAAAGCAATGGCTTATGAATGTGCATGCCAGTGGCACTGCCTCCATAGCCTCGGCCAGTCATGGTGCCCAAGCCCTCCGAGTTACTCTTTATTTATGTATCTAGACATCTCCTTTGCCTTTTGTTTGTTTGTTGTTAAGTGGTGCTAGTAATTTACTGTAGTGTTTTCATCACTGCCAAGGAATCTTTACGGCTGAGGTGCAGCCTTAGTTGAGCCTATTCCTGAAGTAAGCAATACAAAGCGATGGTGAAATAAGGAGAGCCACTGCCTCGTGTGCAGGAGGCCCTGGATTTGATCTCTATCACTTAATTATAAAAGTAATTGGTAAAGAGTGTGGGAATTTTAACTGGCTTGGGAAACTGGAGTAGGGTGGCCTGAAGTTGGAGGCCCTCCAGAGTTGCATATGGAGAGCCTTATCTCAATCAAAAACCCACTGGAAATAGCTTTATATGTATATAATATTTTAAGATGATTATAACTACAATACATTTAAGTCATTGCCAATTTTTTTTAAATATCTTAAGTGTCATTTTTGTCTGATAGAAATAATTTCACATAGTTAAAATTTCTAAGCAATGCTTATTTATAGTTTGTATTTAATGAATGAAGTCTGGCACCAAGGAATAGAACGGAAAAGGAAACATGAAGAATCACAGGATGTAATTTTAGAGAAGATAAATAGGAAGCCATGGTGGGGGCTGCCTAGTAAGCCTGGAGGTTTCATGTAGAGGAAGTCACTGTGTGCAACTGTACTTGGATGTCTAGCGCTGTTTCATAATCTTCCTTGTCTTTTGTGTTCTTTAGGAAGCTCGCAGGAATACCCTGATAAAAGATACCATGAGAGAACAGTGCATTCCAAATCTGGTGGAATCTTGGTACCAGATTTTACACAATTACCAGTATACTAATTCAGAAGTCCTGTGCCAGTGCCTTGAAGTAGTTGGGGCTTATGTCTCTTGGATAGACTTATCCCTTATAGCCAATGATAGGTTCGTATGCCTATAATTTTTAAACTGAAAACTGTCATTAAGTTAAAAACTTGAGTTGGTGTCTAAAACTGGTGAACCAAAAATGTTAATATCTTTATTCCCCCATCACCAGG
Source organism: Cricetulus griseus (assembly GCF_003668045.3). Lineage (NCBI taxonomy): Eukaryota > Metazoa > Chordata > Mammalia > Rodentia > Cricetidae > Cricetulus > Cricetulus griseus. The sequence continues at coordinate 135,274,436 of NW_023276806.1, forward strand.
TTTATAAATATGCTGCTAGGTCACATGTCAGTAGAAGTTCTACGGGAAGAAGCATGTGACTGTTTATTTGAAATTGTAAATAAAGGGATGGACCCTGTGGACAAGATGAAACTAGTAGAATCCTTGTGTCAAGTATTACAGACTGCCGGGTTTTTCAGCATTGACCAGGTCAGTATCTCTTACATGTACGCTTTGAAAACTGTCACAGATACTGAACTAATACGGCTTTTTTTCCCCCTCGAGTTTTGGGTATGTCCTTGATCTGACAGTAAACTACTATATTTTGAGAGCCCCAAGTAATATCTGTGGCATTTTCCTTGCACATTTGGCTATACCCATTCTGACACCATTCAGAATGGTGCATGCAGTTTGCAAGTTTGCAGTGTTCCTCACTCCTGAGTAACAAGAAATACAGTGTTTACACTGCATTTGGCCCAGGTTAGACCTAGTGACCATAAAAGTTTCATTTTCATTGTAGACTTTTCCATACCCTTGTTTTGTTTATGTTTCTCTCTCTCTCTCTCTCTCTTTTTTTTTTTTTTTTTTTTTTTTTTTTTTTTTTTTTTTTTTTTTTTTGGTTTTTCGAGACAGGGTTTCTCTGTAGCTTTAGAGCCTATCCTGGCACTCGCTCTGTAGGCCAGGCTAGTCTCAAACTCAGATCTGCCTGCCTCTGCCTCCTGAGTGCTGGGATTAAAGGTGTGCACCACCAATGCCCAGCTCAATGTGAAGGCTTCTTGTTCTTGTTTGTGTGCTAGGAATCGAGCGGAAGCGTCCCAAAGCTTCTTGCTAGCACTGTCACTGAGCGGCACAGCAAGAAAGCTGCAATGGCATTCCAGGTTTGGCCACAGTTGATCAATAGTGTTTCTAAGACATCTTGGAGTTTTTTATTGCTTTTAGTGTGTGTGTATGTATGTGTTTTGGAAAGTGGGTGTGCTCACATGTGCTTGAGCTCACACCAAAGGGCACATGGTAAGGGAGTTCCCAGGACAGCCTCCAGGGGTCAGTTCTCTTCTTCCACCAGGTAGCCCAAGGATGGAACTCAGGTTGTCGGGCTAGGTGGCAGCCCTGCCTGGCCCTAAGAGATCTCTGTATTGGTGATAATGTCAGTAATAAGGCTTTAGTAGGTTCCTTCTTCATGCACTGAAAGTAGTTCTGTTACCATCTATTGTCTTATTTAATATCTGGGGCTCTTTAAGAAAAAGAAATCTAAAATAGTAGAAGTAGAGCCTCTGTGGGAGAACAGCTTATTGATAACTACTGAAAATAATCAGGTCTGCCTATCTCATCGGCAGTGACTTAAAGTGAGCCTCTATAGTAGCAGCGCTGTGTCTTTGTAGGGAAGTTGAGGCCTAAGTAATAACTGCCCGGGTCATTACATGTGCAGTGCCGCAGCACAGACGTCATAGCTGAACAGTTAGGGAAGGTGGCTCTAAAACTTACTTTTACTTAAGCTCTTTTTTCCTCCTCCCACCCCCCAATTGTTAATATCCATAGGACTGTCATTAAAACCACAGTTGCAGGGATGGAGAAATGCCTCAGGGGTTGAGAACACTGGCTGCTCTTCCAGAGGCTGTAACTACAGCTCCTGGGAATCCAGTGCCCTCTTTTGGCCTCTCTAAGCACCAGGCATACATGTTGCACAGATATAGGTGCAGGAAAAACACCAAACGTGCAATATTTCTCTAACTCAAAAAAGTAAAACATAGTTGCTTTTAGACTACTATCAGATAATAATGATAGCAGAAAAATTCAAATTCTGATAATTTTCCTGGCATAATGATGGAGTTGGTAGCTGTTGTCATAACATTGAGCCCTAGGGCCAACAAAATGCTCAGCAGATAAAAACACCCTTATCTTGATCCTAATGACCTGAGTTTGATCCTTGAAATCCATGGTTGTCCTGACAGTGGCATATCCACACCCACACCAACCCTCTGTGACGTACACAGATCACATGATAATATTTTTAGAGATTGAACCCTGTAATTGGCACTACATTCATGCTAAAGGTCAGGGTTTCCTCTTCCCCGAGGCTGGTGGTTGTAACTGTGGTCTTTGCTTACTGCTCATAGGAAGAAGATTTGGATTTTGTGGCCAGATTTTCTAAGCTGGTAAATGGAATGGGACAGTCCTTAATAGTTAGCTGGACTAAGTTAATTAAGAATGGGGCTGTCAAGAGTGCTCAAGAGGCCCTTGAAGCTATTGAGACGAAAGTACCACTTATGTTACAGCTGCTAGTTCATGAGGATGATGACATCTCCTCCAACATTATTGGATTTTGTTATGATTATCTGCATATTTTGAAACAGGTGAGTCCTTGCTTTGTTCTTATCCAGTAGATATGTAAAGAGCTGTTGAAAATAAGAAAAAGTAAAAAGAAAACACCCATAATCCTTGTTCAGCTTTATATATATATAAATTCTGTTGATTAGACTTGGTGAGCCCTGCCTGTGATCCCAGCATTCAGAATGGGGGAAGGTTTTCACCATCATCTGCTCCACACATAGCAAGTTCAAGGCCAGCCACGAACAACATGAGTCCCTTGCCCCAAGAGACACAATACATTCATAAATCATAAGTGTGGTCTGGGATTATTTTTGTTTTCTTTTTGTTGTTTTAAACCTGTATTTCTAAACACAGGAACAACTTGTTAAATTCTTTCTTGATGGTTGTTTCCCAGTTACTGCCGCACACTGAGAACGTAGATGGCAGCACCCTCTGTGGGTATAGCATATTTACTTAAAAGGTGATTTGAGGGCACAGCAGCAGCAGTGGCTCCTCTCTTGGTTGTACCTTCCCCAGCCTCAGTCTTGGTCTGGGGCACAGTACTTTCAGTGAATTCCCATTCTCTAGAGTGTGCCCCAAATCCAGTTTGAAAGTGGTTGATGTACCCTTTATCAGTGGGCACATTCTACGTGACCAGCTGATGCTGTTATATACGGAGTAGATAGCTGAGTGGACTGATCATCACAGTTCTCCCCCAGCAATGCTAGGTTTGATTTATATTTGGTTAATTGACTTATTCAAGCTTAAAGTAACATCTTTGCAAGAGGAGTATAGCTTTCGTTACTTGCCTGTGTGTCTGCGTGTGTGTGTGAGTGTAAAGACTAGGAGTCAGTGTGGGCTGTCTTCCTCGTGCATTTCTCCACCTCACATTTGAGTCAGGGCCCTTGCTGAACCTGACTGTAGGCTGGCTGGTCAGTGTAGTGCTGTCTGCACCTACACATCGTGCTCTCCATGTGTGCTACCATGTTTGGCTTACACAGATGTTAGGGACCTGAACTTGGGGTCCTCTGCTTGTGTAGCAGGCACTGTAATAGCTGGGCCATCCCCCCAGCCCTGTTTTCAGGGCTAGGTTTGTTTGCAGTGCTGGAGACCGGATCCCGAACCTGGAATTTGCTAGGCATCCCCCGTCACTGTGCTACCTCCCACCCCAAGCTGTCTTTATTCTTAGAAACGTAGCTGTTTCCGTGCACAAGTTAAGGGTCTTTAGGATTGTGGAAGCTTTGGTCTTTGCTTTAAGAAGCTGAGCATGGTCATGCACTCTAATCTCATCTGTTGGTGGGGCAGAGGCAGATTTCTGTGAGTTTCAAGGCCAGCCTGGGCTGTATAGTGAGTTCCAGGCTAACCATAGCCACATACTGAGACCCTCTTTCAAAACAACAAAAACATCATTTGCTGTCTTACAGCTTAATTCTTTGTAAATATACCACAAACAACTTAATCAAATTAATCTTATTATTGCATGTATGTCAAGTTATTCACCAGGCATTATTATATCTGAAGTTATTATATCTGAAGTTAGGAATCTGTTAACTATAGATTCGCTGTCAAACTACTCAGCAGAAATTTGTGTATCTTATTTTGTTATACTGGAGATTGGACCCGGGGACTTGTACATGCTAGGAAAGTGCTCTATATGTAACTGTACCACCAGCTCCTGTGTGAATGCTTTAGAAGATAAGCAATTGCTTAGAAAAATACTTCAATAAGCAAATATAACATTAGAAATAAATTATTGTTGACTTTGATTAGCAAGTATAACATTAGAAATAAATTATTGTTTGCTTTTATTTTAAGCTTTCAGTGCTCTCAGATCAGCAAAAAGCTAATATAGAGGTAAGTGGTTTCTTTAAAACAGTGATAGATTTTTCTTCCTCCGAATCAGTGAGTTTACTGGGGTTCTTTCCCCAACGGTGAGTGAGCAGAGACAGTGCATCACAGAGAGCCCACCCCAGCTTTGGGTGCTACTCCCAGAGGCTGCAGTGGTGAGGTGTCTTCCCAGCAGCCCCTCATGAGTGTACAGCCCTGGGGAGGGAGGGAGGGCTTAGTGGACCTGGTGAGATTAGGGCCTTGTGAGTTGTTTCCTGAGTCCTGGGTAGCCTCCCTCCAGGACAGATTGTTTTAATTTGGATTTGTACACAGCACTCTCCCTTTGTCATTCTTCACGCCCTCTTCATAAGATTCCCTGAGCCTTGAAGTGAGCGATGTAGGTGCCCATCCAAGGCTGACCAATTCTTTGTCTGAAATCTACCTTGAAATAAAGCTCAACTTCCAGATGAAAAAGAACAACTAACAAATGTTATTTCCTCATTAATTTTAGGCAATCATGTTGGCCGTTATGAAAAAATTGACTTATGATGAAGAATATAACTTTGAAAATGAAGTAAGTAATTTTTTATTTGTTTTTGTTTTTGTTTTTTTCCAAAACAGGGTTTCTCTGTGGCTTTGGAGGCTGTCCTGGAACTAGCTCTTGTAGACCAAGCTGGTCTCAAACTCACAGAGATCCGTCTGCCTCTGCCTCCCTAGTGCTGGGACTAAAGGCATGCATCACCACCGCAGGGCAAATAATTTTACATCAAAGAAAAACTGGTTTTCATTTTTCTTTGCTTGTTTGCATTAAATTAGTATTTTATATTTTAGTTTTAGAGCCTTTTAAAACAAGAAATAATGTCCTAAATCAATAGTGTTTATACTGCTGTAGTTATTTACATTAATGTCAATTTGGGGCGACACTTATGGAGACCTGAATCCTTTGCTGTCTAAAGGGTTGGAAAAGTGACTCATTAGATAAAGTGCTTGCTGTGTAAAAATTTGGATCTGTGTGATGACTGTAGACCTCTGGATTTGGTGGTGCAGTCCAGAGCTGGGAAGGCAAGCATCTGTGAAGCCTTGGGGTACATTAGCTAGCCAGCCTATCCTGGGCATTGAGTCCCAAGACTTGATGAGAGAACCTGTCTCACGCACACCAAAGGTGACTAGCTCCTGAGACTGACTTCTTGTCACATGCACACGCACGCACGCACACATACAGAATCTTGTGAGCTAGGTTTAGTGATATATGCCTGAAATTCCAGCAGTTGGCAGCCTTAGGCAAAAATATTGCCATAATTGTTGAGCCAGCCTGGGCTATAAGCTGAGTTACAAAATAAGACCCTGTCTCAAAAAAAAAAAAAAAGAACCTTATAGCTCAATGGTAGAGCCTTTGCTTACTACATTCAGGCCCTAGATTATATCTATAGCAACCCAAAGAAGGAAAAATAATAACTTTTAACATTGAATTTATTAACACTATTATAATGCTCCATTTGCTAAGTACTGGATTGAGACCCAGTCAGTGAAGGAGGGTAAGAATGAGGCTTAACTGGACTTCTTCATCTAAAAGTTTGTCCAGGGTCATGAGAGGATGACTTCCCACTAACTATAGGGCTGTCCAGTACTTCCTGAACACTCAAGGTATGAGTAGCTTAGGTCTGTGCTTCACAGGGTAATAATGGTAAGAACCAGCACATTAGCCCCAGTTGTAACCCTGTTAGCACTTTGGGGGAAATAAAAGGTGAATGAAGACAGTAGGCAAGTCTTGAAGCCTAATGTGGACCCATGTCGACTGTATTCTCTCAGCCCTGTTCCCTGTTCCCTGTCCCCTGTGTGTGACCCCGGCCTTTGATTTTAGAATTACTAATTAGTGAGCAGGAAGGGAAATGTTACTGAGCATTTGTGATTTTGTTTTCTATTCAAATATAAAAGGTAAACATGAACTGACCATTTATGTAAATTTAAAGGTCTCAAGTTTTACATATTTATCACTATCATGAGGGTGGGCCAGGGTGTTGCTGCAGAGGTCGGAGGATGGCTTTGGTCAGTTCCCTCCTCCCTCCTCCCTGGGCTGCAGGTAAGGAGTACAGCCCTCAGGCTCTGGGGACAAGTGCTCCTAACCTCGGTGCCATCTTGATGGTGACGCCTTAAAGACTGGGCTTTTAACTTGTGTCGCAGGGTGAAGATGAAGCCATGTTTGTAGAATACAGAAAACAACTGAAGTTGCTGTTGGACAGGCTCGCTCAGGTGTCACCGGAACTAGTGCTGGCTTCTGTTCGAAGAGTGTTCAGTGCCACACTGCAGTAAGTTCTACTGTTCTACTCGTTCCTGCTGTGATCTGCAGCAAATGAGTCATGCCATGCTCGTCGCTCCTTACATCTCAAGAGACAGTTTTGCTGCTTATCCTGTGTCTCCTTCTGTGGTATAGACTACATTGCTTGACCAAAAAAGAAAAAAAAATGGCTTGACTTTTTAATCATTCAAGACATTTTTAGAAATGGTTTTTATTAGCATGTCAGTTATACTTAACAATGAGTTTCATTATGGTATTTCCATACACACACATTCAGCCATTTTCAACTCCCCCTCCCCCCAATACTGTTACTTCCTCTTGTCCTCTTCCTGCTGCTTTGGTAACCAGTGGGTTTCACTGGGGTCGGTTCGTTATAGGAGTGTGGGCACCTCACCAGCAGCTGTACCTTTGAAAGAAGTTTGTTGTTGCATTACTGTCCTGAGTATCACGAGTTTTATGAAAAGTTTATGTTCAGATCTCACAGACACACACTTCCTATGCTTTGGTAGGAACTGGCAGACTACACGCTTCATGGAAGTTGAAGTGGCAGTAAGGTTGCTGTACATGCTGGCAGAAGCCCTCCCAGTGTCACACGGTGCTCACTTCTCAGGTGACGTTTCAAAAGCTAGTGCTTTGCAGGACATGATGCGAACGGTAGGTATCCTGAGGGCCCTTTACTGTAAGCGTGACTTGCTCTTTGTGTTGTGCTGTGAGCTCACAGAAGTTTCTTAATTGTTGGAGCTTGGTATGTTTTTACAGAGGGAGTCATGGATGCTTCGGTAAACAAAACTGGGTCTCTTCTTTTTTTTTCCCCCCCCTTTCTAGTTGGTGACGTCAGGAGTCAGTTCCTACCAGCACACGTCTGTGACGCTGGAGTTCTTTGAAACCGTGGTTCGATACGAAAAGTTTTTCACAGTTGAACCTCAGCACATTCCATGTGTACTAGTAAGTGTGACCTCATTCCCGTTTTTAATGATCAGATAGTTTTCTGTCCTTGTTTTCTGTAACTTTTCTTAGAGTCAAAAATTTACCTACCTAATGATGGGTGGTGGTTTTATGTAAATCAAGTCCTTAAGAGCCTATTTGTGTGTAAAATAACATTCCCAGTCCTGCCTACGAAGTTCAATTTGATGTGAGTAAAAATGCAGTATGACAATGAAGTCCTTGAATGAGACCGGAAATGATGAGTATCTCTTTCTTCAGATGGCTTTCTTAGATCACAGGGGTCTGTGGCATTCCAGTGCTAAAGTCCGGAGCAGAACCGCCTACCTGTTTTCTAGATTTGTCAAATCTCTCAAGTAAGTACTGGCTTTCAGTGCTGTTTGTGGAGGTGGCTGAAGATAGAGGCGGCTCCTCCCACAAGGACAGGTGCACAGGGTTGGTGTAGTTGTGAGGGCTTCTCTCCCTACTGCCTGACTGGCTGCTGCATTCAGCACTGGCAGGTGGCTTGTTTGCATGTTTTTATGCAATTTAATGTATTATATTTTATAGGCTTTATGTATTATTATTGTTTGTTTGATGTATGTGGGGGTACAGCTTTCCCACTAGGATCAAGGTATCAAACTCAAGTCATTAGGTTTACAGAGTAAATGCATTTAATTGCTGTGCCATCTCTCTAGGCCAGGGTACATGTTTTTTGTTTGCTTGTTACTGGAGATGACACACTCATGATTCCATTGCCTTTGTCTACCTCCTAAGTACTGGGGTTTATATAGGCTTTCGCCATGATGCCCTTCTTGAGAGTCCATTTTTAACATAATGTGTTGTAGGCAGTATCTTTTTTTCCCCCTCTGGTTTTTTTGAAACAGGGTTTCTCTGTAGCTTTTGGAGGCTGTCCCAGAACTCGCTCTGTAGAGCGGGCATATATATATATATATATTGTTCTGTCTGCATGTATGCCTGCAGACCATAAGAGGGCACCACATCTCAATTACAGATGGTTGTGAGCCACCATGTGGTTGCTGGGAATTAAACTCAAGACCTCTGGAAGAGCAGCCAGTGCTCTTGTTCCCTGAGCTGTGTGTCTCCAGCTCCATATGCAGAATCTTTTTAAGTACCTTTTTTTTTTCAATGAAAAGTACTTAAGTAGGGGCATCATCTTGGCAGTATGTCACTACAGAGCAGGTAGACCTTCCAAGTGGCTCGCAATCAGATTGGCTAGCATAAAACTGATCCTTTTGTCCTTCTGATTTAAAGGAGGGTTGTTACTTTAGCAGTTTGTGAGCACATTACTTACCCATGCTTTTCCTCTTGATTTCATTCAGTAAACAAATGAACCCTTTCATTGAGGACATTTTGAATAGAATACAAGACTTATTAACCCTTTCTCCACCTGTAAGTATCTCCCGGGTGTCTTCCCCAGATATCTTTGAGACTGCCTGTGCCATTATAACAAGCTTCACCCTCTCGGGTTTTGCTTGTTTGTAACCAGTGGGAGGGGAGGTGTGTGTGCAAAGTTTATTTGGATCTGTTTCCTGAGACTTGATGACAAGCATATTTGTAATGGAAGGAATTTGGCAGTGTGGAATATGTTCTCATTTCTCTGTGGTTAAATGTAGCTGAACTATTAGTGGAGTAGAAAAGAGATCAACTTCTAAGTCTCTAATGTGATCATATTTGCCATTCTCGGTGCCATTTAAAACTGAAGTTTTTGTCTGCAGATTTAGTGTTTAAAAAATTCTGTCATAGCTGGGCCGTGTTGGTGCACGCCTTTAGTTCCAGCACTAGGGAGGCAGAGGCAGGTGAATCTCTGTAAGTTCAAGGCCAGCTGGGCCACAGAGTGAGTTCCAGGACAGCCAGGGATACACAGAGAAACCCTGTCTTGGAGGGAAAAAAATTGTCAGTGTCACTTCACTAAAAGGATTTGAGTTGAGAATTTATAAGTACATTTTGCTTTACATGTACTTATACATACACACATATACGTGTGTGTGTGTGTGTGTGTGTGTGTGTGTGTGTGTGTGTGTGTGTGTGTGTGTGTGTGTGTTTTAAGACAGGGTTTCTCTGTGTAGCCCTGTCCCTCGTGGAACTCACTTTGTAGCCCGGGCTGGCCTTGAGATCCTCCTGCCTCTGCTTCCAAAGTGTTGGGAATAAAAGTGAGTGCACTACTACCACCCAGCAGAAATTTCATTTTTTGTAAATGCTTGGTTATATGAGCTGATGTGGGTAGATTTATTTCCTGTGTCTTGTGCTTACTCTGGGTTAAGTGAGAGACACTAAAATGTAAACATTCAGTTAAGACAAAACTCCCTTCTAGGAGAATGGTTACCAGTCCTTGCTGAGTAGCGACGATCAGCTCTTCATTTACGAAACAGCGGGCGCATTGATTGTTAACAGTGACTACCCAGCAGAAAACAAGCGGGCTTTAATGAAGGACCTCTTGACACCACTGATGGAGAGGTTTAAGGTTCTGTTGGAAAAACTGATGATGGCACAAGATGAAGAGAGGCAAGCATCTTTTGCCGATAGTCTCAACCATGCAGTTGGGTTTGCCAGGTGAGCCCAATAGCAATTAAAATTTTAAAAACGTGTCTGTGTAGGCAGAACTTCTTCTATGGATCTTTTTAGCATGGGCACACTTAACTGTTTTCAAAGTTCAGTTCCTCAGATTCTCCACACCCTTGTCTTTCCAGTAAGTTAAACTGTAGCTAGTGAAGAGGACAGGTCATTTGCTGGCTGTGTTTTTACCATGAAGACTGTCTGAATCCTTAGTACTCTAGCTTCTGACTTTAGTGTGAATCAGTCTTGTATTTCAGGTTAGCCAAAGTGTGTATACCAAAAGCATGCCAAGACATTGGTTTAGTGTTGGTATCTTCAAGAGAGGGTGTTGTTACTCCTTAGCTGTTATATTGTGTCCCAAAGACCACCAAGCAACCACTTAACTTCCTTATGTACATTTTTTATTAAAAGTGTGAAAATTGAAGTGATTCTAGTAAGTTATTCTGGGAAGTTGTTCTACGCTGTATACACCAGGCCCCTGGGATATGAATAACTTGACTGTGAATGTCATTCGGTTGTTTTCTAAATTTAACAAGTAGTTCGGACAGATTGCCTAATAGATTAGTCATAGTTAATACGTTTTTTTCCTGACGCCTTTGTCAGGATCTTAGAGAAGCAGATAGATAGACTCAAATTGTGTTAACTGCATCTTATTTGCTTAATTTATTTAATTTTTTTTTTTCTGGGATGACATCTGGAAGCAGTCGTTTTCACATAACCATTAACGAAGGAGGAAAGTAATTCTGTTGTAGGAAATGCTTGGTTTCTTAGTGTTGTCAACTTGCCATCTGTTGTGTGTTGTATTTTGATAATCTGAACTTGTAAAAAATAAGACTAAACTTGGTTGTCTGGTTTTTGGTCATGTAGTCGAACTAGCAAGGCTTTCAGCAACAAGCAGACTGTGAAACAGTGTGGCTGCTCCGAAGTTTACCTGGACTGTTTGCAGACATTCCTGCCAGCCCTCAGCTGTCCACTGCAAAAGGACATCCTCCGAAGTGGAGTTCGGACTTTCCTCCACCGGATGATCATCTGCCTGGAGGAAGAAGTTCTCCCTTTCATCCCGTCTGCCTCAGAGCACATGCTCAAGGACTGCGAAGCCAAGGACCTCCAGGAGTTCATTCCACTCATCAATCAGATTACGGCCAAGTTCAAGGTAACACAGACCTTCAGAGACAGGATGCTTGTGCCTGCCTTACCGTTCTCTGCAGGCTTAAAATCAGACGTATGCATCCGAAGATATCTGTTTGGTCTTGCCCTCTTTTACTGTGTGCTGTGGAGGTGCTCTTTTACACGTGGAGGCCAAAACCATCACCTTCCACGTTGTTTTTTGATACGTGGTCTGTCACTGAACTTGGAGCTTCTTGATAGGGCTAGACTGGCTGGCCAGTAGTAGGCCCTGGTGGCCTCCTCCATCTTTGGGAGCACCACCACACCCAGCCTCTGGTTAACAGGGGTCTGGGGTTTCAGACTCAGATCCTCGTGTGTGCAGGAAGCTCTTTGCAGATTGAGCCCCCCTCAGCCCTGCATTTACCTTGTAAATACCCTGAGTTATCTGGTTGCACGGGGTCATGGGATGACTAACATTCCCAAAGTCTACTGTCATGATACACAGCAAGGCAAGGGAGAGTTCTAGGTTGAAAACAATAATTGGTTTATGTGCATGAGTGTTTGCCTGCATGTATGTTGGTGCACCATGTGCATGCCTGGTTCCTGAAGAGGTGAGAAGACAGTGGGCCACCTGGAACTGGAGGTACAGAACATGGAGTTGCATGCCTCTATGTGGGTGCTGGGGAAAGGGCCTAGGCCCTATGCAAGAGCAGCAAGTGTTCTCAATTTCTGAGCCTTCTTTCTAGCCCCCCCCCCAAGATGTTTTAATAAAAACATTAATCATTGTACCAGGAGAAAAGTACCAGGAAAAGCAAGTAAATCTGGTGCTGAGTTTTAGCTGTGAACACGGTACACTGTGACTTGGATGCTGGGAAGAGTCTAGAAGTAAGCCAAGGCATTAACAGGTCTGAACTGGCTAGGGAGAGCAAAAGCCAAGCACTGGCACAAGGCTTTAGTTCACAATCTGCCCTGAATGTTTTTGGATATTGCTCTGTATTCCTCATAGTAACCTTATGTGGTAAAAACACCGCCTTATAGACTAGGAAACTGTGTCCCAGATAGGTTAAGGGAGTCACAGATGTTAGTTTAATTTTTTTTTTATTAACAGTTTCTTTTTTTTTTTTTTAAGATTTTATTTATTTGTTATGTATACAACATTCCGCTTCCATGTATATCTGCATATCTGGTATATCTGCACACCAGAAGAGGGCACCAGATCTCATAATGGATGGTTGTGAGCCACCATGTGGTTGCTGGGAATTGAACTCAGGACCTCTGGAAGAGCAGCCAGTGCTCTTAACCTCTGAGCCATCTCTCCAGCCCAATGTTAGCTTAATTTTACAAGATTCATTTCTTAGTATTTTTCCACCCTTAAGAATTTATTTTACTTTTTTAAGGTTTTATTTATTATGTATACAACATTCTGCTTCCATGTATATCTGCATACCAGAAGAGGGCACCAGATCTCATAACATGTGGTTGCTGGGAATTGAACTCAGGACCTCTGGAAGAGCAGTCATTACTCTTAACCTCTGAGCCATCTCTCCAGCCCCCACACTTAGGAATTTAAATTTTAAAATATTTCTTGGCCAACTTTAATTAGGATCACTTGTTATCTCATCTTAAATTTTCTCGTTTTTTAAAATTCTTAGTAAGAACGTGTGTGTGTGTGTGTGTGTGTGTGTGTGTGTGTGTGTGTGTGTGTGTGTGGGCGCACACGTGCATGTGCGTGTGCATGCATGCATGTATGCATGGGTGTACATGCATGCTAAAGAGTGGAGGTCAGAATACAGAATACACACAATACAGAATACAGATCCTTCCATCTTTTCATGTGTTCTGGAGGTGGAACTTGGGTTACCAGGCTTGCACAGAAAGTGCCTTTTTTTACACCAAAATTCTAAGATACAAGATCAACTTCTTAAGATTTACTCTTATGTATGTGTGTGTTGTTTGGCCTGAGCATATGCCTGTGCACCATGGGCACGCACTACCTGGAGAAACCAGAAGAGGGCATCAGATTCCTTGGAACGGAAGTTACCAATGGTGCTGGGAACTGAACCCATGCCCTCTAGAAAAGAGCAGCCAGTGCTCCTAACCCCTGAGACATCTCTCCAACCCCATACATGTTGAATTCAATCTTGAGTTTTTGGGTATTGTACGTGTTTGTAAATTCACTGAGTCGGCAAATACCTCCATAGACAGCAAAGAGCTGTTTTAACACAGCCCTCAAAGACTCATGGTGCGATTCTTCACCACTTCTGGGGTGCAGTAACAGTGTTCTTCTTTCCAGATCCAGGTATCTCCGTTTTTACAGCAGATGTTCATGCCCCTGCTTCATGCCATTTTTGAAGTACTGCTGCGACCAGCAGAAGACAATGACCAGTCGGCTGCCTTGGAGAAGCAAATGCTAAGGAGGAGTTACTTTGCCTTCCTGCAAACGGTCACGGGCAGTGGGATGAGCGAAGTGATTGCAAATCAGGGTAGGGATGTGCACCACACCTAATGTGTCTGCTGAAGTCCCTGTCACAGTTGTACACCCCTTGATCAGCAGTGGTCTGGTGGCCCTGAGATTGTTGAGTACTTTAAGACTAGAAATGAGTTTGTGTGTATGCGAGTGTGCGTGTGTGCGCGTGCGCGTGTGCGTGCGTGTGTGCGTGTGTGTGTGTAGGGCACTTTAAAATCAGTTTGTATTCAGTTTCTCTTTTTCTGTATTCTTTCAATTGCTAGAAAGTGGGATAGTGAGCATGTGCCAGGATTGGCCTTGGGTCTTACTGGCCAGTTTGCTATCTTGAAATTGAAAATAGTACTGGCCAACCATGGTGGTGCAGTCTTATAATCCCACTTATCTGGGGCAGGGGTGGAGGGTGCTGAGGCCAGACAGTCAAGTGCAAAGCCTTCCTGACTGCACAGTATTCAGGGCCACCCTTAGAAGGGAAGAGGGGTAAACTGGGCATGGTGAGAGTCATAGCTGTCTATTGCTGTGATGAGACATCATGACCAAGACAGCTTATAAAATAAAGACCTTATTGTTGCTTACAGTTACAAAGGGTGAATCCATGACCACCATGGCAGGGGGCAACAGCCGGCAAGCATGGTGCTGAGCAATAGTTGAGGCAGAGAGTCAACTGAGAATACTGTGGGCTTTTGAAACCTCAAAGCTCAACCCCAGTGACACACTTCCACCAACAAGGTCATACCTCCTAATCCTTCCTAAATAGTCCACCAACTGGGGACCGAGCATCCAAATGTATGAGCCTACAGGGGCCATTCTCGTTCATAGTGCCTTTAATTCCAGTATTGGTAAGGCAAAGGAGGCAGACATCATGAGTTTGAGGCCAGCCTGGTCCACTCAGCAAGATCCAAGAAAAAAAAAAAAAATCAGCAGAGCAAGATATTAGAGGAATCCTGGCTTCTCTGGTGCTGAGGATCTAGGTGTTTGGTTTTGAAGGAAATGAAGGGATTTTTATCAACCCCATAGATTAAAATGAATGCTTCAGGTTGTGTTTTTTTCCTTTTGAAATTAAAGCCTAGTATTTTTTCCTCAGGTGCAGAGAATGTAGAACGGGTGCTAATTACTGTTATCCAAGGAGCTGTTGAGTATCCGGATCCAATTGCACAGAAAACATGTTTTATCATCCTCTCAAAGCTGGTAGAGCTCTGGGGTGAGATGAACTTCTTGTTTTTGTCTTGTTTTTCGGTTTTATCCTGACCTCCCTCCACCCCGAGTGCTAGGACTCAGAACCCAAGACCTTGCACACTCAGATGAAGCGGTCCTGCTGAGCTACACCTCCAAACCTGCTTCATGGGGGCTGTTAGAAGTGAAGTGGAGCTCGATCCCCACAGAAGCGGGAACGAGGACTTGATTTTCCCCTAATGTGACCGTGACCTGACTGAGTTCATTTTCAACGAGATGAGAATGTGGGTTCTCTTGACAGGAGGCGAAGATGGACCGGTGGGATTCGCTGACTTCATTTACAAGCACATTGTCCCTGCGTGTTTCCTAGCGCCTCTAAAGCAGACCTTTGACCTGGCCGATGCACAGACAGTGCTGGTAAGCATCTCAGAGTCTGTTCATCTCGTAGGAGCTTCTCTAAACACAGGTTGATTTTGCTTCAAGGGGATCCATGAAGTTATTTTTCCTATTCTGGGGACAGAACAAGGATGTCACACATTTGGCAGGTGCTTTACTACTAGGCCACATCCCTCCTCTTTGTCACCCCCCCTTTTCTTCTCTGTCTACCTCACTCTCTCCTTTTCTCACCTTCCCTCGTCAGTTTCCCTCTTTTCCTTCCTCCTCACTTTGTTTTCTGGCAGAGGGTTTTGCTCTGTAGCCGTAGCTGGCCAGGATCTCACTGTGCTCAGCAGGCCACCCTCAGACTTGCAGGCAGTCCTCGTGTCTCTGCCTCCAGAGTGTCTGACGATCATGCCCTCCAGTTCGGCTTCCCCTGCCAGATCTCATTTCAGAGCTTCACGTTAAACGGCTGCTTTCTCACTTCAATGCTTGAGTAAAAGCCATACATTAGGACTGCGCTTTGTATTTTTTTTCTTTTTGTGTCTATGGGTGTTTTGTGTTCATGTGTGTCTCTGTGCCATGTGCAAGCCTAGTGTCCCGAAAGGCCAGAAGAAGATGTCAGATCCCCTGGGACTGGAGTCACAGATGGTTGTGAGCCATTGTATGTGTGCTGAGGATCGAACCTTGATCCTCCAGAAGAGTAGTCAGTACTCCTGACCCCTGAGCTCTCCCTCTAGCCCTTAGTGACTTCTCTCTTGCTTTCTTCTGTGCAGCCTACTTACTTATTCCTTACTTCCTGCAGACACTAGCTGTGTATCTTTTCCTGCAGTAGCCTGGAGGTGGGAGGGATAAAAGTGTAGTTTTGTAATGAAGAACTGCCCATGTTAAAACTTGAAACTTGCTTTTTTACAGGCACTTTCTGAATGTGCTGTGACTCTGAAGACAATTCATCTCAAACGGGTAAGGCCCACAGCCCTTGTTCCTTCCCTCATGCTTGTCCCATAGGGGCTGCGCTTTCATTGGGTCTGACTCATTGAAAGGTGACTTCAACACCGATGTGTGCGTGTATGGGAAGGACTGAATGAAATTAGCAGTGACTGTCACTGCCCTTCGCATTGTGGGTCACAAGTTGATTTCAATATTCAGCTTCTGTACAGGCTGATTTCTGTGTCGTGTGTATGTGAAGGCCAGAGGCTGCCTGTGGGGAGGGCTCACCCTCAGGTGTTGTTTTCTGAAAGGGGTCTGTCACTGGGTCCTGGGGCTCACTCTTAGGCTAAGCTGGCAGGGCATGGCAGGGAACCATTGTTTCTGCCTCCTAGCACTGGGGTTAGAAGAATCCCTCAACACCTGGGCTTTTTGTAATTAAGGTGGGTGTTGGGGGTGGAGTCTAGGTGCCCAGGTTTAAACAGCAAGTACTTTGCCTTCTGCTGGGATTGTGGTACACATAAATGCTGACTTTGCAGTCCTTATTGTTAGTCTGTCAGAACTTGTAAGATCAGGACAAAAAGAACATGGCCTAATGCAACAGGAAAGACATACCCAAAGGTGGGGAGAGAGGCAACTCTACCAGAGAATTGTGTGTGCTGTCCTGTAGGGGACCCGCGTGCATTCCTCTTCTACACAGGAAGTCCCTCAAGTGGCCTGGCCCTCCAGCTCAAGGGATCCAATGTATCCAGTCTCCGTGGGTGAGCACACACAAGCACACATGTGTGAGCCCACACACAGAGAGGGAGGAAAAAAGGAGAGGGAAAGGAGAGAGAAAAAAAAACATCTTTAAATTCTGCTTTAAAAAACACAAAACAAGGATATCTTGGTTTTATTCTGGATTAGTAGCTTGTACTCTAATATTCAAAATCAGGAAACAGAAACAAACAAAACTGTTTAAATTGGGATTTTTACTAATTTGGATCGAAGGCGTGCTTCAGGTCTCTGTTCTAAATTGCTTCTCATCCTTTATCCTAAACTCTCAAGCATCCTCTGTTACTACTCTGCCTAATATGGGTTCTATTTTCAAATAGCTATCTCGTGTTTAAAAGTTATTTATTTTTGATTATGTGTTTGTGTTTTTAGTGGTGTGTGGTGTGTGTGTGCCCACACAAGTATGTAACTGATAATACAGTTGTATGGACTGCCGTGCAAAGTGTTGGAAATATGCAGAATGGGTAGACTGCCAGGAAGGTGAGAAGAGAGAAATATGCAGAATGGGTAGACCTCTGGGAACATGAGAAGAGAACTGAGAAACCCTTGAGAACCAGTGTGGTGTTCCTTCCCCACAGAAGACAGACTTCCTCTGAGGGGTCAGGAAATTGAGACCTAGGCCTTTTTAGGTAGAGAGCCAAGAGTCAAGGTAGAAAGGAAAGATAAAAGAACCCTGTGATTAAGAAGTACTGATAATAGTAAACAGAAGAATTCAGATGTTATAGGGGTCACTTTTTGGGTTGTTTTGAAACAGTTTTCCTCCGTAGCCAGGCTGACTTCACACTCAGAGCAGTCCTCATCCTTCAGCCTCCCCAATGCTAGGTGTGGACCACTGATTGTATGTGGAACCATCATCTTAATAAAGCTCTTAAAAGTTATCAGATGCAGGCCAGAGAAGATGACTCAGCCCATCAGGTGCTTACTATTTAAGCATAAGAACCTGTGTTCGGTCCTCAGCACCCACGAAATAGGGAGACATGGCTGTGCACGTCTGTGATGTCAGTCCTAGGGAGTTGGGGGGTTCACACAGGTAGATCATCCCTGGAGTGTGCTGTCTGGCCAGACAAGCCAGATTGGCCAACTCTGGATTTAATGAGAGACCCTGTCTGAGAAATAAGGTGAAGAACAGTATATGAAGACACTAGATATGTTAACATGTACTAAATGTTAAGTGTCCCTCTAAGAAATGTACATTTGTACATTTGTTGTGTATTATCTATTACACAATGTTATTTGTACATAACATACACAGATATTATTATAGTTCATCAGATCCATCCAATAACTTAATTTTTCAGATGGAGAACTTGGAATTTAGAGCAGTTAGTTCAAGTTGGCTTAGAGCCAAGGCTTCAGATCAAGGCTGTCTGACCTAGAGTCTGTGTTTTTATGCTAATACTGAACTGCCTTTGTGTAGGTATGTTGGTCTAATCTCCCAACATCATTAGTGCTGAGAAGGAATATAGCTAACTGGGTTGTCTTTTCATCCACAGGGCCTTGAGTGTGTTCAGTATCTTCAACAAGAGTACCTGCCCTCCTTACAGGTTGCTCCAGAAATAATTCAGGTAAGAGCTCTCCTAAGAGATTTTGCTCTAATTTTATTAAATAAATGTGAATGCATACTTCAAGTCTAAATTTTAATTCAAGAAAGCCAGATAGTGTTTAGCTTGTTTTACTGTCAATAGCCTGGAGTCTAGACTTAAGTAATCCATGAAATTGAATGAGAACAATTTTATGTTTTTATTCTTACTAACCTCCAATACAAATCCAATTTCCTACCATCCATTAAATGACAGGTCTCAATAATAGTAACACTGGCTGTAACCATACCTAATAGAAATCATGTTTTCCTTTTCTGTGTGCATGTGTGCACATGTGTGTGTAGAGGCTGGAGGACAGCTTTAGGTACCATCCTGAGGAACACCACCCACCTCCTTTGAGACATCTTTCATGGGCCTGTGACTCCCTAGAGCAGCTGGTCCACAAGCCTCTGTTGCTTCCTCCAAAGTGCTAGGGTTACCATGACATGCCACCACACTTAGTATTTTTATTAGGTTCTGAGGTTTGGTCTCTGGTGCTTTGCTAACTGAGGAACTTCCCCCAACCTGACGTCACATATTTTCATGACATATGGGTTGGAGACACTTAGAAATATGATTTGTGTGTGTCACTATTTTGAAATTATGAATGATTGGGTAGTACTACTTACATTGTTACCTAGGAAGATGCTAAGTTTTGTTACCAAACTAAATATAGTAAAAATACAAATTCCTGGGGCTCAGTGGTTGAGAGCACTGGCTGCTCTTGTTCAGGACTTGGGTCAGTTCTCACCACCCATATGTCAGCCCACAGCCACCTGTAGCTGCGGTTCCAGGGGATCCAATGCCCTCTTCTGCCCTCTAAGGGTTTGTGGTACACATAAACTCATACAAGCCCATACACATACAAACATATCCTTTTTAAAGGCCACGTTCATTCCAGTTGCTTTCTTTTCTAATCCTGGAGTATTCCATGCTTTTGAAATGAAAACATTGAGGCGGGCATGGCAGCTAAGGCATGTAATTCCACCACTTAGGAGACTGGGCAGGAGGACTAGCATGAATTTGAGCCTGCCTTAGGTTAGACAGTGAGTTCTGGTCCAGCCTGAGCTGCCAAGAGAAGACATTCTCTAGACTACCAGCAGTGATCATAGCCTATGAGGCATCTGCTCTGGCAGGCATGCAGTCCAATGGTAGCATGCTTGCTTGCCTACCATGTTCAAGACCTTGGGTTCAAACCCTGACATGCATGGCAAAGAGGAAAGAGGAAACTGAAGGGAAGAAACAAAAGAACTTCTGCTCAGGTTTGTGTGTCAAGGTTTTAATGTTTAAGTCTGAAGTTAGGTTTTGAGGTGGGTGGTTAGAAAGTTGCCACATACTGTGACACTTAAAGTGTAATAGCACATACATCGTTCATACAGCTTCCCATACTTCTTGTGCTAATGAAGTACATGAGCTAATGAAGTGTCGAACTGAACTTAATTTGTCAGCTAGAGTTAGAACCTCTTGTAAAAGGCTGCCAGGCCTGAAAAAAATCAGCTTATCTAGATTCCAAGATTTGTTTTATTCTTCAACAGTATTTTGGGTTTGTTTTTTGTTTTTTCTCTTGTTGCTTGATTGGTTGGGTTTTCTCAAGTTTTGAGTTTTTTTTTTAATTATGATAAAGAAGACATATCAGATATACCTTAACGTCTACTGTACAGTATTATTAATTAAGAAACAAAATTATGTTTATATAGCTTTAGATAGGTCTCTAGAAAATTCATTTTACATAATTTAGATTTGGGGTTTTTTTTGTTGGTTGGCTGACTGGTTGGTTTTTCGAGACAGGGTATCTTTGCGTAGTTCTGGCTGTGTGTGTGTGTGTTGTGTGTGTGTGTGTGTGTGTGTGTGTGTGTGTGTGTGTGTGTGTGTCCATGCTTGTGGGCACCAGAGGTCAACCTTGGGTATCATTCCTTGGGAGCTCCACCTTATGGAGCATACCAGCTGCCATTTGTATTCTCACTAACAGTGTGTGTGTTACGCATTCTCAGTGTGGGAGTGTGGCTGTGTATTCCCACTGTGTGTTGTATATTCTCACTAAAAGTGCATGTTATTGTGTATTCTCACTAACTGCGCATTAGGGTTTCTCCACATCCTTGCTGACTGGCTTTTGTCTTTTGTTTGTATGTGAGGAGATGTTGACCTGAAATAAAAACCCTTTCACTTCTGTCTCCCAAGAAGCCACAATGTCATCCATGTTATACTGTGTCCAGTTACTTCATTTGTTCTGTTTTATTTCTCTTTCTCCTTCTCCTCTTTTTTCTTTGCCTTTTGAGACAGGGTCTTGCGTTTCCCTTGAACTTCTGGGCTGGAAGGCCTTTCTCAGGTTCTGGAGTAGCAGGGACTATAGACATGAACAGTTGTGCCTGGCTTTGGGGTTTTGTTGGTTTATTTGCTGGTGACCATCCTACCAAGTCTGAGATAACACAGGTTTTGGTTTCTTTCTCCCTGATGATTCAGAGAAAATGAAAGAACAACTTATCTGGGTGTAATGTTTGAAAATCCCATGTATAACCTTTGATAATGAGAGATGGTTTGACTTGATTTTGATGAGCTTGTAACAGAAATACAGTGGACTTGAAGTAACATTACTGCCCATTGATAGGTGCTCAAATAAAGAAAATATGGTATATGCTTGCAATGGTATTATTCAGCCTTGAAGAAAGTCCTCTGCTACCACATAGGTGACATTGGGGACACTATGCTAATTAGTGTCTGCCACTTAGGCAGAAAAAATCAAACCCTCCATCCTGACAGCAGAGATCCAAGGTAGTAAGACTCAGCAAGGCAGAGAGCAGAATGGCAGCTGCGGGTGCCAGAGAGGTGTTCAGTGGGCATAGGTGCTCGTGTCTGTAGGTGAGAAACCTTGTGAGACCTGCTTGCTGAATACCAGGGAACACTGTACTGTGCATGTAGAATGGCAGCGATGGTAAGCTATGTTCATCAACCACAATTGAAAACAAAAAGGCTATTACCGGCTTGAATTTAATGGACTTTACTACTTCTCTCCCCCCCCCCCCCCCAGGAGTTCTGTCAAGCACTTCAGCAGCCTGATGCTAAAGTTTTTAAAAATTACCTAAAGGTAGGTATTTGGGGGATGTCCCTGTCTTTATACATCGAGGTAATGTCTGAGGGTGCAGAGTCTGACTCACTCACTTTGGGGTCTCTTTATTGTAAGAGGTGAAATTACAGAATCCCCTTTTGAACTAAACTGTTGGAAAATTATTTAAAATTGAGTATTTGCACTAATTGTCTAAACAGCCTGAGCGTATTGATATGAAAATGCCAGTGTTTGGGGTTTTCTTGTTTTATAGTTTTATGATGTAATTAAATGGGTACTAGAAGGTGGACAAAACAAGAAATGTTGTTGAAAGAAAGGATCATTAAGTTGAAAGTATCTAAAAATACAGAAGCAGACATATATAAATTACTTGTTTTATTTCATTTTGAAACAATTGGAAGTATAGCAAACAAAAGGGATACCCTTTGAATTTGACCAACAAGGCTGTTTTTTACATTCAAAAAGCATTAAATTTTATAAATAAATAAAATAAGACATCTCAGTTAGTGGTGCATGCCAGTAATCCCTGAACTTGAAAATGGAGGCTGAGGAACACAAGTTAACTAGGTCAACACAAGTTAACTAGTGAGACCCTGCCTAAAACTAGGGAGAAGCAGTTGGAGATTACTTTTTCTTTTTTGTTTTGTTTTTGTTTTGTTTGTTTGTTTGTTTGTTTGTTTCCGAGACGGTTTCTCTGTGTAGCTTTGGAGCCTGTCCTGGAAACTTGCTCTATAGCCCAGGCTGGCCTTAAACTCACAGAGAGCCACCTGTCTCTGCCTCCTGGGTGCTGGGATTAAAGGTGTGTGCTACCACCACCTGGCAGAGACTACTTTTTCAAAATTAAGACTTTTTTTTATGTACCAGACACCAGAAGCTGCAAGTATCAGAACGAGTGACTGTCCCTGCTCAAAGAGCTCAGTCACACTGTGCCAGAACCTGAAACTATTTCTCATTTGTACTTAGTACTTTCAGTAAACTGAACAGCAAATCCATACTAAATTTCTTGGTAACAAGTTACAAGGAAGTGGCTCCCTGGCTTAAGTTAGCAGCTGGAGATGTAGGTAGTGGTGGAACACCTGCCTAAAATGTACAAGACCCTGGGTGCAATTCTTAGCATATAATAATTATTATTAATAATACAAACTAGGCTAAGGAGAATTTATAAGTCAAAAGCATTTGCTTTTCAGTTCTGACATTGTCCCTCAAGAGTTATCAGCATAAAGAAGTTTTTTGTTGTTTGTTTTGTTTTAATTTTCTTAACATTGGAAGAAAAAAAAGGAAAGCACTATGAAAATGCCTGGCTCTTACTTGGTAGGTAGCAGAAGTCCTGGAGCACGGCAGAAGGCTTGCTTGTGCTCGGGTATGTTTGTTCATACGTAAGCACTGACAGGCGTGGCTCAGCTTCTCAGTTACAGAGAGCAGTATCTCAATGTTAGCATTTTCTTCTGATCAGAAGCAGTCTCTGTCCTTTCTCCCTTCCTATCAGCCTGATCACTCTACTGATTACTCCCCTGTTCTGTCGAATGCCTCATGCTATCTCACTCTGTTCCTTCCCTTGTTCTAGCCTGGCTGGTCTAGCAAGTATTCCTTCATCCATTGCTCTTCCTGGAAATGCTACTTACTAAGATAAATACATGCTGCTTATCTGGGCTTTCATTGTTTCCATATTCTAATGTCAGATCTCTTTTTATTTCTCTTGCAAGAATTATCTTTGCCATTCTTCAACCCCAACTCATGATCAGGCCTCCCCCACTAGGAACTCTGCTGCTCTTCTCAGCGTACCTTTGCCATGCTCTGTTCTGGTTTCCTTCTGATGATATGACAGTCACCATGGCCAAGGGCAGCATAGGGAAGAAGAGTGAATCCCCTGCTTGCATGTCACAGTCCATCATGAGGGCAGTCGGGACAGGAACTTGAAGCAGAAACCATGGAAGAGCACTGCTTGCTGGCTCGTCACAGGCTAATGAGCAGCTAGTTCCTTACCCAGTCCAGGACTACCTTCCCAGGGAATGGTGTGCCCACAGCTGGCTAGTCCAGCTTCTGTCGATTAACAGTCAACCTGGGAAGTGGTGACGCATACCTTTAATCCCAGCACTCAGGAGGCAGAGGCAGGTAGATCTCTGAGTTCAAGGCTAGCCTGGTCTGCAAAGTTCCAGGACAGCCAGGGCTGTTACACAGAAAACTCTCTCTCTCACACACACACGCACGCACGCACGCAACTACCAGTCCCAACTGTGTCCCACAGGACAGTGTGATCTGGGAAGTCCCTCAATCAAGACTCCTTTTCTGGGGCTCTAGGCTGTGTCAGCTTGACAGTTATAGCTGACAGGGCGTCCTGAGAAAGCCTTCTTTTGCTCATTCAGTCAGTGGTCATTCCTGGCACTTTAATGGTTTCGGTTTGAGACAGGATATCTCTGATGTAGCCCAGGCTAGCTTGGAATTCACTGTCTCTCGATTTGGCCTCCCAACACTTGGGATTCTCAGATGTATGTCACTGTGTCCACCCTTTCCCTGGCTTAAACTGTCAGGTGAGCCCAGCTATCTAAGTCTTAGGAGTATGATAATAGATACGATCCTTCTCCATGAGCTCCCTGCTGGCCAAGACCACCTCTAGGGTTCATTTAATTACATCACTGCAGATGCACTGCATTGCTGGGCCAGGGCTTGCTTAGCGAGGTCTCTAGCCCACTCTTTTATCATCTGTATACTGAACTGGAAATAACTTTTAATCACCAAATACATAGTAACTCTTTAAAGGCTTAAGATTTCTATCTTAGGTTTGACTTTTTTCTTCCTTAAATTTAATTTTCCACTGTTAATTTCACCAATAAAAAGCTAACAAAAGCTATTTGCTCTGACTGCTGTTGCTCATAGCAACATTGTTACCAAGAAGTGACTGCATTCTGACCCTCGAAGAGCTAGCTACCCTGCCTGACACTTGTGCTGTTTCCGTACTGTTTTGCAGGTGTTCTTCCAGAGAGCAAAGCCCTAAAGACTGGATTTCCCCGTCCTATGTCATGACCAGGAATCCAGTTAATAACTTATGAAGAAGCAGTTTGTGTGTGCCATTCACACTCGTCTGTTGACATTGTTCTGAGCTTATGGCTGTGTATGTGGGGTTTTCTGTAAAATGGGTGTAATTTTTCCCTAAATACAGGCATGTGACAACAGGAAAAGTTGCCTGCATGCCCGTTTAAATTGTTTATGTAAAAATGCTGTTATAAGACATAGATTTATCCTAGTACCTTAATTTTTTTCTTTATATGAAACTTTAAAGTTCTTTATTAAAAAAGAAGCTATAGCAGTGGGAAACTGACTCTAACGATTGAATGTAAAGTTGGAAATGTTCGGTTTTGTGTATGCAGACACAAGCTATGGGATAACAATCAAAACATCATTTTTGTAGATAGCCATTACATTTCTTCAAACTGTCTCAATGCCAATGTGTATCCTATAAGAGAGTGGGTTCCTAAATTAGTCAGTTTAAAAGTAGCTGCTGGTGTTACACATTTTTTTTTTTATAAAAAATAAATTTTACATAGTGAAATACACCAAGTCTTTTCCGGAATTATTATAAATAGCCTCATTTTCCCACCTTAATCACTCTCTGATTTCCCACCTAAAGGTTTGCAGATATGAATGTGGATGCCTTATTTCACTGACTATGCCCCTAATGTTCACTCAACTTAGGTCTGTTAAGTTAGTCTTTTTAAATGCACTAGAAACCGGCTCTGTGAATCTTTGATAGGGTTATAAACCCCATTGTTTTTCTATGATACTAGGTGTACTTACAGTACAGTACACTTGGATTTTTGTTTGTTTTTGTCTTGAGACTGGGTCTCGCTATTTAGACCAGGCTGGCCTCAAATTCACAGGTCTGCCTGTCTCTGCCTCCTAGCTGCTGGGATTAAAGGTGTGAATCACCAGGTCTGACCACCTGTGTGTTTATGATTTTGTAGTCAGTTACTACTTAATTACTACAAGTACTGCTGCGTGCCACAGGAGAAAGTTGGTGGGTACAGTAGAAGCGTTGGAAAAGAGGGACAGCAGCATAGCTATAGACTTCCAAGTTTAAAATGTAAAGGCCCAGTTAAGGCCTGGGTCTAACACCCAAGCATGCAGAGTCCCAGGTTCCATCCCCAGCACTTCATAAAGGCAGAGGAACAGAAAGAGAGAGAAGGGTCAGAGGTCCCAGGCTGTCCTCAGCGACACCGTGAGTTTGAGGCAAGCCTGGGCTACATTAGAACCTGCCTAACATTGTAGTAAGTGGAAGCCTGATGGCTTTCTGAGAGGGAGTTGTGGGGATATTGCTTAGTGGTAGAATGGTTGTTTAAAAACCTAGTCCCATAGAACAGGGAAGAGACAGATTTCAGGAGGGATTTGTGTGTTGTCAGTGGGTTTATGACCCATAAATTCCCTAGTCTTTGTAGTGTGTGTGTGTGTGTGTGTGTGTGTGTGTGTGTGTGTGTGTGGTGTGTGTGTGTGTGTGTGTGTGTGCCTGCCTGTGTGTGTATGTCTGTGTCTGTACATCTGTGTGTGCACCTGTGTCTATATATTCGACTGTCTGTGTTCGTGCATTCAAGAGAGGGTGGACAAGAACCTTCTTTTTTGAGTGTCTTCCACTGAACCTGGAGCTCAAAATTTGAGCCAGGTTGACTGTCCCAGTCCTCAGGTTGCAGATGTTGGCTGTACTAGCTTTTATGTGGGTGCTGGGGATCCAAATTCAGGTCCCCATTCTTGTTCGGCAAGCATTTGCCTGCTGAGCACCCCTCCCCCCATTTTACTCTAAATCGTGCACATGACTCTGATTTTAACTCCATAAAAATGTCAGCATTTTTCTGACATTATACAATTAAGGCAGTAAAATTGACAGTTAACTGAGAATAGTCTTCTATTGAATGGTAAAAATAGATCAGTGAAGTACATATAGTGCTTCAATAAATAATGGATTTTTTTGTTGTTTTTAAATAGGTAAGTGGGCCAGGTTTGGTGGCTCATGCTTATAATCACCAAATTTAGAGGAGGCCAAGGCCAGTCTGGGCTGGAGTGAGACTCGGCTTCAAAAACAAGACAGGCAAAACTGGGTGTTTCTTTGCTATTTTCCTGTACACCGTGAGATGCAATAGCATCAGTTCCAGCAGTGTGATTGTGCAAGGTATTATAGTGAGTAGTGCAGCATAGTAGTGAAGACCTTATATGCTGTGGACTCTGGACCCAGGTTAAGTGGGTTCAGACATCACTTACACCACTAACTGATTTTATGACCTTGAGCAAGTTAAACGACTTCTTCCTGCCTTGGTTTCCCCCTCAGAAATGGGGGAAATAATGGTAGCTACCTCATAACTTGTTAAAAATTCAAGGAGTTAAAACATAGGTCTCAGTATTAGCTTGCATTACTGTACTATTGAGTCCATACATGGCTCTCTAAAACCCTACAGTAGATTCACATGTGTTTAGACCTGAGGAATCAGGACATGGAAATCAGTGTGTAAGTAAGAAACTTCATGTCAATGTAATCATGTATAAGAATGCTCATTTTCATTCCTTGAGGTTACCATCATGACAGGAAACTTTTCCATCATTAAGTTCCTTGTTGTTAAAAGCAAGCACCCAAACAATTGTCTCAAGAGTGAATCTCACTTATTACAGGTGAGAAAACAGAAAGACATGGGCTTTATGGTGCCTGATTTAGTTAGTAGTCCTGTGCCTAACCAATTGCTTCAGTCTCCATGCTTGCTAATGGGCTCTCAAGTGTCTTGACTTTTTAAGAAAGTACTACATGGTATTTGAATGTGTATCACTTATGTGGTAAACATGTGAAGTCCTTTGGCTTAGTCATATTTCCTCCATAAGTTTTGAGCTGTGGGTTTTTCTGTTGGAAGAAACTTGGATGGACCTGTCACTCATGTCATTACCAGAACTAAAATAGGTTTTAATTGTAAGCAGAGAGTACATTTGCTGTTAGAATGATTTCACTGCCTAAACTGTTTAAAATTCTAATAAAATAACTTCCTTTCTAAGAATTCATTGTTTTGTTTGTTTTTGTTTTTCGAGACAGGGTTTCTCTGTGTAGCTTTGGAGCCTATCCTGGCTGTCCTCGAACTCACAGAGATCCGTCTGCCTCTGCCTCTGCCTCTGCCTCCCGAGTCTGGGGTTAAAGGCGTGCGCCACCAACGCCCTGCTTTTTCTTTTCTTTTTCATCTCCATTATGCTTTTAATGAAGACAGGGCAGGGAGTTTCAGGTCTTGGAGACTTGGACCCCTTGTCTGTGTGAATCTGCATCCCTGTAGATCTGCTCTGGGACCCACCCCTCCCTTTCCTCCACTCAGAACAAACACCTTCCACCCCCTGGAGTCCGCCCTGGGCAGGACCTGATCATAGTTCTGGTTGAGCGCTTAAGTTGTCAACTTAAGTGCTTAAACTCTCCAGTATTAACGGTTTCAAAAACTGAACGGGCATTATGATGTTTAAAACACAAATCGGCTCCCCACAACCTTCTACTCTGCACCAGTCCTCAGCGGCCAGCATTGTGCCCACCCGCGGCTGTGGGCGTCGCCTCCTTGCGGCACTCTCCGGGAACCCGAACAGTCATCTGCGGAGAGAAGTCCCGAGCTCCGCCCGCGGGATAAGCGCCGTCCCGCACCAGCGGCTGCACAAGCTCGACCGCCGTGGTACGCACGCACGCGCAGGCTCGCCCCGCCCCGCCGTCGGTCACGTGCTCCGTGGCCCGGGCTGGCGAAGCCGGAAGTAGCCTGGGGCGCGAGAAGGCCCCGGAGCCGCGGGCTGTGCGCGGCGGAGACGCAGCTGGGTAAGAGGGGTCGGGCGGGGTCGGTCGGAGCCGGCTGACGCGCTCCGGGGTCGGGGAGGCAGGCGGGCGGGGTGCTGAGTCAGAGCGGGGCCGCGGCCCTGAGGGTCCCGCAGCCTCGCGCTCGCCCCGGCTGGGCCCTGGCGGCCGGGGCAGGACGGCTGCCCAGCCCGGAGTTGACTCGCCTCTCGCACCCTTGGCCCAGCAGACACCATGTTTTAAATGGACTGGCGACTGGACAGGCGTTCTCAAAGGTTGACTCACCCGAGGCTGCCAGTACAAGACGAGACGGGTTTTTTCTTGATGTGCACAAGCAAAAAAAAGATGCAAATTCCCATGTTTTCTAGTTCCTCTTTGACCAAGCTTTGGGATTTCTTCGCCTAATCCGTTTCCCTGATATTTTCTGTCAGTCGTCCCAAGACAGGTTCTGTCAAATGCATAATCAAAACCCGATCCTTTTCCACTCCGGAACCGCTACTGTCTGTCGAATAAATGAGGTAGAGTTTGGAAATCCTGGAACTTTGTCCGTACCCCATGCCACCAAACCTGTTTTATCCTCGGTAACTTTCGTTTTAAACAATTAAAGGAAGTAGACTGACGACGGCGTCACCAATAATGTACTTGTTGAATGCCAGTTTATACGCTTGTCAAAATTTATGGAGACTTGATAGCAAGCATCTGGTGGGTGTGCTGAGTCATGTTTTAGTCATGAGGGGGTTATTGGAACAAAGTTTCAAACCATCACTGGTGGGCCCATCTTTTTATATTGGGATATAGAGAGCAGGTATCCCAGCTAAGAGTGTTTTCATTATCCACCAGATATAAGTAAGTGCTTGGTGATACTGTTGTCTTTCAGTTATCTGACAGCAATGTAACATCAGCTAGGGAAGGTTTCCCACTACATATTTGGGTTTACTGCCACTTGAATGAAATGCAGTAACTGGTAAATGCATTCACTACTTATGAAAAGTACTCTCTCCCACACACACACAGAGGACATCTGGCCAGTGAGTGTTATTATTGCTTACTTCAAATAGATTGGATGGGCAATTGCTTATCTAAATTACATTGATGATAAAATTATAAAGACAGCTAGTGTATAAGAGATTAGTGAAACTTGGACCCTTGGCCACTTGACTGGAGTTCTAACTTAGGACTGTAAGGTCATTTTTGTGTTCTGAACTTAGAGCAGACTGTAGGAGTCTGATGTGTCTAGCAATTGTGCCATTCTTTCACTTGCTCCACTTTCCCGTGTTAAAAGGACAAGTCTGTCATTGTTGCCTCTTAAGACTTGGTAATATGTACTTGGTATGTGTATCTTTGTCTGTTTAGAAGTTAGGGAAACTTTTTAATGTTTTTTATTTTAATTTTTATTTATTTTTATTTAATGTTTTTTAATTTAATTTTATTTATTGTGTGATGGGACTCTTGCGTGTTGTGGGACAGATGGTCTATTAATGTCTTCTGCCACATGGGTTCCAGGGACTGAACTTCAGTTGCCACATTTGGTAGCAAGCGCCTTTGCCCACTGAGCCATTTCGCTGGGCCAGGAACCTATCCTTAAACACCATTACAGCAGTTATTGACTTTTCAGGAATAATAAGTCCTGTACTTCTCAATTACAGTTTTTCTGTAGATGAAAGTTTGCGTTATGGAACTATTGTGCAGAGATGGATGGCTCAGTGTTGAAGAGCACTTGCTGCTCTTGCAGAGGATGGGAGTTGAGCTCCCAGCACCCACAGCAAGTGGGTTACAGCTGCCTCTAACTCCAGCTCCTAGGGGTCCAACACCCTCCTACCTCCTCCAGAATCACACCTACAGAGTCATACACTCATTCACAGAGAATCCAGATACACCTGTAATTCCATCATTCCAGAGGCCAAGGCAAAAAAAAAAAAAAAAAAAAAAAGGCTGGGTTATATACAGAGCTCCAGGCTAGGCTGGGAAATACTGTAAAACACTACCTCCAAAGCATATCAAAAACAATTGAATCTGTGTCAGTGGTTTAACATTGAGGGTTTTCCCTATAATGTCCACATAGCATTTTATCCTATAATATTATTAGAAACATATTCTTTTTTTTAGATTTTTTTTAGATTTTCTGAGGTATTTCCATTGTCTTTCACTGCCCCTCCCAAATCACTTAAAGCCCTATTGCTGTGTTTTGTTAAGCCTGGACTTGAAATTTA
The DNA here is from genome assembly GCF_003668045.3 of Cricetulus griseus. Taxonomy (NCBI): domain Eukaryota; kingdom Metazoa; phylum Chordata; class Mammalia; order Rodentia; family Cricetidae; genus Cricetulus; species Cricetulus griseus. The sequence goes on from NW_023276806.1 coordinate 135,304,777, forward strand.
GCTGCTGTGCTTGCTGCCGAATTGGAGCCCTTCCTAAGTGCTACCATGAAAGTGTTTCAATTATAATTGCTTTTTTTTTTAAAGATTTTATTTATTTATTATGTACAGTCTTCTGCCTGCATGCCAGCAGAGGGTACCAGATCTCATTCATGGTGATTGCGAGCCATCATGTGGTTGCCGGGAATTGAACTCAGGACCTCTGGAAGAGCAGTCAGTGCTCTTAACTGCTGAGCCATCTCTCCAGCCCCTAGAAACATATTTTTAACACTGGACTGCTTATGCGTGTCCAATTGCCAGTAAATAATGAGTAGTCCCACTTCAGACTGAATGTGGCTAATAACATTTGTTTCTTGGCTGTGTTATTTCCTGAACAGCATACATGCAAATCTCTTCTTTCCCCTCATCGTGAGGAGAAGCGCCCGAGCAAGCCGAGATGCAGAGTACTTCCAACCATCTGTGGCTCTTGTCTGATATCTTAGGCCAGGGGGCCACTGCAAATGTCTTTCGAGGAAGACATAAGGTAGGTACCATGCTGTCACTCTTTCTGTCACTTTATTTTCTTCTGACAAGTGCACTTACATTTTGATTTTTTTGGGGGGGCGGGGGTTGTCTAAAGAAAAAGGGTTTTACAATTTTTGTGATTATTTAAGGTTTAGTTTGTTTGGGGGCAGTGAACCCATCTATCCAGTAGTGCTAGAGTCTGTGAGTTTATGGAATTGGGGAAAAAAAAAAAAAAAAAACCTGGAAGTTCATTGGAAAGTGTTTCCTGCCTTCCTGCTTAACTTTCCGATGGTGATGTATGGTGGAGGGAGGCATGGTAGGCAGGCAGATGCCCACAAGTGATTCTCATCTGCTCAGCCAAGGGCTCACTCTGTCTCTAAAATAGCATCCTACAAGGTAGGTTGGAGTGAAAAAGGAGTCTCAACATGGAAAGCAGAGTTAGCAGGCTGTGTCCTACTGTGAGGCCATCTGAACCTAGTAGGAGTGGGAGTGGGATTAAAAGGAGTGATCCCAACAGCAGGTGAGCAACCCAAACAAAGACACTGAATAAATGTGAAGCAAGCTGGAAAAATAATAGAGTGGGAATTCCTTTTATAGGTCAAATGCCTGGTTTTGGAGGCACTTTGAATGTGTTTTAGGGTAAGTGATGTTTGGAGCCTTGTAATTCTTATTTTCAGACCTAGGAACTCTGAACGATTTAGGAGGAAGGGCTCTTCTGTTCGGTAGCTTTGAGATTGTCATCGAGACAAGCATGCATGGGTGAGGGGCTGTCCTCTGGAGAGAGAACATGGTTATAAACAGCTATATGGCTCATAAAAAATGAATCATAAAAGTCACATGATGGCTTTTAGCCGTTTCCTCTTGACTCTGGAACTGTGCAGGGGCTCTGGGTTCTTATTTAAGTTCACTTTGTTCATGCCTGGATAGTTCTTTGCTAGAAATTGTTTTTTGTTTGTTGTGTGCTAAGAAGAGAATAACAGAATTTAATGTTGAAAGCACATCTGACCTTGTGTCTTCCTTTGTTTGAAATTACTGTAATTGTTACTTTGTATCAGGCACTATGGTAGGCCTGAAGTTGTTAAAGTATAACTAATGAGCAATCCCTACATAGGACAAGTTTGATTTCTGTATGGAGGTGCTTTCAGGAAGGATATAAGTTGGAAACTAAATAATAGTAGTGATAACTTGGTTGACATGTGTTTAAAGAGCTGGCACTACTGGATAGTTTATGTCTTCTGGTCCTGTTCCCTACTTAGGTACACCGTATCCTTCGTGTAGGTGCCTAGACATGGTAGATCCTCTGAAGTGTTCACTGAATGAAAGAATGGATGGATAAGATCAGTTTGGATACTTCAAGGCAACATGAAGTTCTTTTTATTAAAAACAAAAATGTGCTTTTAAACATATATCGTAGAAACCAAAAATAACAGATTTTGAGGAGGATAAGAATGGACCAAAGAGGTTCCTATGATCCAGTGTCATGGAAGTCTCAGTGTGGGTGTGGGTTCACGAAGGTCAATAGAAAAAAAAAAAATCAGAGACAGTGTAAGAATGAATTTAGCCCTTGCAGCTGCAGAGGACCCTAGCTTCAAGGAATTGAAGTACCTTCCTAACACCCAGGGCAATTTTATTTTTTTCTGTGTTAACACTTTAGCCAGTTGATTACCATATGCTCAGAACAGCTTGAATGAGGCTTCCAAAACACAATGCCATGTGCAGAGTCTTGATTCATAAGTGCCACAGTTTTCCTGGTTTCCTGAACCAGTTTTTGCATAGGCCTTTGTCATCCTGGGAAAGTCCCAAAGTTCACATCGAGGGAGAAAAGGTATCCATTTGGTCAGAGCTAGGCCAGGTGTGTGCTTAAGACTAGTTGCTCTCCAGAAATGTATTTCCAGAAGCTATGATTGTTCTTAGTGTCATCAGTGTCAACTCAAGCATTTAAGACTATACTAAATAAAAAAGCAGGCTGTGGGGTGGAGAGATGGCTCAGGGTGAAGTGCACACATACACTGCTCTTGCAGAAGACCTGATTCCAGCACCCATGTGAGCTGGCTCACAACTGCCTATAACTCCAGCTCTACAAGTGCCCGCACTCAATGTTTACATACCTGCACATTGACACTCAGATACCCATGGTTAGAGGGTCCTGGAGCTCTCACAGAGGGCCCAGGTTTGATTACCAGTGTCCACAAGGCAGTTCACCGTGGTCTATACCCAGTTACAGAAGACATGCTTTCTCCTGCCCTTCAAAGACACCAGCAAACACACAGTGAACAGACATACATACAGGCAAAATGCCCACGTACATAAAATAAATATAATAATAATAAGGCAAAATAAAAATAAATCTTTAAAAAAAAAAAACCAGAGTCCTGCTTCCCCTTTGATTGTTTAAAATCTATTTGATCATGATATTCACCCTTTGTGTACTGCTTAGGACACCATGTTCTTAAGTGTACTGTTATTAAAAATATAGCATTTATTTAATCTTTCAGACAGTTTTATTTATTAGTATATGTGTGCAGGCACACTACCATAGCATACATGTTGGAGGTCAGAGGGTGACTTTTGGGAGTCAGTTCTCTCCTCTGTTTTCCTGGGGATGGAATGCAGGTCATCAGGCTTGCATGACAAGTGCTTTTTTTTTTTTGGAATTAGTTTAAATTGTAATTTTAATTTTTTTATTAGTTCAAATTAGGAACAAGCTTGCTTCACATATCAATCCCCCCTCCCTCTCCCCTCTGCTCCCCATGGAGGGTAGGGCCCTCCACAGGAGGGGGGGTCCCCTAAATTCCTCAACATCATCCTGGGCCGCGCCTAGGCCCGACTCCATGTATAACAAGTGCTTTTATCCACTGAGCCCTCTCACTGCTCCTTAACCTAGTCTTCCTTATTAAAGTGGTCATTAGCTACTGTTTCGTTGGATGGAATGTGTGGGCATGATAACCATGGTCAAGGTGAAGAGAAGTGACTTGAAGGAAGGATGTGCTAATTGCATGTCTTTATAATTCATATGACTTTGACTTGTGGCAACGGATGACTGTGCAGGTGACTACATGGAAATGGTGCGTTCCCATAGTCCAGTTACCTCCCAGGTATGATAGATTCCCAAACTCTCCCGAAATTCGGACCCTGATTATTACCCGGGGTGCGTTGCCATGTTATATTGTTGCCACTTCTCCATCCTCTATGAGAAACCTCCCATTTGAACTGGCAGATGGCTCAGTGGTCAAGGCAGTCGACTTGTAACAACTTAAGTGTGATTCTCAGGTCACACATGGTGGAAAGAGAAACTGGCCACTGTACACTGCCCTCTGACCTCTACCCATGTGCCCATACCCATCACACACACACACACACACACACACACACACACACACACACACAGTAAGATAAATACATGTAATGGAATTTTTTTTTAAGGGGAAAAATATCTGTTAGACTGAGCCTGAGACAATTCCAAGGGAATATACATTTCTATGTAATTAATGTGACTTGGGCAGTAGGGGTCATTTAGAGTTGGTTCAAATATTAGTATTGAGAGGTGGGATTATTAACAACAGCAAAATAGTTTTTAAAGACCACTGTATCTATGGAAAGATGAAGCATGGTTCAAAGGAGAGGTCCTAGTCAGAGTCCTAGGGTGTCCTTAAGCAGGCCATGCTTGAACCCCAAGAAGAACTGGCTTTGAGGAAATTCAACATTGAATAAATAAGGAGAAAGTGAGGCTGAATGCAAAAAAGGCCCATATTGCCACCAGGGAGAAGCTTGCTGGTTCCAGGGACTGAAAGTAAGTGGGCAGACCTGGATGAGTTTAGAGCAAGGTTGATTTTATACTGCTAAAAAGCTGTAGTTGTGTGTTGTGATAGTGCATGTAACACTGGGCAGAGGGCTAGAGGGCTACTGTAGCATGTCAGTGGATGCTTGAGACTTCGTCACTGATGAAGGAGCAAACCTTCCCACTCCGGCATCTAGGCATGTTGGGGCAGCAGTGGCATGATCCATCTAGGAAGTCCACTTTGCCCTTCCATGGCATAGTCCAGGAGCCAGGAAGTCCACTCTGACCCCTATTCTCAGACTCCTGCTTACCAACACACACATCATAGGTAGTTGCTTTGATAATGTTGATAAAAATTTTTGTAGGTAGAATGTAATTTCTCATCTTTTTGTTCTGATTTGCAAATGTTTGGCTCAGGGAAATCCTTGGAGTTTCACTTTCATTTTCTTCTCCAGAAGTTCCCTTTTGACACTAGGGCTGCTACCTTTTGCTATGTGAATGACTATCTCTGCCACTAGTGTACCATTTGTAAGTTCTATTTGTAATGTCAAAAACAGCGACCTTGGGGAACTTCCTGATTGTTTACCTTTTTGTGTGTTTGGGAGCTCTGATCCCAGAGCTTGGTCTGAAGGGTGCATGGTGCATTGCAAATACAGATTGCTATATCATGTTACTGACTAACTCCTTCCCCTCTTTTATCTTTCAGAAAACTGGTGATTTATATGCTGTCAAAGTATTTAATAACATAAGCTTCCTTCGCCCAGTGGATGTTCAAATGAGAGAGTTTGAAGTGTTAAAAAAACTCAATCACAAAAATATTGTCAAATTATTTGCTATTGAAGAGGAGGTAAGGATCCGAGCTCTCCATTGTGTTGTGGTAGTTCCCATTCAGAAAGCAGGAGCTAGCAAAAGGGGTTACAAACACTACATAACCGAGAGTTCTATCCCCAGCATTTCAGTAGATAGAGAATAGAAACAACGTCGCAGAGAAAGGGTATAAAGAGGAGATATGTAAAATCTGGTCACTCGTATATGAAAAAAGAAAAAGAAGAGAAAAACTCACAAGTAAAATTCATCTAATTGTATAAAGAGCTGGAGATGGTTCAGCAGTTAAGAGAACTTGCTGCTCTTCCAGAGAACCAGGGTTCAGTTCCTAGCACCCATCCACAGCAGGAGCTCACAACCACCTGTGACCCCAGCTTTAGGAGATCCCATAGGCTCTGATGGTCTTTGTGGGTACCCAAACACACATACCCATAAATAAGAATAAAATGTTTTACAACAAAAGAAAAGGACACTGATAGAAACCTTTGTTTTGCCGGGCGTTGGTGGCGCACGCCTTTAATCCCAGCACTCGGGAGGCAGAGGCAGGTGGATCTCTGTGAGTTTGAGGCCAGTGTAGTCTACAAGAGCTAGTTCTAGGACAGTCTCCAAAGCTACACAGAGAAACCCTGTCTCGGGGAAAAAAAAAAGAAAGAAAGAAACCTTTGTTTTTTGTTTGTTTGGTTTTGATTTTTTTTGGGGGGGGGTTCGAAACAGAGTTCCTCTGTGGCTTTGGAGGCTATCCTAGAACTAGCTCTTGTAGACCAGACTGGCCTCGAACTCACAGAGATCCACTTGCCTCTGCCTCCCGAGTGCTGGGATTAAAGGCGTGTGCCACCAATGCCTGGCTTGATAGAAAATGAGTAAAGCTCATAGTAATTTAGAGATTAAAGTCTCAATTATAAAAGAATTGATTTTAGGAATATCATTAAGTAGAAATATTCTAAAATGAAGTGGCAATCTTTGCTTTTAGATATGAATATTCAACAAAGATCTTTTCTTAAAATATTGCACTGTATATTCCTTACAGTTCATTCTTAATGGTTTCTTAGGGTTGATCAAGAGTAAATTATAGTTTCATGCATTAAAATGTGAAATGATATCCTAATATATAAAAACTGATTGGAAAGTCTAATAAGTGAAAATGTATGGTAGCTAGTGAAGGGAATGGTGTCAGCTCAGAAATCCCCAATTCCAAGCCCTCAGCACAAAGCCAGGCATAGTGTTCACATCTGTAATCTTAGCCAGGCATAGGGTGTATGTCTGTAATCTCGGCACTTGGGACACTGGGGCAGAAGAATTTCTGAAAAAGTCAAACCATCCTAGGCTGCAGAGTAGTGTCTGACATTGTCTCAGAAAACAAAACTAGCAACAAAAGAAGAGAGTAGCCTTCCCAACTGCCGCAGCTGGAAGTCCCTACCTCTGAAGGGATTGTCAAGTGCAGAAAGCATAGTCCACAACACTGCCCTCACTCAGACACCAGCCCCCTTAGATTTTGTTTTTATTTTTATTTTTGGCTATGTGCATATGTATACGTTATTGGTGCAGGTACCCTTGCAAGCCAGAAGGCAGCATCAGATCCCCTGGAGCAGACATTGAAGGCAGGTGTGAGCTGCCTGACAGGGGGGATGGAAACTGAATTCAGGCCCTCCGGAGGAGCAGTATATGCTCTTAACCACTGAGCCATCTCTCCAGCTCACCCATTGCTTTTGAAGGCTAGGACTCCATTCCTTGAAGTTAAAGTACTTATCATAAAAAGGAGATTTTCCTAAGTATATTGTTATTCATACGAAACTAGATGATTTAAACAAAAACAGTATAACCATGATCTTGTGGTTCATATTTAGTTTTCATTGATTTGTCTTCTAAACAAACTCCACTTTAGTTTATATATAATATACCTATATATTAAGATTTCTTTTTTCTTTTCATTTGTGTGTGTATGCTCACATGTGCTCCAGTGCCTGGGGAGAACAAAAGACAGTGGTGGAAGCCCTGGACCTGGAATCGCCCAGTGTGGGTACTGGGAGCTGAACTCAGTTCCTCTGGAAGAGCAGCAAGTGCTTGTAATTGCTGAACTCTCTCTCCAGCCCTCCACTTCATTTAGTAGAAACTGGAAGCTGTTTATTATATAAGCATAGCATTTATCAGTACTGGAGGCAAAGTAACTTTGTCATTACAGCAGATTCTGCATTTGAATGAGGTCAGGCAGGCAAGTGCTGCCCTGTAAACAGATTTGCTTTCATGTTTTTCCCATTGATTCTCAATCAGTAACTTTTTTTTCCAGACAACAACAAGGCATAAAGTACTTATTATGGAATTTTGTCCCTGTGGGAGTTTATACACTGTTTTAGAGGAGCCATCCAATGCCTATGGACTACCGGAATCAGAATTTTTAATCGTTTTACGAGATGTGGGTATGTTTATTTATATGGTTTTATATGTGTTCATTTATATGGTTACATATATTATTTAAAGATATAGAATGAAAAGTTGATTTCCTATATTCAAAACAAAAAAAACTTTAATGCAGTGTTTTCTTAAGAACCACACCAAAAGCACAAGTGCCTAAAAAAAGTTAGATAAATTGGCCTTTATCAGCATTAAAACTTTCTTCAGGACTGGAGAGAGAGCTCAGCTGCTAAGATCGCTGGCTGTTCTTATAGAGGACCCAGGTTCAGTTCCCAGCAGCTCACAGGCATCTACCTATCTGTAACTCCAGTGCCGGAGAATCTAGTACCCTGTCCTGGCCTCCACAGGCACCAGGTATGCATTTAGTGCACAGATAATGCATGCAGGCAAAATACCCATACATGAAATAAATACAATTTTAAAAGCCACCGCTTATTTGAGATGGTAACTGAAAAAAGAGCCCATAGGCCACAAGAGTGTTTGTAGATCACATGTAAGATGCCTTGTCCAGACACCCTATCAAAAACAGTTTTAAGATTTGTCAAAGGATTTGACCAGATACTTGTCAAAAAGAAAGGATAGACAGATGGCCAACGAGTGCATTAAACAGTGATCAACATTATTAATCACTAAGAAATTTGTAATGAGAAGGCTCTTCTTACCATGAGGATGAGCAAATCCAAATAACAATAACAGACATTGGAAAGTGGAGAGTAGAGCCTGTCATGCACTGCTGTGCATGTAAAGGGATACAACCCTTAGGAAATAGTCCAACAGCTCTACAAAAGACTAATATAAAATAGCTGCATGCTTGTGGCAATTCCAACAGGCATACCCAAAGAATTAAAAACACATCCACATAAAATTTTACACATCTTTGTTTGTTGTAGCATTATTCATAATAGCCATTAAATAAAATCTAAACAATACAAATACCCATCAACTGACAAATGGATTAAGATGTTGTATATCCATATAATGGAATATTACTCATTCATGAAAAGGAATGAAGCCACATGTGATGGGGCAAGTCTGTATTCCCAGCATTTGGGAGGTAGAGATAGAAGGTCAGGAGTACAAGGTTACAGGTCAAGTTTAAGACAAGCCTCCATTACATGAGATCCTATGGTGTCCCCCCCCCAAAAAAAAAACCCACAGCACAATGTCTCTCTGTCTCTCTCGCTCTCTGTCTCACACACACACACACACACACACACACACACACACCACATGCTTACTGTTCTAGTTTGATTTTTGTTGCTGTCATAAACATGACAAGAAGTGGCCTGGTGAGGAAAGGGTTTGTTTGGCTTACACTTCCTGTCCCAGGCCATCATTGAGGGAAGTCAAGTTGGGAACTGAAGCACAGACCTTAGAGGAACACTGCAGACTGGCTTGCTCTCAGGCTCAGTTTCTGTTACTTTGCTTATACTTCCCAGGGCCACCTGCCCCAGGGTGGCACTGTCCAAAGTGACCTGTGTCCTTCCACATCACTCAACAATCAGAAAATACCACAGACATGGCTAAAGGTCAGTCTGATGGAGACATTTACCAGGTGAGGCTTCCTCTTCCCATGTGTTGCCAGTTTGTGTCAAGTTGGCAAAAACCAACCACACCTACTGTGGTAGTTTGCATATAACTGGTGCCCATGAGCTGACTTTGATTTTATAGGGGAGTACACTTAAGAGATTGCATGGTATTGGTGGTGCACACCTTTAATCCTAGCACTCGGGAGGCAGAGGCAGGCAGATCTCTGTGAGTTCGAGACCAGCCTGGTCTCCAGAGCGAGTGCCAGGATAGGCTCCAAAGCTACACAGAGAAACCCTGTCTTGAAAAACAAAAAACAAAACAAAACAAAACAAAAAAAATTGCATGAATCACAGAAGAGACTTTGAACTTTGTGCTTTTCAACATTGTTGAGACTGTGATAGACTATATGGACTTTTGATGTTGGACTAAATGCATTTTGTAATATGATATTGTTAAAAGTTTAAGGGGGCCAGGGAGTAGAATGTGGTAGTGTGAATGTAATTGGCTCCCATAAGCTTGTAGGGTTGGCACTATAGGGAGGTGTGGCCTTGTTGAAGGAAGTGTGTCACTGTGGAGGTTCTCAGGTCTCGCTTGCTTGAGTTTCTCTCATTGTCACAGTCTACTTCCTGTTGCCTTCTGATCAAGATGTAGCCAGTGTCACATCTGCCTGCATGCTGCCATGCCCCCCACCGTGATGATAATGGACTGAACCTCTGAACTGTAAGCAAACCAGCCCAATTAAACTTATAAAGTTTCCTTTGTAAGAGCTGGCTGTGGTCATGGTGTCTCTTCACAGCAATAGAGATCCTAACTAGGACACACACATACAAAACAATAAATATGTTTCTTAATTGAAAAGTAAAAATGAAATCTTGACACGTGCTAAAATGTGGGTGAATCTTGAAAGAATATAAAAGGAAAGAAGCAAGAGACAAAAGATCGTAGTGTCATATAATGCCACTCACAGAAATGTACAGAGTCAGTCCATAGGACAAAGAGGCAGTGACTGACTGCCTGTCTTAGAGGACAGAATTTGAGAGTGTCTGCTAGTGGCCACAGAGCTGCTTTGAGCAGGTAGAAAAAGAGTTTTCATTTGCAGGATAATAAAACTGTTGTGGTGTTGATGATGAGAGTCGTACAACTCTATTAAAAATACATTATTGAATGGTATGCTTTTTAAAAGTGAAAAGTAAGTCATAAGAAATACACACACATACACACACATATACATACATATACATGTTTCAATTATCCTGTTATTTTTTAAAAGACAAGTGAAGTAATGCCCTCTTGGAAAGAAGTGAGTCAGATGTGGTGAGGAGGCCAGGATATAGCATGTGCCTTAATCTCATCTCATGACCTGCCTGCCAGCCTCACAGTGTTAATGTCTTATGTCCAACAGTGTCAGTGCCTTTGCCTGTACAAACACAAGCTGACTGGCACTAATCATAAACACGTCTCCATGGAAACAAGGGCCACAGTGTGCCCTCCTTTTGCTACTTCTTTACCGATTTGTGTGTTGAAGCCAGTTCATTTTTTGTGACTTTTTTTTTTTTCCCAAAGTGAAATAACCATAAAACAGGAACTGGACATGGCATACCTTTAATCCCAGCACTCAGGTCTCTGTGAGTTCAAAGCCAGCCTGCTCTATAACAGGTTCCAAAACAGTGAGGGCTGTTAGACAGGGAGACCCTGCCTCCAAACAACAACAACAACAACAACAACAACAACATATAAAACATTTGGATCTTTGTTATTCTGTCTGTATTACCAAAAGTAGTTCAGGAAGTCATCACCTCAAGCCCCTTGCTCCGTTCGCCTAATAGTTCCGCAGACAGCCGACTTCAGTAGGTCATAGTTGTTATCTAAACCTCCTTATGGTTGAAACTTGAGACTGTACACATGCACACTTGTGCATGGAGTGTGTATGTGTGCGTGCATGTGGGTGTTTGTAGAGGGGAGGGATCTGTTTCTTAGAATAAAAGGACATTGAGCCAACTTGAACTTAAGTTGGAGTGAATATGAATGTATCATATCCATGAATTTGAGATGTGTGTACACACAGAGGTCCCCATCATGATTTCCTGTGTTTTGTGTTTACTTTAGTTTTTAGAGTCAGGAGGGCAATCCATTGAATACTGGATGCCCCAAATTTATTCTTCAACATTCTTAAATACTCCAGCCAAAAAGGGGAAAATGGCAGAAGATTTTATCAAAATACAAAGAAGAAACAGACTTTCTTCCTTAATTCTCCAAACATGTGGTAACCACCGCTCAGACTAACCCTCTCAGTGCTGTGTGTTTCCTGTTGCAGTGGGTGGGATGAATCATCTCCGAGAGAATGGCATAGTGCACCGTGACATCAAGCCGGGCAACATCATGCGCGTCATAGGGGAAGATGGGCAGTCCGTGTACAAGCTCACAGACTTCGGTGCCGCCAGAGAGCTGGAGGATGACGAGCAGTTTGTGTCTCTGTACGGCACAGAAGAGTATTTGGTAAGTCACATCTTCCTGGAAATTTCATTTGAATGATCAGATAGATGTGTTACACATGGGTGTTCACAAGTCTGTAAATGTTGTATAATTTTTACAACAAAGATTCCATTTTCTGTTGAAATTAATATTTGTAAGCAGGGAATTAGGGTTGCTTCCTAAGGATGCTGTCATTTCCTGTTGGACCGTCTCAGAGGCTGTCCTAGCAGTGGTAACTCAAAGCTTTGATTCCAGCACTTGAGAGGCAGAAGCTAGAGGATGGGTACAGTTCAAGGCCAGCCAGGTCTGCATGCAACATTCCAGGTCATCTGGGCTATATAATGAAACTCTGTCTCAAAGCAAAAAAGCCAGTAACAAAACTTCTTGGGTTTTTTTTTTTTTTTTTTTTTTTTTATAGCTATATATTAATACACTGGATTTGGCTTTTGTTGATTTTTTGTTTGTTTCTTTGTTTTTTGTTTTGTTTTTTTTTTTTCGAGGCAGGGTTTCTCTGTGTAACATCTTAGCTGTCCTGGAACTAGCTCTGTGGACTGGATTTTGTTGTTTTTGTGGGGATTTTTTTTGTGTGTGGGGTGGGTGGTTCGAGACAGGGTTTCTCTGTGGCTTTGGAGCCTGTACTGGAACTAGCTCTTGTAGACCAGGCTGGTCTCGAACTCACAGAGATCCCTGTCCCGAGAACTGGGACTAAAATCACCCAGCTTGTTTTTGTTTTTTTAGCTATTTATGTGCTTTGGTGTTTTGTCTGCATGTGAGTCTGTATGAAGGTGTCGTTTCCCTGGAATTGAAGTTTATAGATATTTGTGAACTACGGTGTGGATGCTGGAAATTTAACCCAGGTCCTTTGGAAGAGCAGCCAATGCTTGTAACTGCTGAGCCATCTCTCTTTCCCCAATGTAAAGGCACCTGAAGCGTCTGACCAGAAAGAGCCCAGTTTGCAGTGAGGAGTGGGCAGTTTTGCTTTGGTGGGAAGCAGCAAATTGAGTAATAGCTGAAAAGGAGTGTGGGGCAATTTAGGGTTGTTGAGTTTTAAATTTTTATTACATGTATTTATTGGGGAGGGGCATGCATGTGCTATAGCACCCCTGTAGAAGTCAAAGGACAGCTGTGGTAGTCCACCTCTCTCCTTTCACCATGTTGGTCCCAGGGATTGGGCTCGGGTCATCAGACTTGGTCTACAGGCACCTTTACGCACTGAGCCATCTCTCCAGCCCAGGGTTTATTAACACTTCTGTTTGTTTTGGGGGTCGGGGTTTAGTGTAACAAAGGACGGTCTCAACCTCGATATATAGCTAAGGCCAGCCTTGAGCTGTAATCTGCTTCTACTTCCTGAGAGCTGGGATTACAAGTGACCACTGCACCCCTGAAGAGCAGTGTGATAATGGTGTTGGCGTGTGTGTGTGTGTGGGGGGGGGGGTGTGTGTGTGGGTGTGTGTGTACACTTGTGTACACATACACACATGCTTTCATGTGTTTATGTGTGTGAATAGGTGGTGGGTATAGGTGAAGACTGTAGGACAACCTCCTGTGCCATCCTCAAGGATAAATACTGTCCATCTCCTTAGAGACAGTGTTTCACTGACCTGGAGTCTGACATTAGCCTGTGTCTCTCCCTTCCCAACTCTGGGATTATGAACACATACCACCTTGGCCAGAATGTTTATGTTGTTATTTGTTTGATTGAGTTTCTTAAATGGAAGACATTTTTAAGCAGAGATGAATGACCCAGTAAAGAGAGGAATACTGATTATAAAAATAAAAGGGATAATAGTAAGTACGAACTGATTTCTGGAATTGGTGAGGTCACATGATGGCGTAGCACAAATGCAAAGTTAGTGTTTGATAGGAGTAAGTTTGTAACAGGACAATGGGCATGACAGACACACAGGTTCACTAAGTGAGTCCGTGTTTGGAAGGGTCCTAAAGGAGAGTTGATCTGATTCTGTCAGCTTTCTCCGGCTGAGGTCATGAAATCTGAGGGCCAAACAAAATGGTATCAGAAGTATAAGGTAACAGGGGAAGTTATGCCAGCCTTTTGCCTTGTTTTTCCCTCAGTTTTGAGGGGTACACCCAAGTGTGTTTGTAGAGATCAGAGGTCAAGGTTAAATATCTCCAGCTGTTGATCTTTACATGGTCTCTTGCTGGACCAGGACCCCAACAATTGGCTAGACTGACTGATCAGCAAGACCCAGGATCCTTCTGTATCTTCATCCCAGCTCTGGGGTTATAGGTATGTTCCACCTTGCCCACCCTTTTATGGTCATTGCTGTGATTTGAACTCAGATCCTCAGGTGTGAGCAGCAAGCACTTCACTCACTGAGCATCTGCCCAGCTTGGACAAAACAGCCTTTCAAGAGCAGGAAAGGGAGATTATTGGGAAAATGTGATGGGACTTCTAGCACTGTTGAGCACTAGTTTTTTTGTTGTTGTTTTATATTAAGTAAGTCGTAAGTTCATAATGCTTTTCTGTCTCAGCACCCTGACATGTATGAGAGAGCAGTACTAAGAAAAGATCATCAGAAGAAATACGGGGCTACAGTTGACCTTTGGAGTATTGGAGTGACATTTTACCATGCAGCTACTGGATCCCTGCCATTTAGACCCTTTGAAGGGCCTCGTAGGAATAAAGAAGTGATGTAAGTGGTTTCTCTATCTAAAGTGAGAAACAGTTTTTTAATGTATATTATCTTGTTTCTCCATGTTTGAGGAAATGAAATTGATGAAAATTCCTTTTTCTGATACTTGATGCTACCTAGATTTTACTAAGAATGCAGCTTTCTAAGAGTATTAGCACAGTTTTCCAAATCATATTTAAATGTCTACAAAGTATAAATAGTATCTAGTCTTGTTACATACATGTCTTCTAAATTTTACTTCAGCGCATTTCATTTCCTTATCCCACTTTGTGTGCTTGTCACTTTTCTCCATGCTGAAAAAAAAAAAAATATATATATATATATATGTATATATATATATATACATATATATATATATATTTCTGTAGAGAAATAGAATCAAAGAAAAAAATTTTTTTTTTTTTTGGTTTTGCAAGGCAGGATTTCTCTGTGGCTTTGGAGGCTGTCCTGGAACTAGCTCTTGTAGACCAGGCTGGTCTCGAACTCACAGAGATCCGCCTGCCTCTGCCTCCCGAGTGCTAGGATTAAAGGCATGCACCACCACAACCCTGCTCTGGTTAGCCATCTTAAAAATGACATTTTGGCAGTAATATTTTTTTCCCTGTTGTTGCAGGTTCCATCCAGAGATAAAGCATTTCAGTAGTGTAATATACATTTACATTTTTTAATTTTTATTTTATAAGTGTTTTCCTACCTGTATGTCTGTGTACCTGGTGCCTGAAGAGCCCAGAAGTTTGCCTGTACCTGAAGTTCAGATGGTTGTAAACTGTCATGTTGATGTTGGGAACTAAACCCAGGTCCTCTGGAAGAGCAGTCAGTGCTCTTAACTGCTCAGGCATCTCTCTAGCCCCATACCATTGTATACATTTATATGCTGTCATATTGTTGGAGAAATGAACAATCCACAAAGTCACTAATAGTAAACAAAAAAAATCAAGGAAAAAATTACAAAATTTCTGGAGTGAAATTTACGTAATTCATCTGTACACTGTGTGTGTTAGGGTCTCTCTGTTGCTGTAATAAAACACCAAGACTGAAAGCAGCTTGGGGGGCGGGGGAGTTATTTCATCTTACAATTGTAGTTCATCATCCCAGCAATCAGGGCAGCAACTCAAGGCAGAAACCTGGAGGCAGGAGCTGATACAGAGGCCAAGGAGTGTGCTGCTCACTGGCTTTCTCCTTGTGGCTTGCTCAACCTGCTTTCTTAACCATTCAGGACCACCTGCCTAGGATTGACACCACCCACAATGGGCTAAGCCCTCCTTTATTAATCATTAATCAAGAAAATGCCTTATATATTTTTCTGTAGGCCAATGTGTGGAGAAGCATTTTCTCTGTTAAGATTTCCTCTTCCCAGATATGTCTAGGTTTGTGTCAAGATGACAAGAGCCAGCCAGCACACTGTGTTTGGTTTCATTTTAAAAGGAATTATCAAAACCTTCTCCCCCAGCTCCCTGAGTGCTGGAATTATGTGTGTACCCACCCACCATCCCCACCTTTCCTATGTGTATGTCATTCTGAGTAGCCACAAGTATAAAGTTAGAGCCTTTCATTTCATCTCAGAAAATTCAGGAAGAAGCATACTTTCCTTTTGTTGATTTCAGGAAGTAAATAAAAGAAATTCAGATAGTACAGTGCTTTTGCTAAAGCTTGAACATCTGCACGAATGCTTGTGAAATACTCCATGTGTATCTGTACATTAGAGAAGACGTCCACTAATTGCAGTAAGATGTTTCGGTGTCAGCTAAGCCTACTTTACAACAGTGCCCTTTGTATTAAAACTCTCCTTTAGCAAAGACCAAGTCTCCTTTTGTTTCCTCATTAAATATAAGTTGTACCTGACAGTTACATACTTCTATTTTCAGATACATTTTTTAAGCAGAGACACCTTTTGCTGCTCTAACAGTGGATGGAAATTAAAGTGTGCAGCTTGTACGAAAGGAAACATGATTCACAAGCCACCAGTGACTGCATGGTCACACTGGGCAGTTACACAGTACTGGAATGTCTTTATTTGTGTAGAAACTCACCTCTTTGCGAGTTACACAGTACTGGAATGTCTTTATTTGTGTAGAAACTCACTCACCTGCTAGCAATGTGTGGTGGTGCGGTGTCATTGTGAATGACTGTTGGGCTGTATTGGTGAGTGGTATGCTCCTCCCATTACAGCTATGTTGCTCCTTAATCAAATTTGCACATGATTAATGTTTACAAGTGAATCTTATAAAAATGAAACTTCTTGAAGAATTTGCATACCATAGTGATGCTGTCAATAATTCTCTTCACTCATTTTTGCATTAATTTCGCATCTCCATTTACTCCTCCATAATTGGATCCAGCACATGTGAACACACCTTATTTTTAACATTAAATTCTTTTTTTGTTGTTGTTTGGTTTTTTGGGGGGAGTTGGGGTTTTTTTGGGTTGTTTTTTTGTTTTTTTTTTTTTTTTTAGACAGGGTTTCTCTGTCTAGCTCTGGCTATTGTCCTAGAACTGGTCCTGTAGACCAGGCTAACCTTGAACTCAGACATCCACCTGCCTCTGCCTCCTGAGTGCTGGGATTAAAGGTGTGTGCCACCACTGTCTAGCTAATTTCTTTATTTTAAAACATCTCTCTTTTTTTTAAGATTTATTTATTATGTATACAGTGTTCTGCCTGCAGCATATATTCCTGCAGGTCAGAAGAGGGCACCAGATCTAATTACAGATAGTTGTGAGCCACCATTTGGTTGCTGAGAATTGAACTCAGGACCTCTGGAAGAACAGCAAATGCTCTTAACCTCAGAGCCATCTTGCCAGCCCCTTAAAACATCCTTTGAACTAGAAGTTATGGCTGCCTCTGTGGAGGAAGCAGCAGTCTGCATCTGTCTTACTGATTGGTCTAGTTTTTTTTTTTTTTTTAAAAAAAAAAAAAAGAAAACAAAAAGTTGATTTTTCTTAGAGCACATTTGTTTAGATGATAAACTAAAAATGATCAGACAGAGACAGGGCCAGTTGGCTATAGAATGCTGCTGAATGATGCAGAATGCTTTCGTGCAGATACAGTGTTCTTAAAGGCACAGCATGTCTGAGATGGAGAGGGGCCCCACTGCCCTGACCTACCACATCCTCATTGTCCCTGCTTCCCCAGCCAGCCCAGCTTCTGCTCATCTGTCTTTATATCACAGTTTGGCTCACATCTGGCTTTATATCACAGTTTCTCTCATCAGTTTGGCTTTTCATTTTAGCACATCTATTCCTACACCTCTGTTACCTTTTGACTATGAGGAGGATTTTTCTGATACTGTGCTTTGTATAGTTTTATCTCCCTTCTTTAAAACAAATAATTCTACAGGTCATTCTGTAGTAACTGTATAGTCTGCTTGACTGTGGTAATATGGGTAAAAAAGACTAGGTACATTTTCTGTACTGGAGAGAGTTCAGTGACAAAGCTTTTTAGTGTGTGTTTGTCCCATTTTTTCAGATGGAAAATTAATGTTTTTTGTTGTGAGCATCAAAATGCTGTTCCTGGCACTCTGGGCTCCCACATGAAAATGAGTTGTGACATACAGATTAATTATGACATATGGCATATAGATGAGTTATGACATATAGGTGATGAGTTATGACAGATGCGTTATGATATATGGATGAGTTATGATGTATAGATTAGTTATGGTATATAGATGATGAGTTATGATGTATAGATGAGCAGTGACAGAGATGAGTTATGAAATAGATTAGTTATAACTGACATTGATGAGTTATGACCTGTAGATGATGAGTTATGACAGGTAGACTAGTTATGACATAAAGATGAGTTATGACATATAGATTAGTTATGACAGAGATGAGTTATGACATAGAGTAGTTATAACTGACATAGATCAGTTATGATGTATAGATGAGCTATGTTGTATACATTAGTTATAACATATAGATGACTTATGACATAAAGTACTATTACAACTACTTTTCACTTCAGTCAGTCAGATTCAAAGTGCTTTGACTGTGTGATGGATCCTGTGATCATCAATCACAAAGTTGGCTCTAGTAGATGATTTTAGGTGCAACTCAGGAAATACTTTTACAGAGTTCATTGATAGGCCATGTAGTAATGACCCGCTTACCTTATTCTGTTCCTCTCAAGGTATAAAATTATCACTGGAAAGCCTTCTGGTGCAATATCTGGAGTACAGAAAGCAGAAAATGGACCGATTGACTGGAGTGGAGATATGCCTGTTTCTTGTAGTCTTTCTCGGTAAGTGTAGTATACCTAATTCTTAACCTTTGACATTGTGTTTAATCTTTTTGTTGCCTAGAAATCACAAACATTCAAATATTCAAGCATATTTTCATGACTGACTTTGTTGTTTCTGGATTTTTTTTTTTTTTTTGGAGGCAGGGTCTTACTATGTAGCCCAGGCTAGCCTTGAACTCAGCATGTAGCCCAGGCTGATAATCCTCCTGCCTTTGTGTCCCACATGCAGTGATAACAGGTTTGGACCACCACTGATAACTTTTTAATGCAGTTTTATTTTGATAATTGAACCATGTGATTTTTGGGGGGTTTTGCATATGGGGTAATGTAAACATTCCGAGCTTTAGGGACAATTTCCTGAGGATAGAGAGCATGTGTTCTTAAGATTGATCCTCTCTTGTCTTGAAATTCTTTCCAATGTAGGATTCCTACTAAGGATTTTCATACTGATGGACCATAAATAGTGATGTAACCAGGAGTAAGTTTTTCCTGGCAGTGGTGGCCCACTTGGTGGTGGCTCAAGCAGGAGGATCTCTGTGAGTTCAAGGCCAGCCTATTCTACAGAATGGTTCCAGAAAAGCCAGAGCTACACAGAGAAACCCTGTCTCAAAAAACTAAAAAGGGAAAAAACACTACCAAGTTTAATAATAATAGTCTCCTTATTTTCAAAAAACATTTAGGTTATTCAAAGAATGAAAAGTAAGTATTTTTAGTTTGGGCATAGTAGCACACACCTTTAATCACAGTACTTGAGAGGCAGAGGCAGAGGGGTCTTTGTAAGTTCCAGGGCAGCTTGTGCTATATAGTGTATCTCTCAAAAATTACTAAAAAAAAAAAAAAAAGAAAGAAAAAATAAGCATTTCTAGTACTTTTTCCAGCATTTCAAATGTTTGCAGGGTCTTATTTAATTTAGCAGTCAGAACTCTAAACATTATATTATCAGATTATCCCAAAGAAAGGATCAATTAATGTCAAATTGAAAGTAGGTGGGCATGGTGGTAACATACCTATAAAACCCAGCAGTCAGGAAGCAGGAGAATCACCACAAGTTCAAGGCTAGCCTGGGCTAATTATTGCTAGGATGATCAGAGCTGCATAGCAGTGATGATTCCCTGACTCAAAAAAACTAACTTAAAAAAACAGGGTGGTAGTTTTTGTCAGTTATCCCAACATTTGGGAGGCAGAGGCAGGAGGATCACCATCCTGGGCTACATAATGAGTTTCAGGATATCCTGAGCTACATGATGAGACTCTGTCTCAACCACCCCACCCCCCAACTCTGGGGTTGTCGGGGGAACAATAGCAACACCACCCTAAGTTTCATTTTCTTAGTGTTTAGGAAAACATTTTCTGAAAGTAAACTCGTGCTCTGTAACTAGATATGCCAAAAGAAATGTGTTGTGTTGGAGAGCGATTTGTGTTGTATTAGGTTTAGGAAATTTACACTCAAGGGACCTCAGGGAACCTGGTGGAATGAAAAGGGCTCAGGCAGGGGTCCTGTGCTGGTTAATTGGATGAGTGATATCATTACTGGATCAGTGATGTGGTCTCAGCTACAGACTTCTGGAGTGAAGCAAAGCTCATCCATAGCAGCTTTTAGCACAGAAGTTCTTCACCAAAATTACTAGGCTTGAACAGGTGCTTTTTGTGATTTTTGTTTGTATTAAATGGTAAAGATTTTAAGTACCTCAAGGGAGCAATGAAAACCACCAACTAAAGTGAGTGAAGTGAAAAAGAAAGAGAGTTAACCATTCTTCTTCCTGTACTTATTAGTGGGGGGGGGGGAAGAAAACACAAAGCATTCAAATACATGAGCCTGTGGGGGCCATTCTTAGTCAAGCCACCACACAATTCCTTTGTGTTTTCTTTGTAGCTGTTGTGGCTCATGCTGTGGCTCTCCCCAGGTAACTTTGTAAAAACTGTTTTAGGGGCCTTCAGACGCTGCTTACCCCAGTCCTTGCAAACATCCTTGAAGCTGATCAAGAGAAGTGCTGGGGTTTTGATCAGTTCTTTGCAGAGACTAGTGATGTACTTCACAGAATGATAATCCATGTGTTCTCACTGCAACAGATGACAGCACATAAGATTTACATCCATAGCTACAATACGTAAGTCCTCTGTGTTCTTCTCCTGTCTATGCATTGTATAATATAAGCATCTCCTTAACCAGGAGAGCAAATGGAAAGAAAGGATGTCTTACCTTCATCAACAGTACCCATGTCTCCTGGGGAAAACTGAGTGTAAATGCTTAGTGAATTCCTCATCACTTAGCAGAAGTAAAAAGGATTAATTTTCTTAAATACACAGGTAAGTTACTGTGTCTTAAACTCCAAGTTTGACAGAGCTTATTCTATGACTTCTTTCAAGTACCATGTACTGGTAAAATGAGCTGTTTTATTGATAGTATACCCTCCTTAAAAACAAAAGTGCATCTGAACAGTAGCGTCACACGCCATTAGTCCCAGCACTGGGTAGGCAGAGACAGGCAGATCTCTGAGTTCAAGCCCAGCCTGGTCTACATAGCAAGTTCTAGGACAGCTAGGGCTACACAGAGAAACCCTGTCTCCAAAACAAAATAAATCAAAACAAAAAAGCCTAAGTTTTAAATATAGTGGAGTTTCTAAATTTAGCATAGTTTTATTTACATAGTTAGCATGAAAACTTTATGGATACTGAAGCATTTGTTTTGCATAAATAAAAATACCAGGTGATTTTAAAAAGACTTATGCAATGACTATGTAACGATAACTCTTTCTGCCAAGCCTCCCATGCCCTGCTGCCACGTGGGCACCCAAAATAACATACAGAGATTAATGCTGCTGGCCGATGACTAGGATTTCTTAATCTATATATTTTATAAAGACTTATCGAGGATGCTGGTGGAATGCATCCTTTTTCTGGTATCACATGGCGGCTCCACAGAGAAGGGAGGAGGAGGAAGAACGCAATTTCCTGCTCGTCCCTGCTTATATTCCAAGTCTGCCTGCTATGTCACTTCCTGCCTGGATCACAAGACTTCTCTTTACTACATTTTCCAGAATCCTCCTCGACTCCTAGTCCCACCTAACTTGCTTCCCTATTGGCAAACAGTACTTTATTTATCAACCAATAAGACAAACATACACACAGAAGAACATTCCCCATCAAGACTACATATGACTAAATATTCACCTGAGTGTAAAACTGGAGAAGGAGTTAGATAAATTGTATCAAAGTAAATAGTTGGGTGGTGACAGTTCACTGTGTTGCTACCATTGAGAGAAACTGGGTGGATAGTATAGACATCCACCTGAGCTATTTCCTATAACTACATGTGAGTCTCTGCAGTGATGTCAAAGTAGAATGAAGAAGCTGTGTGTGGTGATGCGGTTTGGAGACCTAGTACTTGAGAGATGTAGGCAGGAAGATCACTACAAGTTCAAAGCCAGCCTGGTCCACATAGAGAGTTCCAGGCCAGCCCAGAGAAGTCCAGGCCAGCCCATGCCATATAGTGATACCTGGACTCAAAAAACAGCCCCTGCCCCCACAAAAAAATGACAAATCAGATTCCTACTTTGTGTCTTAGTCTGTTCAACAAAATGTATACAGCAGTTTTGCTATCTCATAAAAGTCATGAAAGGGATCTGGATAGTTGGCTCAGTGGTTAAGAGCACTGAGGAAGACCAGGTTTGGTTTTTAACACCCACATGTTGGCTCACAGTTGTCTAGAAGCCTTAATTAGAGGGGATTTGAGGCCTCATCTGGCCTCTGCCAGTGTATCAGACATGTCCATGGTGTACAGACAGACATATGGGCAAAACACGCATACACATACAAGAAAGATCTTTAAAAAAGTAAAAAAAGGGGGGGGGGGTAGAGAGATGGCTCAGAGGTTAAGAGCACTGGCTGCTCTTCCAGAGGACCTGAGTTCAATTTCCAGCAACCACATGGTGGCTCACAGCCATCTATAATGAGATCTGGTGCCCTCTTCTGGCCTGCAGAATATTGTATACATAATAAATAAATAAATAGGCCTTAAAAAATAAAAAAGGTACTTTTTGTTTTAATTCATGAAGAGGAATGAGATGTAGGTGGCTCTACTTAGCACATGTGAGGCCCTGACTTCAATCACAAGCAACAGAGACTGAAAAGAAAAAAAGAATACAGTTTATACAAACTATTTAGATATTAATAATCTAATAATTAGATCTAATGCAACATAAACAAAATATAAATACAGCAATAGTAATATAGCCTTAGATTATTTTGGTTCTTTATAGCCTGAGTCAATTGATGTCATTGTTAGTGGACTCCACTTGAGCTTTAATAGCATCCATGCCTGAGCCAATCAAAACTGAAGCTTCAGGTTGAGCCACGTCAAACTGTTGGCTTTCTTTGCTCTTGTGGACCTGTTCACAGGGAATTTACCTTTTCCCCTAAAACATCATTTTGAAAATACTCTAATTTCTTAGTGTGTTTAACAGAAGTTTTATAGTTGTGTTTCAGGTCCTGTTCTTGGCTCCTCATATATATGCCACTTACTCTCCAACATTAAGCAATCTGACAGGGCCAGGTTATATGGTGTTCCCATTTGAGTACTCGTTTAGTGTTCTATTGTTAACAAGCAGGTGCTAAGAACTGTTAGGGGGCTGGAGAAATGGCTCAGAGGTTAAGAGCACCGACTGCTCTTAGAGAGGTCCTGAGTTCAATATCCAGCAACCACATGGTGGCTCACAACCATCCTTTATGAGATCTGGTGCCCTCTTCTGGTGTGCAGATATACATGTAAGCAGAATGTTGTATACATAATAAATAAATAAAATCTTAAAAAAAAAAAATAAGAAGAAGAAGAACTGTTAGGACACTTACAGATGAGAGGTTGCTGCACATTTAAGTTTCATCTCTAATTCCCTCCAGCACTCTGTCATCCTCTCTTAACTTCTCTCACACAGGGCTGCTGTGTTCCATGAACTGGTCTATAAGCAAACCAAAATTATCTCTTCAAATCAAGAACTTATCTACGAAGGACGACGCTTAGTACTAGAAGTTGGAAGACTAGCCCAGCATTTTCCTAAAACCACAGAGGAAAATCCAATCTTTGTCATAAGCAGGGAACCCCTAAGTACCATAGGATTGATATATGAAAAAAGTAAGTTGTGACCTTTTGTCGTGTTTTTACTGGCCATTAAACGTCAAACATCTGTCACTGTAAAACCGATACTTGTTTTTATAAAGTTCTATAAACATCAAAATGTCATAAATTAGTTTATGAAGATTACAAAACTGAAAAGCCTCATAATTTTTTTTATTTTACTTCAGTATTTTATTTTGTGAAGTGATAGTTTGTCATGTTTTACTGTCACTGATTTTAGTGTTTTGATAACTCACAAAATAAATTCCTATCATAAAGTTCAGCAAATATTTATTCTATCCAGTATATGTAGGACATTCTGACATCTTAAAATTTAAGAAAAAATTAGATCTACATCTTTGAAATTTTTTAAATTGTTTGTCCTATGGGTAGGGAAAATGTGACCCAGAATTTTGCATCCATTTTGAGACTTCAGTGTTAAATTTAGATTGAAAGACAAGCGTGGAGTTCATTGTGTTAGAATATATTTAACAAAAAAAAAAAAAAAAAATGAAACTTGGGACTGGAGAGATGGCTCAGAGGTTAAGAGCACTGACTGTTCTTCCAGAGGTCCTGAGTTCAATTCCCAGCAACCACATGATGGCTCACAATCATCTGTAATGAGATCTGGTGCCCTCTTCTGGCCTGGGAGCATACATGCAGGCAGAACACTGTATACATAATAAATAAGTAACTCTCTTTTTTTTAAAATGAGACTGGCAAGACAGCTCAGTGGGTAAAGGTGGTTTAATGGGAACCTGGCACCTGAGTTCAGTCCCAGAGGCCATGTGAAGGTGGAAGGAGAGAACCGACTCCATGAAGTTGTTCTCTGGCTCTACATCATGCCATAGCATGTATGCACATAATAAAAAGGAAGAGATTAAGCACTTTACAAATACTGGAGGTAGCTGTTAGGGAATGAGCATTGTCTCAAGCTGGTATGGAGGTGGGGTGTGTGTGTGTGTGTGTGTGTGTGTGTGTGTGTGTGTGTGTGTGTGTGTGTGTGTGCATACAAGTGGACATAGTATGCAAGTGGATGGACATGTGTGTATACGTGTGTGTGTGTGTGTGTGTGTGTGTGTGTGTGTGTGTGTGTGTGTACGTACCGCATGGGGGGAGACCAGAGGAGGATGCTGGATGTCTTGCTCTTTACCCCTTGAGACAAGGTCTCTTACTGAACCTGGAGTTCTCTTTGTGTTTTTTTTTTTTATTGTTTGTTTGTTTTTGTTTTGTTTTTCAGCTAGGCTGGCTGATCTGCAAACTCTAGGGATCTGCCTGTCTCTACCTGCTCAGTGTTAGGTCACAGGCACAAACAGTCACTCCCAGCTTTTCTCATGGAGGCTGGATCTGAATTTAGGCCTCACAATTGCACATCAGTTCTCTCACCCACTGAGTCATCTTCCTGGCCTTTCCTTTAAAGCTAGGAAAAGTACCTGAGAGGACTGTCTCTCTTGTGTTTAATCCAAACGTTTCTGATTTTAAGTCTTTTGCTTCATATTTCAGTTTCCCTACCTAAAGTACATCCACGTTACGATTTAGATGGTGATGCTAGCATGGCCAAGGTTAGTATTTAACTGAATTATCAGTAGTGGAAGTAAGAAACATATTGTGTCTCTGTGTGACTTAGGGAAATATTTAAAGCTTTATCCATTCCACATTGTTTTACATTCTAGTTTCCTTTGTTGAACTCAGTAAGAGGAAATTCTCTCAATTAAAACATGTTTATATAATGTCAAGAATTGAAATATTTATTCCAGTTATATCTATCTAGCTTTTAGACAGTGGTAATTTATTTACCTGATGGATATGAAAGTCTGGATGCCTTTGTGTAGAAGCTTTCTTACCTTGTCCACTGTTAGTACCAAAGACTACCTTTCTTTTTCACCAGGCAGTGACGGGGGTTGTGTGTTACGCCTGTAGAATTGCCAGTACCTTGCTGCTCTATCAAGAATTAATGCGAAAGGGGATTCGGTGGCTGATGTAAGTAACAGACTGCAGTCTGCAAAGCATTCTTCCCATTGACCTCACTAAGCCAGGGGCTGTCACCACATCACTGACCCTCTGCCCCTGCAGCAGTTAGGGTCACAGCTTGGTTTTGCTACACCAGATTTACTTCACACTCAGTTTGCACAACAGTCAGCATTATTTTGTTGATTTCCTTCAATAACCTAGTGAGACATCTAGGATAAGCAGTCTGAGCTTTAAACCTCACAGCTCTATGGAGTGTGCAGTTCTCTTTTAGAGACCTCAATAGGGCTCATTTGCTCTCTCTCTCATTTGCCCTGACACTGATGTAATTAAAGCAGTCTGTTTCCTATGGAATAAGCCCTTCCTCCATTTCCTGTCTTCACACACTCCCCTTTTCAGCAGAGTTATTGGGCTATACACTAGATAATTTGTGCATTTAAAATGTACAAGTCAGGGGCTTCCAGTGTGGCCCTGAGTGATTCAGCCATCCCTACAAAGTTTAGACCATTTCGTCACTCAGACGTTCTGTGCCCAGGCGCTCTTACTTCCCCACCCCAACCTTATACATCACAAATCACCATAGGTTTGCCTGTTGTAGACATTGCATGTACATGGTAGCACACCTATGAGTATATATTCATCTTGACAAGCAGTTTAAACATTTGTTTTGCTAATTATTTTATGGTTATTTTTTTAAGATTTATGTATATAGTGTTCTATAGTTTTTAAGATTTATGTATATAGTATATAGAACACTATGTATATAGTGTTCTGCCTGCAGGCCATAAGAGGGCACCAGATCTCATTAGAGATGGTTGTGAGCCACCATGTAGTTGCTGGGAATTGAATTCAAGACCTCTGGGAGAGTAGCCAGTGCGCTTAACCTCTAAACCATCTCATCGCTTTAATATGGTTATTCTAAAACAGAAAATTAACCTAATGAAGTATTCTCTTTCTGAAAATTACCTTAAGAATACAAGTGTTAGGTTATAGATGTAGTTTAGGTGGTGAATCGCTCACTTTGCATGAAGACTTGAGTTCAACCCTGGAACCCACTTTTGTTTTCTTTTAACAAAGGAGGTGGAGGCACAGTGGCACAGGCTTGTAACCCCCACCACTGAGAAGGCAGGGACAGGTGGATCCCTCAGCCTTGCTGGAAGATCCTTTTGAAAAAAGAAAATGGGTGGCACTTGAGGAAAGCCACTGGTTGCCCCCTGGCTTCCACCCCAACACACACACACACACACACACACACACACACACTCACACGTGCGCTCGCCACCACCCACATGCATACTCACACACAAACACACACACATGCACACGCACACACATATACACACACAAGCATGCCTATGATTTGGGTTTCTTTAAACTTATGGTTTATGAAGGCCATCTTTCCATCTGCTAAGAGTACACGCATCTTCTTTGAAAGCCGTGCTCTCGTGCACATCAGTTGTTAACTGCATTCTGCAGATGTGCAGTATGACCTTCTGCAAAGGACACCAGGGATGCTTTCCTGCACTTACCTCTCGATTTCCTGCCTCTGCCTCCCAAGTGCTGGGACCACAGGCATTTTGCTACCTCAGCTGGTTCTTCATGTTTTAAGTTTCTTTCCTGAGGCTAGTGTTGTGTCAAACAAAGCACACAACCTTGTGCTTGTGACAACTTTCAGCGTGGTCATAGCCTCCCTTTCTAAGCCTGATTTCCTGCCTCTACCAAGAAGCTTTGTGCTGGGAATGGCTTTGTGCTAAAATGGCTTGGTTAGTGCAGGGTGGCATAGTTAGCTCTGGGATGATTCACTACTGGGGTGACTTAGTGCTAGGATGCCTTAGTTAGTGCCAGCATGGCGTAAGTGTCAAAACTGGTTCTTGGTATATCTAGAAGAAATCTAAATGTGCCAAATACAAACAGCATTTGTTTTTCCTGTTTTTCCGTTACTGGTCAGTGGTTCAGTGGTTTTTATTAGTTTTACTTATTATAGCTTAAGTTTAAAAAACCTTTTTCGGGGGCTGGAGAGATGGCTCAGTGGTTAAGACAGTGGCTGTTCTTCCAGAAGACCCAGGTTCTATTCCCACCACCCACATATAGACAGCTCACACCTGTCTATAACTCCAGTTAGTTCCAGGGGACCTAGTATCCTTACTGTACATTAAATAAAGTATTAAAAAAAATATATATCAGATTTTCTTTTAAAGGATCCTTCAATATCTTAGGCTTCATTGGCCACATGTAATATCTTCTTTGTCTTTTATTTTAATCTTTCTAAAGTAATCATAGGCCATAAAAGCAGACGTTAGGCCTTGTTTGCTGATCGCTGTTGTAGTTCACAAGCCTTTCCATTAGGTATTATTCACAGTGCCAGCCTCTTCAGAGGTCACATGTGCTGCTGTAAGGAGCAAAATTAGTTCTAATAACATAAATGTTACATAACTTGTGTGATTATAGATTAACTTTTGATCCTTAATGTAATTTTAATGCCTTGTATTTCTAAACTTTAACCTAATTTCGGGTGATAGTCTGTGATATGTAAAAGTCATACAAATGCTTTTTCTTTTCTTTTTTTTTTTAATTGAGCCTGCTACAAGAGGGTAACAGGCTGGCTATAGTACCGCTTGGCACAGATATGCTTTTAATAATAGTACTCCAAAATAATGTGATTTGGCATTTAAAATTTTTGAAATGTGTTTGAAGTATAATTTCAGTATAATTGGTGATAGTCCAAAAATAATACTTAACTAATGAAGTAACATTTTTCAGTGAATTGGTTAAGGATGATTACAATGAAACTGTTCACAAGAAGACAGAAGTTGTGATCACGTTGGATTTCTGCATCAGAAACATTGAAAAGACTATGAAAGTGTGAGTAGGTTACCGCCCTAGCAGGGACTGAGCTCTGTCTTAATCATCTCCAGCACGGAGGGCACAGTATGTCGCCTGTTCTGTGCAGCAGCCCTGGTTTCTCATAAGGTGATGGCATTTCCCCCACCTTTTCTGAATGGCAGTAGGAGGTAGGACCATCTCCTCCTATCTTGGGAGGCAGAGCTGAACAGGAACTAAGAGAGTAAGAAGCAGCAGCTGGAACAGCCTCTGGGTAGGTTTTTTTTTTTTTTTTTTTTTGGAATAACTTTTGGGGGGGGGCACTGAGAATGTTGAGTGGAAAAAGGTGCCCTCTACACAAGTGTGGTAACCCGAGCACTATCTCCAGAACCCCATATGGCTAAAGGAGAGAACCAGCCCCGCAGTTTGCTTTGACCTCCATATGCACGCTGTGGCATACACAGCACACACCCCATGCGTGCACACACACAACGTTAATAAGTTTTAAAAAGCTACAGAATTTTAGCAGTGACTTTTAATTTATTCTTACTATTCTTCTATCTGTGGATGTCTTTTGTAACAATGATAATTTAAATGACCTTTCAGAATACACTATTTGTACTGCAGGGAAAATATAATAAATGCAGTCAAAATGTATAACTGAAGTACACATTTATATCATACATGTATCATGCTAAAATCTGGTATTTTCACCATTGTCCTGGCATAATGTGATTTGAAATTAACTTCCTTCTCTACTTTATCCTAATCTGCACATTTATAATGGAAGTACAGTATGGACTGATTCTTAGTGCATGCATTCCCAGATTCCCAGTAGAAATGCAGGTAGTGTCAGAGCATAATATTGAAGCTGTTTCTTGTCAGTTCATCCTATGACGATGATCACTACTGAGTGACTGGGGGGTGGATGGTATATATAGCTTGGATCCATAGGACAAAGGGGCAGGGTCCATCCTAGGCTGGAAGGAGTAACTGGCATGTGACTTTGTCATACTGCTCAGATTGTATGAAACTTAAAATTTAGGAAATGCTTGTAGAATTTTCCACAAAATGGTCTCTGACCAACATTGACCATTGGCACCTGGAGCCACCTAAAGCAAAAACCGCAGATAGTGAGGTAGCATCTGTGTAGGAAACCCCTTCTTTAGGAAGGCAGCAGAGGGTTCTTGGAATCTCTTGGCATATAAACCTTGAGTAAATTTTTTATTAAATGATTATCATAATAAAATTCACTTCATAAACTATTACAAAAAATATGTATTTGTTACACTCGTTCATTTGCTTTCTGATGATGTGTTTTTCATACAGATATGAAAAATTGATGGAAATCAACTTAGAAGCAGCAGAGTTGGATGAAATTTCAGACATACATACCAAATTGTTGAGAGTAAGTACCAGCAAATCATGAGGGTTACAGGGTGGGCCATGACCTGTTCCTTTGCTGGTAAGAACTAGTGTATAAACTTCCTGAGAAAAGGAAGCTCTCCTCAAGCTCTATGGAGAAGAGAGCTGCCTTTTTCCATTTTTAGAGACTGTTGTATGATTATGTCTTATTCTATATGTATTCTTAGCAATATTCTATATATATTCTTAGATATACACACACACACACCATTTCTGCCATTCAGTTCTTTGTTCTATTTCCAAATGCTTCCTGTATTTTTAACACACATGTGACTCTTGTCTCTCCCACCTCCCACCCTACATTTTCTGCATTATTTTTGTTTGCTTTTTTTAAATCCTTAATGCTGTTATGTAATAATGGACATTTATAATGTGGTTCTTTAACATGAAGTCAAATCCTGGTGCTTAAACTTGCTTAGAAATAACTGCAAATCCAGAAACATCAGAGCTCTTTAAAAAGGAACAGATAGAGAGTCCTCAGGCAGTGGGTTATTTCTGAAACTAGAAAAGGCAATAAGGACACAGGTTTGCTGAACACAAAGTGGGAGATTTCACAATAGATTCTTTTTAGTGCAGGAGCCCACACAGCTGTGTACTGTGGGAGCTGATTACCTACTCCCTAGCAGCCTGTTTATCCAGACACTCCTGATGGGCTACATAAGGCTTTTCGAAAAGACTTACATTATTTACAAGTTGTGTATATATGTGTGTTGCTCTGTGCATGTGTGTGCAGGTGTCCCTTCCTTGAACCCCCTTGGAGCTGGAGTCGTAGGCAGTTGTGAGCCTCCTGATGTGGGTGCTGGCCCTCTGGAAGAACAGGTGGTGCTTTTCAACCACTGAGCCATCTCTCCAGCCATCATAAGGCCTCTAGTAGTTCTTTGCAGCTTTGGTTTCTCTGTCTCAAAAATGGTGACTTCTTTATCTAAAGCTTCTGGGTTGCTGTAGCAGTTAAATAAAGGTAGAACTATGTGTTCCTACAAGCCTGTAACATTTAAGGTATTCATCAGATGGATGTTAGACTGTAAAGGAGGGCCCACAAGACAGCTCAGCAGATAAAGACACTTGTTGCCAAGCCTAACACCTTGAGTCAATTCCCAGAACCCTAACAAAACACGAATACCAGCTGCATAAATTCTGACCACCACACATACGCTGTGCCATGTGTGCGCCCATTCTCATACACAGAAAGAAAGAAAGAAAGAAAGAAAGAAAGAAAGAAAGAAAGAAAGAAAAGAAAGAAAATGTAACTTTAAAATATTTTTTTAATTAAGGAAATCTGAGGGTGAGGGGTTGTATAGCTTGGATGGTAGAACCTGAGCTCCATACCCAGAAGCAGTGTGTGGCACACAGTAATCACAGTGCTAGAGAGCTCCCTGGGGCTTATACCACCAACCTCTCAGCCCTTCAGAGAGTTTTGGCCTACTCATGAATGTACCCACTGCACACAAAGACAGGGAACTTGATAGCAGCCTGCTCCTCTTTCCATACTGTGCTGATCTTTAGTCGTTCTTCTCTGTAATTTTAGATCTAGAACAGTGGTTTTCCAAAGGATGAATCATGAACAAGTAATGAGTTGTGAAGTACCATGCTTTGCAGCTGGCAGCATTTTTAAAGAGAATAGAAATGTCAGAAAACGTCACATATTACAAGTCTCTGTCCCGTGAATAAAACTTTCACTTTACTTATCTATGCACTTAAATGATATTTAAAACATTGAAAATTTTAGAAGATAAAGTGATTTAAGAGTCAGAAACAAGGGAAGGAGATAGAGCTCATTGGCTTGAGTGAATGCATAGCATAGAAAATTCTGATTTTAAAATAGCACATATCCCTACCACCACCCCAAAGCAATAACAGAAACCCCAGTGATTGAAAGGGTTTTGTGAGTGTCCTACAGAAGTGAGCAGAGTGGTAGGGACAGCAGGATCAGCCTCACCTGAAAACAGAAAAAACAGCAGTGACCCTTAGAACCTTAGAGCCTCTGGTAATGGATTATGGGTGATGGTTTCCAGTTGGGTGTTCTGACCTAGTCCTTTGTCCTCTTTAGCTTTCCAGCTCTCAGGGAACCATAGAAAGCAGTCTTCAGGACATCAACAGCAGGTTGTCTCCAGGGGGTCTGCTGGCTGATACCTGGGCACATCAGGAAGGCACTCATCCAAGAGACAGAAAGTAGGTTACAGCCTTGGGGTTAATTTCTGTCCCTGTTAATTGTTCTTTGTTGTACCAATTCCCATAACTTACCTGGGTTTTTCTTCCTTCAATAGTGTGGAAAAACTACAAGTCCTGTTAAATTGCATCACAGAGATTTACTATCAGTTCAAAAAAGACAAGGCAGAACGTAGTAAGTAACATTTGCTGTTCGTTCATCTCCCACACCAGCTTATGAGTGTGGTCCAGCTGCCTCACTGTGCTGTGTTTTTTAGTGCGATACTTATGAGAGTGTCAAAAAAAGGTTGAATGTACTAAAAATTATTGTCAAACCAGCCTTTTACATATGTTAAATTAAGGTCATGACTCCTAGATCTTCTGGAGGCCAGGCAGGTAGCACACAGGAATGGCTGTGTGCCTGGGACACTGAAGTCACTGAAATGGGGGCCCCTGCTGTGTCACCACTATGTTGCCCAGGTCTCCCTTTTTAAAGAAAAGCTAGAGATATGTGCTTTATTAAAAATACTCTAACTTAAATATTGACAGTTAATTTATAACTTCATAATAACTAAAAGTGTTCACAGGCCTTATGTAGCCCGTGGGCCCCAAACCTTTTATACCCATGTCAAACTCTTAGCCTTTTTGGAGCAGTAATCTCAAAGGAGAGAATAGCACATGTGATGAGTTCAACTCTCCATTAACAAAAGTATACTTTTTCCATTTTCAGGACTAGCTTACAATGAAGAACAGATCCACAAATTTGATAAGTAAGTATCCAGGTGGAGTTAAAATTGATTCTTTTTGATGCTTGTTTTTGGTATCTTTAATTCTTCTGAAAGTTGGGATTGATTGCAGTGTCCACATGGATGCACATTTTTCAAGCCCACTCATCCAGTCCCCGGTTGGAAGATCCCTGAGACAGGAGGACAGCTGGGAAAAAGGCCCCATTCTGCTCACTCAGCTGTCTCTCTCGATACCTCCGCTGTGCTTACAGAGGGCAGCGAGGAGGAAACAGGAGGCCAGTACAGCCATCCTAACTAACTCTACCAATAGGCATTTGGGGCTGGAGATGGGTAAGAGCTTTAGCTGCTCTTCTGGAGGAGCTGAGTTCAGTGCCCAGCACCCATGTCCTGTGGCTCACAACCACCTGTGTTCCAGCTCCAGCTCCACAATAATTAAAAAACAAAAACAAAAACAAAAAAACATGCATTCTGTGTATTTTAGTGGTTTGTTTTGTATTTTGAGACAGGGTTTCTGTATGTAGCCCTTGCTGTCCTGGAACTCACTCTGTAGACCAGGCTGGCCACCACATCTAGCTTGAAGGTTTTTGTTTGTTTGTTTGGTTGGTTGGTTTTTTCGAGACAGGGTTTCTCTGTGTAGCTTTGGAGCCTATCCTGGCACTCACTCTGTAGACCAGGCTGGCCTGGAACTCACAGAGATCCTCCTGCCTCTGCCTCCCGAGTGCTGGGATTAAAGGCGTGCGCCATCAACTCTTGGCAACTTGAAGTATTTTTAATTGGAGTAGAAATAGTGGGGTTGTGTAAGCCTCTGGTTCTTTCTGATTTGCAGACAAAAACTTTATTACCATGCAACAAAAGCAATGAGCCACTTCACAGAGGAGTGCGTTAAAAAGTATGAAGCTTTTCTGGATACTGCAGACGAGTGGATGCGGTAAGGAGGCTGCAGTGGTGACGAGTGGGGGGCTGTGCAGTATGGTGTGTAGTGCGGTGTGTGCCGTGGCTAAGTGAGTGTCTAAGGCTGCTTGCTAACAGACTCGTTGGTTTTCAGAAAGATGCATCTTCTCAGAAAACAGCTGTTATCTCTAACCAGTCAGTGCTTTGACATCGAAGAGGAAGTGTCCAAGTATCAAGACTACACTAATGAGGTACAGCCAGAGAGCGCACTAGGAAAGAACTTTGTTGTGTGGCAGGACTGAGGCAGTGTGGTTCTGATAACGGTTGCAGGAGACGTGGGACAGCATATGCCTGTGTCGCTCCCACTCTACATTCAAATTCACTGCATTTATTTATTTGTGTGTGAGCGTGTGCATGCCAGAGGACAGCGTGGGGGAGGTGACCTCTCTTCCCCCATGTGGGCTCCAGGGTGGAGCTCAGGTAGGCTGTCCCCGCCCCCCCAGCACACACCCGTGCTGCTGCACCATCTCACCGGCCCTTCACCCGTTTCTGCCTTTTAGACGCTGAACAATTAAAAACACCTCACAATTCATCTTTTATTGTTTATAAGGAAAACTGTTCTAGGGGGCGTTGATTGCAGTACTTAGCACTGATGGTTCTGAAAGGTGGGCTCAGGCTGTAAACCCAGAGTGCATGAGGTTTCCCACGCCCCTGTGGAGTGGATGTGGGGAGTCCGGTTGGCCTTCCTGAAGCTGTAAGTGGTCCTTGATTGGTAGCATGTGCCTTGCCTAGTGACACATTTGCTTTATGTTGTAGTTACAAGAAACTCTGCCTCAGAAGATGCTTGCAGCCTCCAGTGGTGTCAAGCACTCCATGGCCCCAGTCTACCCCAGTTCTAACACTTTAGTGGAGATGACTCTCGGGTAAGCAGCTGTGCTGGAATTGCAATGGTGCTGCTTGCTCTTATCCCAGGTTGAAATCTTGGTCTCAGATTTCAAAATTCTCGATGTTGACTGTGCTTAGTGTTATTTCATGGCTACTTAGATTATAAAACTAAAATGATGTGAATGTTATTCTAAGGGGTTGAATGTCTCTGCTTTATCCCTCTAGTATGAAGAAACTGAAGGAAGAGATGGAAGGCGTGGTTAAGGAGCTGGCTGAGAACAATCATATTCTAGAACGGTGAGTGGTGCTGGTGGGGCTGGTGATGTGGCATGCAGCTGGATCCCTCTGCATTCTTATGGGCTCACTTCTTTCCATCCCCCTTGACTAGTTTGATGGTTTTCACAAGGCTTCCCGTTTCCTTCATCCAGATCTCCCTTCTCCTGAAGCTGCAGTGGTAACCTGCTAATGTGGTTCTGTGTTCACAGCCAGAACAAGCTTCTGATGTACTGGTGTAGTCATGTCTCTCCCTTGCCTTAAAAACTCTAGCCAGGTGTGCTAATACATGTCTTTAATCCCAGCACTATGGAGACAGGGACAAAGGGATCTCTGTGCGCTGGAGGCTAGCCTGATTACATAGCAAGTTCCAGGACAACGAGGTCTACAGAGAGAAATCCTGTCTCCGGGAAAAACTAGAGAAGAAAGAAAAGGGAAAAATACGTAAACCCACATTATCTAGAAAGTACAGTCTAAATCCACATTTCCATTGAGGAAGACAGTGTCTTGGCCCTGGCCTGTGCACCAGCATTGCTGCCTTAACTTCCACAGTTGTCCTTTGACCTCCACGAAAGCACTATGGAGGCTGTTCTGGAACTCTCTCAGTAGACCAGGCTGGCCTTGAACTCACAGAGATCCTCCTGCCTCTGCCTCCCGAGTGCTGGGATTAACAACGCCCAACTTGTTTTTGTTTTTAAGCTTTCCCAAGCCATTGAATTGTACTCCTTCATATAATAATGCCCCTGATTCTCAGTAAGAAATAGAGCAAGTCAAGTTGCTTAAGTTATTTAAAAGTAACTATGCCTAGGCCAGCAAGATGGTACAGCAGGTAAAGTCTCTTGTGCAAGCCTGGCAGCCTGAGTTCAGTCCCCAAAACCCACATTAAAGGTGCAAGGAGAGAACTGACTCCAAAGTTGTCCTCTGACCTCAAGCTGTGTACACATAATAAATAATAATAATAATAATAAATAATAAATAATAATAATCTGCTCCTCTGAGGTCTGTTTCTGTAAGTCTCCTCTGGAGTGTTGGGATGTCAGGAACTGGGATCCAGCTCAATGACAGGGTTCTTGCCCAGTGTGTGCAAGGGTCCTTTATTCAGTCCCCAGACACAGAGGACCCTGAGAACAAAAGCGTGGATGTGCTGAGATTATCTCTTCTCATCTTGTGTTTTAGGTTCGGGGCTTTAACTATGGACGGTGGTCTCCGCAGCGTGGACTGTCTTTAGTGCTCTAGGGACTCTGGGGAGTTGTAGTTTGCACAAGAAGATAACACTGAAGCACGAAATGAACGCTCCTATAGGTGGTTCTTATTTCTACAATTCAGTATTTGATGAGGTCATGTAAATATGTACAGTTTGTAAATACATAAGAAATATATAAATTTTTGGCTGCTGTTGAGATGTAATTTTGCCTTTTAACATTTGTAAGTACACAAGGCAGACCTCAGTGAGCTGTAGAAGAAAGCCATGACCAGCTGATGCTTTGGGATGCTGTCCCCAGTTCTTCAAGCAAGGCTGGAGAAATCTATTGCTCGGTGCCTAAGGAAAGTGTTTTTAAATCAGCATCCTTAAAAATCAGAAAGGACTGATAGTTGACACCTTGTGAACGGTGGAGTGACGGGATTTTGTGGAGAACAGAGCCGACCACTGTTCACCAGGGTCAGCTCCTGTGACAAGGATGAAGTGGCATTATTTCATTTTACAAGGTGCCCAGATTTTGGTTCTCCTCGTATGTTTAGTTTCAGGTGAATTATTGAGCAAAAAATTGAAGTGAACTTATTGTTTAAACTATTCATTTTTCCTTTGGTCATAAATGTGTAATTGTCATTCAGATTCCAGTATCATTTCAATTGTTTTAAGCTGTATATTTCTGTACTTTAATTCTGCTATTTCATGAAATACTCTGCTTACTATTTCATGAAAAAATAAATTTCTGAATTTTAATGTAAGAAGCTTGTGTGCTTTGGTCTCTCTGGTTAGAGAAACAAAATGGGGTGTCACTGTTTGTTTAAACTAGGGAACTGATGGCCCCACCACTGAGCCACCTCTCATCACTGGGCCACACCCTACCACTGGGCCACACCCTACCACTGGACCACACCCCGCCACTGGGCCAGCTGATGCTAAAAGTTCCTATAACATTGTTTAAAAAAAATAAACAGTCCTGAAAAAGTCTTCGTTTTTACACATTTCTTAGACTCCTAAGAATTAATCAAATTCTTTTTATCTAGGCAAAGTTCTTGCCAAGGTGAAAAACACACAAATCTGTACCGATTAAAGTTTCTTTATTCAAGAAAACACCAGGGCAAAACACAGGCCAGAGCGAGGTTATAGAACCCAGCAAGCGCAGCCAGAACAAAAAGGGGCTCGGGTCTCCACGAGCCGTCCTTAAGAAGCCTCCCTTACGTCACCTTGGCTTTCCTACACCACGCCCTTATGGGCGAGTCCCGGGTCCACCTGGTACCTGTCCCAGGGCGGGGCTAGGGTGTCTCCCTACACAAATCAAATGGGATCAGGCTGTGGCACTACGAGGTACATTGTCAGTGCTAAGTCGTGGAGATTGATGGTCAAGGACAGGTCCATTGGATGCTGAGTTTGCGAATATGGATCTTGTCACCCCTCTGAAAAATAATTGATGTAGAAGTCAGGCCTGAATTTGTTACATCTTGGGGAGGTAGTTATACAAGTATGTCAAAAATCCCCCAACCCAATTCTTCATTTTAACTTTGTGAACTGTACCTCAGGGGCATGAGTCTAGGTGGAGTGGCATTGTGGCTAACAGACTTGAGTCCTAGAACCAAGCTGCCTTGATCCATAATCCTGCCCACCACCTCTTGAGGTTCCTCACTCATAGTCCCTGCCTTGTAGGGCTGTCAGAGAAGACTGAGTTGAAAGGGATAGTGCATTTATACATCAGAGCCTTGCACATAACAGTACTCAGTAGGTGTTATCTTCTATTTTTAGTTATAATGATGCATGTAAGAAAGTAGTTCATTTTAAATCCTTTAAAGCCAAATAAATAAATAAAAAATAAAGCCTAGATAGAAATTAAATAGAATTTGATGTTTAGTTCCCCAGACTCCTGTTACTATTTCTGCTAGCTAAAAAGGCCCGGGGTCATAACTGAAAAGAGGATGTTGAAATAAAAAGAACTGGAAAACACAGATGATGGGTTGAAATGACAGGTGTGCAGGGCCCCTCCTCCCAGCCAAACTGCTGCCGACACCATCAGATCAGCTGTGTCTGCTTGAAATCCACCATCACAGCTGGGCTTGTTGACTGGGTGCTCCCTCATAGAGGGACTTAGCCCCTCACCTGACTATCTAGCCATTCCTGCCAACCATCTGTATACAGTTCTGCCCTGATTGCCTGTGGCCTCACGGTCTTAGAGAGGGGCTAGAGGATATGAACTTGAGAAGACTAACTGAAGGGGGCTGGCTCTATCTGTTCAGCATTGGAAGCCACCATCCATACTGGGAAGCCACCATTGTCAATGGGAAGCTGCCATCCATGCTGGGCACACATGGTCCAGTGAGGCCATTTCAATATCACCCATACTCCCACCTTGTAACCCTTCCCCATGCTCTGTAAGTGACCTTCATAAAACTCACTGTTTCTGTAGGGTGAACATCAGTGAAATTGAACTTCGGTTTGTCATTGGGACCTTAGGAGGAGGAACGGGTTGATGTTTTGTAGTCCCCCCTACCAAGGATGAAAATTCTCAAGACAGATGTAGGTACAACCTCTGTGTGGTGGTTTGAATAGGTATGGCCCCCATAGACTCATATGTTTGAATGCTTGGTCTTTAGGGAGTGACACTATTAGAAGGTGTGGCCTTCTTGGAGTAGGTGTGGTCTCTAAGAGGAAATGTGTCACTGGGGGTGGGTTTTGAGGTTTCAAATGCTCAATTCAGACCCAATGTCACTCTCTTCCTTCCACCTGTGGATCCAGATGTAGAATTCTCAGCTACCTCTCCAGCACCATGTCTGCCTGCATGCCACCATGCTTCCCTCCAGGACAACAATGCATTAAACTCCGAACTGTAAGCCAGCCCCAATTAAATGTTTTCATTTGTAAGAGTTGCTGTGGTCATGGTGTTTCTTCACAGCAATAGAAATGCTAACTAAGACCCTCTGGGGGGTCTATTTTAAAATCTTAGAATAGAGAGAGATGTTCAAGTATCTACAGGCTCCAAGGAGCTAGAGATAGGTTTCTTCCGAGTAAGGGAAATTGGTATCAAGTGGTTAAACAGGACTCCCAAAGGCTCCAGGTGTAGTTTTCTGAAGAAAGAGGTTTGCAAACAGGGAGAAGGGCCGTGGATTAAGCCGTGTGCTGAAGGTGGCTTGCAGGGACAGTCATAGAAGTCTGAAGACTGGGACAAGCTCCCTAGAATGGTCTATCTGGGTGCAAAGACTTAGACTTCCACAGTCCCAAGATCTAGGCTCCATGTCACTCTGTCTGCCACACTGAAGAGACTTCTGACATTTGTTACCAACCCCATAGTGATGGGAGTTGTGCCTCTGTGCCAGCTATGGGGCCACATAACAGGGAGAGGAAGTTAGGGCTAGCAGGACTGAGGGACGACCTCCAGTGGGGATTTTGTCTTACCCATTGGAAAAGGACAAGGAGAAAAAGGGTACAAGTTCTCCAGGAGGCTGAGGTCAGGGTGTCAATCCAGGTATGACATTCCTGCTCTTCTCCTCCACACCCAGCAGTATGTCCTCAGTCCTGGGAGATACACTAATGACACAAAGGCCTTAGAAGTAGCAAATCCTCCTAGACTTTAGACCTGATGTTAGGAAATCTCTTTTAATGTTGACAAACTTTTTATTTTTTTGAGGCAGTGTTTTTCTGTGTAGCCCTGACTATCCTGAAACTCGCTCTGTAGACCAGGCTGGCCTCGAAACCAGAGATCCACCTGCCTCTGTTTCCCCGAGTGCTGGGATTAAAGGAGTGCACCACCACCACTTGATGTTGACAGTCGTAACCTGTGATAGGATGCTGAAAAATGACTTGTGGATCCTGTATCATGTACACAGAAACAAACCATAGTACTTCCTCCTTCCACGAACCTTCTTGCCTGTTTTTTGTGGCATCCTCGCCACCGTTTACATAGCTGTCATAGTCTGTACTGACTATGTGACTAGCATGGTGGCATTGCACACAGCCTCTTAAAGTCCAATAGCAAGTCTTTTGTAGGCAGCTGGTGGCTGCCCAGGGAACTTGCCCAAATCATGCAGCACCAAGCCATACCGTTCTTGGGTTTTAAAGCATGAAAACTACATTTCAGTTGACATACTTTGATTAGCAAGAACAGTTAGCAGGAAGCTGACCTACAAAAGCTGAAAAGCAAAGTTAGTACATTTTGGGGCTTTCCTAGCCCAACGTGCTGATCAGTCAGCCTAGCCAAATTGGGAACTTTCAGGTTTAGCGAAAAGTTCCACTGGAAAAAATAGGGTGGAGAGCAACTGAAGAAGACACCTAATGCCAACGTCTGGCCTTCACACACACTTACACATGAACAGTATGCATATGTACACCACATGCACACACACAAACTAGAGCTGGAGGTGTAGCTCGGTGGTAAGGCATATGCACAGCATGTGTGAGTCCTGCAGTTCAGTCCGTAACATCACACTAGAGACATCCAACAAAATAATAAACTTTCTGGAAGTCCAAGAAGCATGCAAATTATTAAACACCCTTGGAGATGCCCTGTGCATTGTTCTCCAGACAGATGTGGGAAGAGACTAAAGGAGGCCACCACTGAAAATGCCACAGACCCCCATGGTGAGGAGGGGTCTTCAGGCACAGAACCAAACTGATTCACTGCCCCTGCCTTCCCCTCTCCCCTTTGTCTTTCTCCCTTCCTCCACCCTCCCTTGGCATATAAAATAAAAAGCGGAAATTTAGTAGTTTCTGATGTCAAACTCACTGGGCTCCTGCTGAGGGACATGGGGGGCAAGGGAGGGGGCATTGACAGGGGTCCAACTTCAATGTCCCTTATAGCCACTAGGCACTGCCACCATGGTGGGCCCTGGAGATGAAATGCATGAGTAAAATGTTTAATTCCTTGTTGTTGCCCCCCACCTTCCCAGCACGCTCAGTGTACACATGGCAGCATAGAAACATGACACACGTTCTAACCCCAGGTTCTTGACATTAGCCATTTTGAAGTTGCCAACTGTCTTAATTAGGGTTTTTATTGCTGCTACGAAACACCATGACCAAAGCAACTTGGGGAGGAAAGGGGGGTGTTTGGTTTATACTTCCATACCACTGTTCATCATCAAAGGAGGTCAGGATAGGATCCTGGAGGCAGGAACTGATGTGGAGGCCCCAGAGGGGTACTGCTTTACTGGCTTGCTTCCCATGGCTTGCTCAGCCTGCTTTCTTATAGAACTCAGAACCACCAGCCCAGATTGGCTCCACCAACTATGGGCTGGGCCCTCTTCCACTGATCACTAATTAAGAAAATGCTCTACAGCAGATCTTATGAAAGCATTTTTTTCTTTCTTTCCTCCCTCCCTCTCTCTCTTTCTCTCTCTTTCCTTCCTCCCTTCCTTTCTTCCTTCCTTTCTCTTTTTGGTTTTCGGAGGCAGGGTTTTTCTGTATAGCTTTGGAGCTTGTCCTGGAACTAGCTCTGTAGACCAGGCTGGTCTAGAACTCACAGAGATCCTTCTGCCTCTGCCTCCCAAGTGCTGGGATTAAAGGCGTGCGCCACCAACGCCCTGCTGGAGGCATTTTCTTAATTGAGGATCCCTCTTTCAGGTGACTTTAGCTTGTGTCAAGATAACATAAACATAGCCAGTGCACCAACTCTCAAGTGGTGGGTACCATCTTGAATTCTTAGGGTTTTAGCCAGGATGATTGAGGGTTTTTGTTTGTTTGTTTTGTTTGTATTTGGGTGTTGTTGTTGTTTTGTGATAATGACTGTGGAAGTTGTGGACCTCTAAGAACTCCGGATCCCGGAGTTAGAACAAGACCAATCCAAGAAACAAAGGAACTCTTGTTTCGGAAACCATTCTGTCGGTTGTGGAAATTCCCTTCTTACTTGGTCTCTGCTAAAGTCAGGCGTATAGCTGTTTACCTGTCTCCGGGGGTGGAGCAGGCTGTTGTTTGTGAGATAAGCTATGCAGCCCAGCCTGCCCTCAAACTCAAAATCCTCCTGCCTCAGCCTCCCAGTGTTCGGATTATTAGCATGTACCACATCTGACTCCATAAACCAGCCTTGACAATGTGGCTTATGGGATAGAGACAAGGAAGAATATCTTCGTGCTGTGTCCATTCCCTCCCACTGCTCTGGACTGCTCTGGGGAACCAGAAAGACTGTTGCTTCTAAACCGGTCATAGTTCCTTCCTGTCACAGAAGAGAGGAACAGGGAGGCAGGTACTGGC
Organism: Cricetulus griseus; assembly: GCF_003668045.3. NCBI lineage: Eukaryota > Metazoa > Chordata > Mammalia > Rodentia > Cricetidae > Cricetulus > Cricetulus griseus. The sequence goes on from NW_023276806.1 coordinate 135,346,848, forward strand.
TCATCCCAGAGAGAGCAAAGCCTAGGTTGATCATTGCTCTGCTGTCTGTGGAACCCCTTCCTCTGCTTAGCTGCGGGGGAACAAATGGGCTTTGTACCGACATCACCCTGCAGAGGGATGTTCCTGGGGTTCTAGAAAAGTATCGTCTGGCTCCCCAGGCACACCAGCCTTCTGCAGGAATTCCCTGTGAAGACCAGCTCCAGATGGCACGGGATCCGGAGTTCTTAGAGGATGTCATCAGAGACAGCGAACTCTGGGATGCTCGGAGGAAGGGTGGACTGCCGCGGGGGCACATGGTCTCAGAGAAGTGCCTTCACCTGCGCCTGCCCTCCCTTCCTGCACCCCAAGCTTGAACTACTTGGAGGAAAGGTGGTGAGGAGGCACTTAGGAGGAAGTTAGGGCACTTGCCCCGCCTCTTCCTGTGCTCTGCTTCCTGGGATAAGAGGCAAGGTGTCTCTTCCACCATATAGCCCACTACGATGCAAGTGAAACAAAGCTCAAAGAAATGGAGCCAAACAGCCATGGACTGAAACTCCACGAGCGGAAACAAACCTTTCTTTCTTCTAAGCGATCTCCCTCAGGGATTTTGCCACAGAAACAGCTTCCATACAGTTGCGACCACCACGATGCGGGGTTTACAGCCAGACGTGGTAACACAAGCTTGAATCTCTTAACACTTGGAGAGAGGCAGGGGGCAGAGACAGGAGGATTGGGAGTTCAAGGCTATCCTGGGCTACACAGTGATATCAAAGCTAACCTGAGCTACATTGAACCCTGTCTCCAAAAGCAGAAACAAAACCAACAACAACAGCAAAAACTCCAGATAAACAAGCACCTGGCACTCCCCTTGTGAGCCACCAATCTTGCAAACGTGCTCCTGAAGTGGTATCTGATATACTCAAAGTCCAGCTCACGCAGCTACACTCTTCATCACACACTTTCAAACTCACGACAGCTGTGCTAGGACCTGCAAGATGCTTACATCAAGGACCACAAACTCACACGCCCTCAAGAATCCAGGCATGCCGGGCAGTGGTGTTGCATGCCTTTAACCCCTGCACTCAGGAGGCAGAGGCAGAGGCAGAGGCAGACGTATCTCTGTGAATTCGAGGCCAGCCTGGTCTACAGAGCGAGTTCCAGGACAGCCAGGGCTACCCCGAGAAAACCTGTCTCGAAAGGCTCTCTGCCCCCGCCCTCCAAAAAAAGAAAAGAAAAGAGTCAGAAATGATTGGGGGCCTCGGTCAGCTCACACTCCAACCTCACCCTTTTTGCTTGTTCACCCTGCTTTCTTATACACTCAAGGTGGGACCACCTGCCCGAGGTGGCGCCACCCACAGTGGACTGGGCTCCCCCTTGTCAATCACAGGCTAGTCTTAGTGGGACTTTTCTGTTCTAACTAGGTCAGTTCTTTATTCCACATCAAACCAGCAACTCCGACAATGTTCTTTAAAGGCGATTTGAAATGTTCCAAAAGGGAACTTCGTTTTATGAGCCTGACCCAAGGAGATCAAAATAAGCTTGAATCAGCTCCAGAGGGCCCCTCGGGTTAACCAGCAACAGAAAGGGCGGGTGACAGAACTTGCTCATCTCGCTTCACCCCTGCCACCCTGAGTCAGCATTCACAAGTAAGTCAGGAGAGGGGGTGAGACACAAGCTGAGTGACTCCTGGTAGCCTCACACGCCTGACCTGGGACACTTCTTTCTGAGTCCCCTAGGCTGTCACATTCGGATAGGCTTCTTGAAAAAATAAATGGTATCTAGAGAAGCATGTGCTTCATGCAGTAGGCACTGGACATGCGACTTCCACATGACTGTGCCTGACCAGCGGTTCTTAACCTGAGGGTCCCCACCCTTGGGGGATTCTAATGTCCCTTTCACAGGGGTCTCCTGGGACCATGGGAAAACACAGATATTTACATTATGATTCGTAACAGTAGCAAACTTGTAGTTATGAAGTAGCAATGAAAACAATGGTATGGTCGGAGGTTCACCAGGACTGGAGAAAACTGTATTAAGGGTCACAGCATTAGGAAGGATGAGAACCACCGGCTTAGGCTGCACAACACCTGCACAAGGTGAAAAGTGATAAACTTTTTTTTTTTTTTTTGGTTTTTCATCACAGAGTTTTTTTTTGGGGGGGGGTGGAACTTTGGAGCCTGTCCTGGAATTGCTCTGTAAACTAGGCTGTACTCCAGCTCACAGAGATCTGCCTGCCTCTGCCTTCCGAGTGCTGGGACTAAAGGTGTGTGCCACCAATGCCCGGTGGTGATTAACTTTTTGTGTTTGTTTGATTTTTTTCTGAGGTAGTGTTGTTTTGTGTAGCCCTGGCTGTTCTGGAACTTGCACTGTTGATCAGGGTCGTCTTGAATTCAGAGATCCACCTGCCTCTGCCTCCCAAGAGCTGGGATTAAAGGAGCAGCTGAAAATGAACCAGACCTGGAAAAGCCACTACACTTAGGGGAAGTTTTTGTCTCTTTCTAGTCTTGTTGATTCCATGGGTCTCTTTCCTTAACAAAAACTGCAATTACTTTCCAAAAGTCACTTTTCCAAGAAATCGAATGTATCAAGCTGATCTTCCATGGAGAGACACCCATGTTTTCCTGGCATGACATCATGAGTGGAGACATGACTTTTGTTGTTGTAGTCAGCACTTTGTTAACTGATATTTAAGTTTGAGACAGGGTCTCAGTCCTTTAAGCCAGGCTGGCCTCATACTCACAGAGATCCACTTGCCTCTGCCTCCCAAATGCTGGGATTCAAGTATAAATTGTATAAGGCTTAAGTCAGGTTAAAATATCCATCTCCTGAAACATTTGTGCTTCCTTTATGATGAAAACATTCAAAATCCTGTCCTCTGGCTTTCGAAAATGAATAGTGTGTAACTGTCACTCACAATCACCATATTGGTCATCAGCACCCAAGGACACCCTGCTTCTCTCTAACTGCAGCTTAGAACCCATTGACCAATCTTTCCCAACTGCCTGGCCTCCCACAGTCCCCAGCCTCCGGTAACCACCATTCTGGCTGTCTATGAGATTAATGTTTTTATATTTCACATGTGATTGAGACATGTGGTCTTTTTCTGTGGCTGACTGAAAGACAGAATTTCATTATTTCTTATGAATTAATAGTATGCTATTTATTGTATACATGTGTGCCATGTTTTCTTTATCCATTCATCAGATCATGGTCTTTTATGTTCCCTTTTTTTTTTTTTTAATTTTCTGTTGTGGACAATGCCGCAAAGAACACAAGAGAGCAATCCTCACTTTAATGTACTGGTTTCATTTTCTTAGCTATGCACTTAGTCTCTTCCCTTATTGCTGTGGTGAATGTCCTGGTGAAAGCTTAAGGGAGGAAGGGAGGGCTGAAGATGGAAGTTTCTGTCCTACCAGGTCCTGCCACCCTTCAGCCCCAAATAAACACACAGAGACATATTAGTTATAAAACTGTTGGCCAATGGCTATGGCTTCTTACTGGCTAGCTCTCTCTTAATTATTAACCCATAACTACTAATCTATGTATTTTCATGTAGTCTTGGCTTACTGGAGAATGCCTGGACGTGATACTCCTTTGGAGCTACATGGCATCTCTTCGTGGCCTCTCTCCTCTCCCCCAGGATTCTCCTCATCTCCTAGCCCCGCCTATCTTCCTGCCTCTACTAACCAATCAGTGTTTTATTCATCAACCAATAAGAGAAACATATATACAGAAGGGCATCTTCCATCAGAAGGCTCTTTCTGCTCACAGTTCAAGGCACAGTCCATCATCACAGGAACTTGAAGTTTCTGGTCACGCAGTATCCATAGTCAGGAAGAAAATGTCCTCTCCATATGCAACCTAAGACCCAAGCCTTGGGAATGCTGCCTCCGACTAGGGCAAGTCTTACCTAATCAGAATGACACTATCCATGGGGCTGGAGAGATGGCTCGGTGGTTAATAGTGCTGACTGCCCTTTCAAAAGACCTGAGTTCCATTCCCAGCACCAGTGCCAAGTGGCTGATAACTGCCTGGAACTCCCAGTTCCAGGGGATCCTATGTTGTCTTCTGAATTCCTTGGTCATCCCCTCCTGTATTCCACCAACACATGTAAATAAAAATAAATCTTTGAAAAAGAAAGATCAATACTCACAGGCTTGTCTAGGGCTTCCCTAACATAAATAATTCCTTACAGGTGTTTCTGAAGGCTTGTCTCCTCCATAGTTCTAGATCTTCCTGTCAAGCTGATAATCAGGACAATCACATAGTCCTAGAGGAAAATCATATAGCACTTCTATTTTTAGCCTTGTTGAGACACCTCCATACCATTCTCCAGAATGGCTGTCCTAATTACATGCAAGGGTTCAGATTTCTCTACATTGTCACCAGCATTTGTCACCTTTTGATACAAGCTAATTTTTTTGTTTGGTTGGTTTGGTTTTTTGAGACAGGGTTTTTCTGTATAACAGCCCTGGCTGTCCTCAAACTCACTATATAGACCAGGCTGGCCTGGAACTCACAGAGATCTGCCTACATCTGCCTCCCAAGTGCTTGGATAAATGAGTGTGTCACCACTGCCTGGTGGTACAAATTATTTTTATTAGAGCATAAGCGACTATCTCTTTGTGGGTGTTGTTTCTCTGAAGAGCAGTAAAGTTGAGCGTTTTTCTCTTTATCTGTCAGGTCTTTTGTGAAAGGTCTGGTCATCTCTTGCCTACTTAACTGGGCTGTTACTTTGCTATTAGGTTTTGAGTTCTGTACATGTTCTAGATAGTCCCATGACAAACATACAGCTTGCAAATATTTTTCCCCTCTGTGTATGTTGCCTCTTCTCTTTGTTGGCTGTTTCCTTTGTTGTGCCCAATCAGCATTTTTTCTAACACCTTGATATATACAGATGGCGTAAATCCATCCAATGGGACTGTTAGGAAAATAAACACCACCTGCCAGATGTGGGCCTTCTTACATGACAGCCTCGTGTGCAGGCATGTGTGTGTGTGTGTGTGTGTGTGTGTGTGTGTAGACATGTGTGTGTGTACAGGCATGTGTATGTGTGTGTGTGTTCAGGCACATGTGTGTTGTGCAGGCGTGTGTGTGTGTGTGTGTGTGTGTGTGTGTGTGTGTGTGTGTGTGTGTAGGCATGTGTGTGTGTTCAGGCATGTGTGTATGTGTAGACGTGTGTGTGTGTGTGTGTACAGGCATGTGTATGTGTGTGTGTGCAGGCATGTGTGTGTGCACTTGAGAGTGCTCATGTGTGCTCAAGTGTCTGCAACCACCAATGCCAGTAGCACAACCATCAGAAGGAGACTAGCAGGTAGTTCGATTCTACACAACTTAGTGGTCGGTGTTGGTTCAAACTGACTCCAGTAGTTTATCTTAGGCACATTTAAGCCCAGCACAATTTGAGAACAAGTTTCCTGGTGACAATTAACTCAGTCCTGTGTACGTGACAAAGTGTAAGACATGACTACATCAAAACTCTTTGTAAGGCACAAGTATCATCTTCATAAAGATAGGTTCAATATATTAACTGAGAAAACAGGCCCCAGACAAGGGTCAGGGGAAGATGACACTACAGATGGACTGAGACAAACAAGCCCAAGACAAGGATCTTGGGGGAGGATTCCTGTGGCCTAGCCACAGACAGTGCAAAGGTCACCAGGCTATGGACCATGTCCACTCCCAGCCTTCTGGGCAGAAAACAGGTTATGTCTCTCTCTCTCTGAAGAGAAGATCCTGTGTCTTCCACATTCCTGGTCCCCTAGTGCTTATCTATGAGCATGGGACCTCCACACTTCCAACTGCCCTCTTTCCTGAAGATGGAACCATGTTGGAGAGAAGAATGGCAGAGAGAAGAACAGCAGAGAGATTATGATTGATCAAGAGCTGCCATGAAACTCGGGGCTTCTCCCCTGAATTGTCTTTCTGCGTTGGAAGTCAGTTGATCAATGTGTGTGGGCTTATTCTGTACTCTCTAGTCTACCAACGAGCGTGTTGTTGTTTTGGGGTTAAGTTTGGTTAGTTTGGGGTTGTTGTGGGTCTCATGCAGCCCAGGCAGATTGTAGATTCCATTACATAGCTGAGGATGGTCTTGAATTCATGACCCTCCTTCCTCAGCCTCAGTGCTAGAATTACAGGTTTGTGACACCACTTTGGGTTGGAGAATTCTCTATGATGTTTTTATCGTGTTAAAGAGTTTATAGTAGGGCTAGTGAGGTGGCTCAGAGGTTAAGAGTACTAACTGAGTTCAATTCCCAGAACCCACATAGAGACTCACAACTATTTGTAATGAGATCTGGTGCCCTCTTTTGGCATAAAATTGTACGAGCAGATAGAGTACCCATACATAAAATTAAAAATAAGAATATATAGTGTATATAACATAAATTTTGCCATTTAACCCCCCTTTGAGAGAGTCTGTATAGCCCAGGCTGCTCTCAAATGAACCCCCGAATCCCCCAGTACTCACCACCCACCTCTCCCACCTCGGTCTCCATTTTAAGGCCTGGAATTAAGCATTTTGACCATTTTAAATACAGAACACGAGGACATTAATCACATTTACCTTGTAGCGCTATCATCAGCTTCCCCTACTTTTCCCAAAATGAACATAAAAACAAAACAAAACATTTTTTTCAAACTTTGGAATTTTGAATGCCACTTCCTAATTCTCTAGTTTTGTTTCAAGGGCTGAGAAAAGAGCTCAGTGGAAGAGAACTTGCCTAGCATATGTAAGACCCTACCGTTCAGCTTCCAGGAACACAAAAAAATAAATAAAATTGTTGATGTCCCAGAGAGGCAGACCTAGGAGAGGTCTGAGTCTTAAGGAAAGTAGAGAGTTGCCAGGGCGTCACTGTCTCAGAGGTGACAACTGAGATGGGGGATCACGATGCCACTGAGTGACAGAGCCAGCTGAGGGGAAAAAAAAAAAAAAAAAAAAAAAACTGCTATTTTTGTGCGGGGATTTGACCAAATCCTCACAACCTCCCCCTGCGGATCCCGCTTTGGTAAAAATCGACTTTCCTCACATTCAAACATGTCTTCGGGGAGCAAACGAGGGAGAAACTTCCGCTGTAGCCAGCGGAAGGCGGATCTGGCGGGTGGGAGACGGAACTGTGCAGTCACAGTTAGAACTGCTCACCTGCAAGAGAGCAGAGGATGCTCCGGGATGCCAAGCCAGGCCGCGCTCAGCGGCGCCCTCCCCTGGCACGAATGAAAACCTGCATCTGGGGAGAAAACGCACTTGGCAGCCGGGCTGGAGTTCTCAGTTGACGATTACTACAGTGATTCTCCCTCCTCCAAACCCAGAACCAGCATCAAACTAAACACTGAAGTGGGGGTTCCTAGAAGACTTAGAAATTAGTGCCCCAGTGGGTTAGCCGCCCTGATCATTAGTGTAAATTTTCTTCACAAGCATCAGGTAGGGGTTCTTAGACGCCATTAAAATCAGTGGCTCACCCTTGCGAGGCACTTCCTACCGCCTATGTGCTTTCACATTAAAACTCAGTCAGGAGGCAGAGGCAGGCGGATCACTGTGAGTTCAAGGCCAGCCTGTTCTACAGGGCTGTTATACAGAGAAACCCTGTCTCAAAGAAAACCTCAGTTAGGAGACTAGAGATGGCGCAGCAGTTAAGAGTACTTGCACTTCCTCCAGGAGATGGGAGTTTGAATTACAGCATCCACACCACAGACAGCCCACAAGTACCTCCAGCTCCAAAAGATCCATCACTCCATTTTGGCCTTTGGTGGGCACACACACACACACACACACACACACACACACACACACACACACACACACACACACAAATAAATAAATCTTGGTCTCCAGAGCAAGTGCCAGGATAGGCTGTAAAGCTACACAGAGAAATCCTGTTTCGAAAAACAAAACAAAACAAAAAAAATCTTAAACAACAAAATCTGAGCCATGCCTTGAGCCTTGATGGTGCAGACATATAATCTCAGCTAGTTGAGTCAGGAGAAGCCCAAGTTCAAAGACTGCCTGGACTACAGAGAAAGTTCTAAAGCTAATCTAGCAATGTAGACCCAGTCTAAAAATAAATAAATAAACACATAAATAAATAAATAAATAAATAAGGCTAGAGTACAAGGCTTGGTGGTTTCAATCTGGGGTACCATAAAAATCACATAACCTGAATCAAGTGGGAACTATTATTTTCGTCATCTTACAAAAGAAAGAGTGGAATGGGTGGGAGGTGTTAATAAAGTTGCCAAACACTACCCAGCTCTGAGTGTGTGAGTCCACTGGTCTCTTATTCGTCGTATGTAAGAGGCATCTTACAAACCATCCGTTTCTCTACCTTTTCCAATGTGGCATATCGACAGAGGACCACAGCCTCTGAGAGGAGTGGCTGAGCACGCTGGTGGCCCTTAGAAAAATAAACACGGAGTCAGGACTGGAGTGAGGCTGGGGGCCCCTGTCTGGTCTGCCCTGAGTCACACAGGTCAGTGGGGCTGGCCCGCCCAGCCTGTCACCCTCAGCTGTCTCTCAGCACTACACAGCGGGGCTGGGCTCAGCCCAGAGATGGGGACTGCGATTTATAAGCTCTCAGATAAAATCAACTTCCAGGTGAAGAAAACCCACAGGCCCGGTAAGCTTTCCCCTCTTTTCAGATATCTGAGGGCCCCAGGGCCACTGGGAGGGACCAGGGACCCAGGTTGATTCAATTGTTTATACCTTTGATGTTGCAGGACCCAGCTGTTTGGGGGGCCAGGGATGAACTCTTCAGCAGGCCTGCTGTTTGGGTCTCTCATCATCTGTGTTTGTTTATCAGTGATTTCCCTAGGAAGCTTTGTTTCTTGTAAGCAAATGTGCTTTCAAATGTTGCATGAGTGGAACAAAGGATGGCCAGGACAGCCTACCAGACAGCTCAGAGGGTCTGATGCTCAGTAACAGATGGGACATTGACTCCAGCGTTATTCTGACCAGTTATAAATATCAAGGGCATGTGTTTTGCTGTGCAGATTCTTCCTAAAAGGACACAAGAACTTTCGGGGCTGTGACTCCAGGTTCTTAGCAAGCAAGGAAACATTTGGGTAGAGGCACGGGGTGAAGAATAGTGTTTGAGTGTGTTCAGGTGCCCACAGCATCTCTGAGGAATGCCTGGTGGGACTGAGGCTCTCTGGGTTTTCAGGAAATGGGGAGGTCTTGATTATCAGCAGATGGTCCATGAAGTTTTAACAGGAAACAGTAGGGTTACAGATGCTCAGCCTCAAGACTTGTAAAGCCTCTCTGCAAGATTGGAAGTGCTTTGCAGGTGTGTGTGTGTGTGTGTGTGTGTGTGTGTGTGTGTGTGTGTTGAGAGAGAAAGAGAGAGAGGGAGGGAGGGGGAGGGAGAAAGAAAGATTGTTAAGGTGAGGGGGTTAGAATGTCCTCAGAAAGGAAACTTACGGACCTTGATCCATGACCTTCAGTTTGATGCACCTCACAAGCTGCCAGGCTTTATACTAAGCTATGACAAATGTCAGGGCTGTGTGTTCACTGTATTGACCATCTTACCCATGCTAGAGGCTCTTAGTCATTTGTCTGGAACAGCTTACCTTGTAGAAGACAGCGTGACTATTGTCACATCTAAGGTACCATTGTTATTGTTTTCTTTTGAGACAGGGTCTCACTATGTAGAGCAAATTGTCCTCAAACTCACAGAGATCCACCTGCCTGTGTCCCCTAAGTGTTGGGATTCAAGATGTGTGCCACCACGCCAACACTATTTTTTCCTTCCCAAGACAATATATCTCACATGTCTCAAGTTGGCCTCAAACTCACCTCTGAGGATGACCTTGAACTTCTGATCCTCCTGCCTCCATCTCCCGAGTGCCAGGTGGAATTATAGACAGGCACCATTGTGCCTTGTATATGTGATGCTGGGGTCAAACCTGGGGCTTTTGGGCCATGGTGGTGCACGCCTTTTAAGCCCAGCACTCGGGAGGTGGAGGCAGGCAGATCTCTGTGAGTTCAAAACCAGCCTGGTCTACAAGAGCTAGTTCCAGGACAGCCTCCAAAGCCACAGAGAAACCCTGCCTCGAAAACTAAAAAAAAAAAAAAAAAAAAAAAAAAAGGGGGCTTTGTATGTTCTAGACAGGTACTCTAGCAACTGAGTTATATCCCCACATGCACACCACTGATTTTGATAAACACCATCATTTTATTTATCTGTTAGGGTGGAAAATGCCGTCAATTACATTGCAGCATGCCTTTCATTGAAAAAAACAAAACAAAACAAAACAAAAAAAACAAAACAAACAAACAAACAAAAAAAAAACGAGCCTTTTAGGAAGTTGAGGGTGTAGCTTAGCTGGTAAAGAGCTTGCCTAGCATGCACAAAATCCTGGGTTCGATCATCAGTACTCCATAGACAGTGGTCTTGGTAGTACATGCCTATAGACCTGGCATAAAGAATCTTTGCCCTTTCCCTCTTGATACGACATCCATACCTTACTATTTACTACCATGGTGGCAGTATCCATGTTCTCTGTGGGCAGGGGCCTCATCTTAGTCTCCCCTGAGTCTCCCCGGGAGACACAGTCAAATTCCTCACCCCTCTCTCTCATCTCTCATGTCCTTTTAAGGCAAGTTTCTCTGCCTTAGACTTTCTCAGCACCTGGCCCCCATGTTCATCTTCTTGGCTGTCACACTGTGTATTGCCGATCTAATTGTTTTCTTAAAAAAAAAAAAAAAAAAAAAAAAAGGAGAAAGAAAGAGGAGGGAGGGAGGGAGGAAGGGAGGAAGGAAGGAAGGAAGGAAGGAAGGAAGGAAAGAAGGAATGGAGAACACTTATTTGATTTTTTATTTATTTTTATTTCTGTGTGAGTGCTTGTATATATGTTAGGCTTGTATGTATGTGTGTGCTTGATGCCTGTGGAGTCCAGAAGGGGGCATCAGATCCCCCAAGAACTGGGATTCTGGGGGTTGTGAGCCACTACGTGAGTGGTGGGAACGGAACCCAAGTCCTCTACAAGAGCAGCATGCAGCATGCACGCTTAACTGCTCAGCCATTTCTCCAGCCTCTCCCTGCTGGGCCCCCTAATTGTTCAGTTCCCAGCAGCAACCACATGGTGGCTCACAGCCATCTATAATGAGATCTGGTGCCCTCTTCTGGCCTGAAGGCATATGTGCAGGCAGAACATTGTATACATAATAAATAAATTAATTAAAAAAAATACATAATGAGTCTGGGTGTTGGTGGCACACGCCTTTATTCCAAGCACTCAGGAGGAACAGCAAGCAGATCTCTGTGAGTTCGAGGCTAGGCTGGTCTATAAAGTGAGTTATGGGATAGCCAGGGCTATGTAGAGAGACCCTAGGGAGGGGGTGGAACGAGCTAGCATCTGCAGCTGCATCTTGCTGCCATGTCTTTTCTGCTGTGACAGGATGTGTACCCTTGAACAGGAAGCCACAATAAACCCTTCCTCCATAAGTTGCTTTGTCAGGTATTTTTATTCAACAATTTCATGCATGCACAGCATACGTATTGATCAAAATCGCCCCAAGTCCACCCTCCACCACTCCCTCACTCTAACATGTCCCTCTCCTACCTTCATAGCCGCCTCCACCATAACCCACTGAATTCAATTAGTGAGGCCCGCACAAGATTGGGTAACACTGGGCCACATCCCCAAAGAAAAATAACACCCCTACCCCCACCTCAGCTATCATTTGCCAGTAGCTCCTTGGCTGGGTGTTGCTTTACGAGTTTCTCCCGCCTGTGCTGGACCACTGACTAGCCTCATCTTAGGAACATCATGTCTTGGTAACCACACCTCCTGTGAGGTAGTGAGTACAAGGCCGTGTCATGTCCAGAAGACAGTGTTTCCCAGAACCCCTCCTCAAACCTCCTGCTCTTGCATTCTTTCTGCTACCTTCCTGTGATGTTCTCTGAGCCCTGGAGAAGTTGAGATGGATGTCTGTGTAGGCCAGGGCACTCAACAGCCACTCACTCCCAGTACTCTGAGTAGTTACGAGTTTCTGCTTTACTGGTCACCTATTGCAAAAAGAAGTTTCTTTAATCAAGGTTGAGATCAGCAGTTATGGGTATAAATATAAATATTTAAAAGTCCATGTAGCAAAACAACAGCAGTCGTCTCCCCCACTAGGGTCTATGACCTCTGGAGCCATGGCCTTTGAACCTGGTTTACAATAGCAGGAGTGAGTTCCCTCCTGTGGAGTAGGCCTTGCATCCAGTTAGGAAACAGTCGGTTGCCCCTATATCTTTACTGCTTCTATTACATCAGTGGGTACATCGTGCCTGGCAGACTGGCGTTGTAGCATGCAGTTTCCACTATAACATAAGTTCACTGGTGCTTTTTCTCCTTCTAGCATTCTGCATGGCACCTTGCATCTCTCTAAATGTTAGCCAGTAGGGAGGAAGTTTCCAGGTCAATGCCAGCCTTCTACCCTATGTCCTGAAATCAAAGACTATTATGTCTTCACCAGTAGGCTCTTACCGTCTAGCTATGGTGGGCAACCAAGAGCAATGCCAATAGGCTGTGTTATTTGGGGGTCCTCTGGTGCATCCCTGACCAATAACTCATAGGGAGGACTCTCTCACCTGGCACTGAGAGTTCATTTGCTACCCCATGTCTTCTTGGGGAAATATTGTCCACCCATGCAGGGTAGCTGTATTCAAACTCGATTTTTTAATGATATTTTAAAATTAGCTTACAAAGTAGATTTACAGAGGCTTTTCCACACACCCTTAGCTTTGGTTAACATACCTCACACCTCCTCATCTCTGCCTCCATCCTTGCTTACATCTTTTTTGTGTAATTTTGTAACCACAGTTATGGGGGGTTAGATTTATCATGGCTGAGGGAAAGGCAACTAATGCTGGTAGAAAGAAGGAGCAACCCCAAATCCACCAAGTGCTAAGTGAGTAGTCAGACTATGATCCATTCATATAATGGAATACTGCTCATCTATACAAACAAAGTGCTGCCTGTGCTACAGTGTAGCAGACCTTGAAAATATTCTACTGAGACAAAGTTGTTAGACAAAAGAAAACAAGTGCCACATAGCATATATTTCACTTGTATAAAATACCGAGGATAAGCAAATCCATAGAGACAAAAATAAATTAATGGTTGTTACAGAAATGGGAATGGGAAGTACCCACCAACCATATGTATGTTTGGTCTTTTTATTTGTATTTTTTTTCTGAGAATATAGACACGGATAATAGTGGCCATAGTTGCACAATTTTTTATTCTAGTTTTTCAAGACAGGGTTTCTCTGTATTGTTTTGAAGGCTGTCCTGGAACTCGCTCTGTAGACCAGGCTGGTCTTAAACTCACAGAGATCCGCTTGCCTCTGCCTCCTGAGTGCTGGGACCAAAGGCATGTGCCACCAATGCCCGACGGTTGCACAATATTTTAAACATACTAAAAAGCACTGGATTTTGCTGTTTAAACTGTGAAGTTATGCTATGTGAGCTTTGTTTATTTTTTAAAAATTGTGAATCAGACATGGTTGTGCACACTTGTCATTTCAACACTTGTGGGGGGTGGGGAGTGGATGGGAAGGGGGGTGGAGGCAAGACCAAAAGGGCTTGGGCCCAGGGCTGGAGAGATGGCTCAGTGGTTAAGAGAACTGCCTGCTCTTCCAGAGGAACCATATGATGGCTCCCAACCATCTGTAACTCCAGTTCCAGGGGATCTGATGTGCTCTTCTGACCTCCACGAGTACCAGGCATGCATGTGGTACACAGACATATATGTGACACCCATAGACATAAAATAAATTTTTAAAAAAGAAGTCAACCTTCAGAATGAGGCTACATCTCAAAAACCAACTGACGAACAAATGCAATGCCCTGCTTTTATAAAAGATAATCATCAAAGTTATGACTGGATTTCATGGAAAGCTGAGAATTAAACAGTTTAGCATTTTCTTGTGAACAGATGGGGCCAAGACTTCTATTTTCATTAAGTTGGATATGGCTGTGTCTAGGGGATTTAGATTTCCTTTGCCTTTTGGGTGGATAGAGAGCCCTGTTCACCTCTGTAAGACTCATGTTGTGTTTTCTGTTTCAGAGGGTAAATACATCTGCCACTCGAATTGCCGAGACCTGCTACATCTGGACTATGCACAAAACGGCAAGCGGCCCTGCTGCATGTCCACTTCTGAAGTCAGACACTCCAGCAAAAGGGACAGTCAGGTGAGCAGAGACATCAGTGGCTCTGGCAGCATTCTGAGTTTCAGGCCATTGTCACTCATGCTGGTAGAATGCACCTGTGGCTTACCAAGGTGGCCTGAGAGGACCAAATCTGTGTTCACTCTTTATGTCTTCCCTCAAGGCCTGTTGAGCCAAAAGCTCAACTCTGGGAAGTAATTTTAAAAATAACACATAGCTTATGCCAAGAGTATTACCCAACAGATTTGTCACAAAACTGAACGCTTTAATCTGCTTGATCACTTGTGTATTCAGTCAGTAATATTGAGAGACATATTTTCTATGCTGCTAGAACATGGAATTTGAATTTGTAATAGTTGTTTTTTCTTATGTATTCATTGCCTTTCTGTGGTGGTTATAAATGCATGACAAGGGCAACTTGAAGAAGGGTTTTTAACTGAAGAGATGGCTCAATGGTTAAGAAGAAGGGGTTTATAACTGGCTCAGCAGTTAAGAAGAAAGTGTTTATTTTGGCTTACAGTTCTGAAGGCTTAGAGTCTATCATGGTGCGGAAGATTGGCTGCAAGCCGCAGGGATGGCAGCAGGAGCGGAATACTGAGGCCTGCCTTCTTGACCTGTAAGCAGGAAACAGAGCAAATGAGAAGTGACTTTGGAGTCTTTAAACTATCAAAGCCCACCCTCAGTGACGTGCCTCCTCCAACAAGGCTCCACCTTTTAAACATGCCAAATGGTACCACCAACTGGGGACCAAGTATTTAAAAGCCTGAAATTATGGAGGAGATTTCTCATTTTAACCACCACACTCTCTGGTGATGAGCATGAGGCCATGTGGGGAGTCCAACTGTTTGTGTGCCTCTGCAATTAGGGCAGGAGATGCACCTTATCTGTGATGGGCGTGTCCCAAGTTCCTCCCCCCACTGATGCATTGAAATGCAAAGATGTACCAACCCCTATTTATATATTTTTTTCTATATGTGAATACTTACAAATAAGTTTTCTACTAATTAGGCATAACAGATTAACAGTGGCTAATAAGGATACAGAATAATAAATTCTTTAAGCCAGGCATGGTGGGTGTCTTAAGATTTTTATTGTTAGCCGGGCGTTGGTGGCACATGCCTTTAATCCCAACACTCGGGAGGCAGAGGCAGGCAGATCTCTGTGAGTTTGAGACCAGCCTGGTCTACAAGAGCTAGTTCCAGGACAGCCTCCAAAGCCACAGAGAAACCCTGTCTCGAAAAACAAAAACAAAACAAAACAAAAAGACTAGCCAACACGTTGCGTTCACCCTTATAATCATAATCCGATCACTTAGGAGGCTGAGGCAGGAGGATCACCATGGGTTAGAAGTCAGCCTGGGCTATATAGTTGTATAGTGAATTCCAGGACAACCTGGATTACAGAGTGAGACAGTGGCTCAAAAATACAACAACAGTCAGGCATTGGTGCCACATGCCTTTAATCCCAGCACTTGGGAGACAGAGGCAGGAGGTGAGTTCCTGGCGAGTCTGGTTTACAAAGTGAGTTCCAGGACAGCCAGAGCTGTTACACAGAGAAACCCCGTGTGTGGGGGGGGTGGGGGGGGGGGAGAGTGATTTTTAAACCTAGGAATTACTGATTTCTGCAATCGTTCACCTGATATTTTCAGATCAAGCATGTCTAAAATAACTGAAACCATAAAAATGAAAGTCTGAAGAAGGACTAGTTAGCGGAAGTGATGGCTTACTTCCTAAAGGGCCTTAGCTGGTTCCTGCCAGTGATCCAGGGTTCTTCTATCCTCCGTGGTTGCTGAAATTCTAACACTGGTAATGACCGATGCTCCTCTGCAAACTTACTGTTAAGAATCCTCTCTCCTGCCGGGCGTTGGTGGCTCATGCCTTTAATCCCAGCACTCGGGAGGCAGAGGCAGGCGGATCTCTGTTAGTTCGAAGCCGGCCTGATCTCCAGAGCGAGTGCCAGGATAGGCTCCAAAGCTACACCTAGAAACCCTGTCTCAAAAAACCAAAAAATAAAAAATAAAAGAATCCTACATGTTAGTTTTTTATTAAAAAGCTGGGTTTTTCCCCAAAGTTTGGGCACTGGCCTTAAATGATCTCTCAGTCTCTTGTCTGAAATTACACAACACTGTTCAGCCTCCTTTCTCTGTAAATGAAACTCTTCGGAACCAAGGAGCAGATTCTTTCAGGCCCCTGGCCAGCACTGAGGACAAAAGACCAGATCCACAGTTCAGCCCTTGTTCCATCCTGACAAAACTGACTCTCGATGGGAACAATTGCGGCTGTTTTGAAGAGTTGGTCTCGCATATGTGGTTCACATGGGGAGGTCCCGGCGTAGCTTAATTATACTTGGCAGGAGCAGAGGGGGCCCATGAGGAATCCATAAGGGGCGAGACTAATGGTGCTTCTGGCAACCCGATGGCTTCTAAGTAGTGCCTAATGAGGAGTTGTATGGCTTCGGTAGATGGGAGCTCCTGCAAGATGTAAGCTCCAGCCTTACCAATAGCTTCAAGAGATGCTCTCCTCTCACTGAGATGAGAATGGATTGGGGCTGCAGCTGGTACCTTCTCAGGATGATTCTGGAGGGAGCAGAGGGTAACAGAGGCTCTCTGAGGAGCTCCAGAAACAGCAAACGTATGCTTGTTGGGCTTGAGCGCAAGTGTATAATTGGGACAAATGCTCCAGGAAGTGGCTCACAGGGTACCTGACCTGACCATGCTTTCATAACTTACCGTACTCTCTTGATTGACAGACAATATTTGCGCATAGTTAAGGGCACAGAGTCAGCCAGGTGTGGTGACTCATGCCTTTAGTCCCAGCACTCAGGCAGGAGGCAGAGGCAGGCAGAACTCTCTGTGAGTCTGAGGCCAGCCTGGTTTACATAGAGAGTTCTACGACAGCCAGGGCTATGTAGAGACACCGTCTCAACACCCCTGCACCTCCAAAAAAAGGCAAAGTGTCATAAATCACTACGTGTGTATGATGTGGAGTGATGGAATCGGGGAAACTTGTATTTTTAGCTTCTTAAATATTGATCATTCTTCTAGGTTATGAAACTTCAAACTCCTCTCTTCTTGTTCTTTATAAAACTGTATCAGATGCAGACATTATATTGATGTTTGTAGAGTAGGGGGTTGGGGAGGACACACTCACTCTATATTTAAGAGAACCCGAGTCTGGATCACCAGCACTCATGTACAAGACCTGGTATGACAACGGATTCTGGGGACCCAAATTCAGGTTTCTGTATACACAGCAAACATTTTACCAACTAAGCCATCAAATATTGTGTTAAAACCCTTTGCAACGATAAATCCTACTTTAAACTGTACTGTGGGGCGGGGGGTGGCTCAGTGATTTACAGCATTTGTCACTTTTGCAGGGTACTTGAATTCCAGCCCCAGTTCCTACATGGTGATTCACAATCATCCGTAACTCCATTTGCAGGGAATCCAGCACCCTCTTCTGGCCTCCTAAGGCACCAGGCATGGATGATACTGTTTCTCTGTGCAGCCCAGGCTGTCCTAGAACTCGCTCTGTAGACCAGGCTAGCTTCTAACTCAGAGATCCACCTGCCACCCCCAAGTGCTGGGACTAAAGGTGTGCACCACTACCACCCCGGCAGTGGTTCTTTTTAACAATGTTTGTTAGTGTAAATTACGTCTATGTGTGTGAGTCTCTGCTATGAGTGCTGAGGCTGTGGAGGTAGTGACATTGGCTCTCCCTGGAGCTGACAGTCATGGGCTGAGCCATGAGGGCTCCAGAGATTGAAACTCCAGTCCTCTGTGATAGGTGTATACACTCTTAACCACAGCAGTGTGCACTCTAAACCTCTAGTCTATGCCTCTAATCATCCCTTCCCAACATATAGCATTTTATACATAATATAAATTCACAAGCAGAATACATATTGCCTTAGACCCTTCCTAGCAGTTCATAAGTAAGGTAGTCTTACTATAAATTTACCTGTGGTTTCCTGCATGGTCATTTGTTTTTGTTTTGCTTTGTTTTTGTTTTTTGAGACAGGGTTTCTCTGTGGCTTTGGAGGCTGTCCTGGAACTAGCTCTTATAGACCAGGCTGGTCTCAAACTCACAGAGATCCGCCTGCCTCTGTCTCCTCCTGAGTGCTGGGATTAAAGGCGTGTGCCATCACTGCCCAGCCTGCACACTCATTATGTTTTGTTTTATTTTTGAGATGGGGTCTCACTATGGTGTAGCTCAGGCTGTCCTTGAATCCACTATGTAAACCAGGCTGGCCTTGAACTCAAAGAGATCTGCCTGCTTCTGCTGCAACCTGAGCGCTGGGATTAAAGGCACGTGCCACTCACTACAACGACCAGTTTGTAAGTATTTTTAAAAACTTAGGGTCAGGCACGGTGGTGTCTACCTACAATTCCAGCTACTTAGGAGGGTCACATGAGACAGACTGAACAAAGTAGCAAAATCCAATCTCAAAAAAAAAAAAAAAAAAAAAAAAAAGGAAGGAAGGAAGGAAGGAAAAGAAAAACCAAAGTAAACTTAAAAAATGCAGCCACTTCAGATTTGAAGGGCAGGATGTAAGATGATTGAGTGCTTTGGTCTGTTTTGAATAGGGTTTTTGTTTGGTTTGGTTTTTTGTTTTTTGGTGGGGAGGAGGACTGTTGTTTTGTTTTGTTTTGTTTTTGTTTTTTGAGACTGGATAGCTTGTTGTATTCATGGCAGTGTCAACAGAGGGAGCTCTAACACTGACGACTTATGATGCCATCTAGGTCAGTTTCCCATGAAAGAAAGGTTTATGTTGATACAGCCTGCAACTATGGCTCTGTATCATCAATAATGTTAATGTTCAGAAGGCCTTAGATGCTGTTCAGACAGCCTTCTGGTGCATGCTTGCAACAAGTGTATGGTATTTCTACATGGTTTTTTACGTGTGTGTGTGTGTGTGTGTGTGTGTGTGTGTGTGTGTATGGTGTGTGTGTATATGGTGTATGTGTGTATGGTATGTGTGTGTATATGGAGTATGTGTGTATGGTGTGTGTGTATATAATGTGTGTATATGGAGGTGTGTGTATGGTGTGTGTGTATGGTGTGTATGTGTATATGGTGTATGTGTGTATAGTATGCTTGTGTATATGGTGTATGTGTGTATGGTATGTGTGGTATGGTGTGTGTATGGGTGTGAATGTATGGTAGGTGTGTGTGTGTGTTTATGGTGTGTGTGTGGCTGTGTGTGTTTGGTGTGTGTTTGGGGTGTGTGTGTGTGTGTGTGTGTGTGTGTGTGTGTGTGTGCTCGTACACAGGGGTGAGGTAGCATGTGAGTTCCCAGGACAGCTGTGTAGAGTCGATTTTTTCCATCTCCCTTATGAGGGTTCCAGGGATTGTCCTCAGGTGGCCAACATCACCTTGCGGTACTGAGTCATAGTTCTCGCCCTCAGCAAGATATTTCTGATGTTTACAAATGAGATCAAGGTTTAGACAGGTTGAGTGACTTTTATGAAGTGAGGAAAAGGTAATCATATCTTTATATTCAGGTTCCATCCTCCACTAAAGTTCTCTCCTTCTCCCTTTCACTTTTCCTGCTGGCACTTTAAAGGGCAAAGGTCCTGCTTTGAAAGGGGAGTGTGTGTGGCTTCATGGTAGGATGTTTGTCCAGCACAGGCAAGGCTCTAAACCGAACCTCCAGAGCTTCAAAAACCAATTACCTAATAATAAAAAAAAAAAAAAGAAGAAGAAGGAAGGGCTAGAGGCGTGGTGTACCTGGTAAAGTGCTTGCTTAACACCCACTCAGCCTTAGCACGTGTCCATAATCTCAGCATCTTCAAGGCAGAGGCTGGAGGATCAGAAGTTCAAGGCCACGTATGGTTGCTATGTACCAAGTATTCTTTGTCAGAGGCCCTTAAACATAGAAAGGGGAGGGCTAACTCCAGGAACTAAGCCATTTGCTCCCTAGTCCTTGAAATGACCAGGCACTCCCTTCTCTTCTCTCCAGTTACCTGAGTAAATGCCTAGAGATTCTCTGAGGGATGGCAGTATGAATGGCTTCGGTAGATACTTGCCAGTGTGGCAGGGCCCTTCCTCCTTGGAGCCCAGCCACCCTGATAGTCAGTGGGCTTTGAAGGGATGTGGCTTTCTATTGGAATATCTCCCTCCCACCTTTCTCTGGTATAGATATTACACAGCGCTCTAAATACCCATGATTCTCACTCCCAGTTACACCATACTGCTTAACTACCTCACAAGTCCCTTGGGTCAAGCCCCCTGTCTGCCACTCTGCCCACACCAGCCAATAATAGCAATCGTGGCCTCATAGTTCCTGAGACTCCAGTGCCATTCCTTGACCTCTATTATTTTGGGGACTCGGCATATCCATGGTGATTAATGAGCCCAGTCTATCACTGTCATTTCTACCATCAGCCCTGACCTGAAGGGAGAGTCACCTCCAAGCTTGTTTGTGATACTGGAGTCCTGTTGAGTCCCAACAGCCTTAAGGACAGACAGCAGAGTCCTCACAGAGTCATCTTTCTTGGCTTCTGAATCCCTTCTCACTTGCCAGGGTAACAAGCATTCCCACTTTGCTCGGCATTGCCAGTTATTTATTTCTCCAGGCTTTGAAAAGTAACCTTAGCAATGACTTTGACTTACCCTCCAGAGTTATTAAATCCCATGTCCCACTCAGAGGTGTCCTCTAGGGAAGGAATTGTTTTTTAAAAGGAGATTAGTGTGCTGGGAGAATGGCTCAGTGGGTAAGAGCACTTGCTGAGCAAGCATGAGATCCTGAGTTTGCATTCCTAGCACACGTGTTAAAAAGTTGGGCACGGCCTTGTACATGCCAGGAATCCCTGCATTCTGCAGGGCAGAGACAATAGGATTGTTGGGGCTTGTTGGCTACCAGCTTGGCTATAGGTTTCATGAGAGACCCTGTCTCAAGGTAATAAGGTGGAGAATGATAAAGCAAGAGATTCTATGTCCTCTTCTGGCCTCTGGGAGCACACACACACACACACACACACACACACACACACACACACACACACAGATGCACACAAATACACAAACATGCACACACACACACACACACACACACACACACACACACACACACAGATGCACACATGCACACAAACATGTACACACATACCACCACATCACACACACACACACCCCGATTATCTTGTCTACTTCACTGACTCTGTCTTGTGTCATTGCACGCTCCATCACGAGACACCCTCTGACCTAGCCCTGTCCCTTACATATACAAACCCAGTCTTAAGGTCTCTTAACTTTTCAATCATCCATAGCATTCTCCCCAGATCCTTTTGTCACTCACTCCTTATCAGTCTGAGCTCAGATATCACCTTCTCAATGAGACCTCTCCAGACAACCCAAACCGCAGCAACTCCTGTTCCTCCTCTCTGCTGAGGCCTGGCCCATTGTCTTCACATTAGTTACCATTGTCTGGCCTACTTTGTTTATTGCTTATCCCCTCTTCCTACAGTGCACTTGCATCATAGGAGGGGCAGCGCCTGTTTTCCTCACTTCATTCCCCATCCCAGCCTGAAAACCGCGCCCAATGGCTGAATGGCACCCTCTGTGTACACTAGTTCTTTTTGTATGTGACGTCACCGTAAATTCTGATCATTTCGCTAGAGTTTTGGCTATTGATGCATTGTATCCTGGATGCTAGGTTTCGTCTCATATGCTGTCAACCTGACATAACAGCTTAGGTTATGATAAACAATATCTACTATATGACAATGAAGAATGTGTAGTTTCTTTCTTTTTTGTTTTTTGTTTCTTGTTTTTGTTTTTCAAGACAGGGTTTCTCTGTAGCTTTGGAGCCTGTCCTGGCACTCGCTCTCACAGAGATCCGTCTGCCTCTGCCTCCCGAGTGCTGGGATTAAAGGTGTGCGCCACCAACGCCCGGCAGAATGTATAGTTTCTAAGGCGAACAACAGAAGGGCCCTGACTTTTTTTCTTTTCTTTTGGTTTTTCGAGACAGGGTTCCTCTGTGGCTTTGGAGGCTGTCCTGGAACTATCTCTTGTAGACCAGGCTGGTCTCGAACTCACAGAGATCCGTCTGCCTCTGCCTCCCGAGTGCTGGGATTAAAGGTGTGCGCCACCAACGCCCGGCAGAATGTATAGTTTCTAAGGCGAACAACAGAAGGGCCCTGACTTTTTTTCTTTTCTTTTGGTTTTTCGAGACAGGGTTCCTCTGTAGCTTTGGAGCCTGTCCTGGCACTCGCTCTCACAGAGATCCGTCTGCCTCTGCCTCCCGAGTGCTGAGGTCAAAGGCGTGCGCCACCACTGCCCGGTGGGCCCTGACTCTTGATAACTATTATTCTAGCTTTATTGGCATAAGCACTGATTTCCTTTTATTGTTCTCTTAGATTTAATAATTACTTCTCTCCCACTACATTTTGACATGTTCCACAATGCAAACATGAATTTATTAAGAAAAAATGAGAGAGAATTCCAAAGAGCAGGAGGGGGACATGAAGGGAGGAGTACATTTCTATAATTGTCTTCTCCAATGGAGAAGCAAACATGTCCTTTAAGAAAGCAACTTGGTTATGTCTCGATATTTTTTCATGTTTTATTGATCTCAGGTTAAACTCTGCATGAGTAAGTAGATGGTAAACGAAAACAAACTGTTCTGGAAGCCAGAACAAAAGTTGATACATGACTGAAAAAAACAACATCTTGCTTTGGAGTTGGGAGTGTGGCTCAGTGGTTCCATGCATGGCCCTGGGTACAATCCTCAGTGTCCCTCTGAGTGTATGCTAGAACACACCAATTACTGATACCCAAACGATCAGAGAGTTTTATGGATGCAACTTACTTACTAGTAAGATTTTTGTTACTATAACAACAGATTTGAGGCAGCCGACTGTATGGAGATGGAGGTCTATTTAACCTATAGCTTTGGATCCTGAAGGCACAAACAGGCACTGGTCACATCATGGCAGGAAAGCATGTGTATCTCAGTGTCTGTCTGATAAGATGCCTTAAAGGCCATCAGGATTGGCCAGAAGGACCTCATCTGATTGAATCACTTACCAAAGGCCCCACCTTCGAACTCAGTAGTTAGGGGTTAAGTTTCCTCCTTTATACCATTAACCTAGGATTTTGGAGATTAAACTCAAGCATCAGCTGTGTGGGGGGGAGGGACATCCTGGAACTCCACATTCAGCATATAGATGAAGAAAGTGTCTCTAAGAATGCTTGCCATCCTAGACATTTCTGCTTTTTCCTCCAAGGAATTCGAACCGTCTTGCTTTACATTTTTGTATTTTATCATTTAATCCATTTACATGGCAATGTTGCAAAACATCCAAGGTGCACATTACAAAACTTATTGGAAGCAGACCCAGTGACTTCAAAACTCAGAGAGCTCCCACCAATGGGTCAGTCACCACCAGGCTTATTGCTGTAATTATCAAAAGCCAAGTTGGAAAGGGAGCCGGGTCAGCAATGAATACATCCTCAATTAGCCACACTGAGAGTTTTAAAAACTAATATGAATCGAGGGTGCCACACATGGCACTCCTGAATTTTCTCAGGTAGAGACGAGACTATAGGCTACTATGTGAAAAGCATACTATTAAATTAATAAAGTCCTGGGCCAGCCATCATAGCCCATGCTTTAATATCAGCACTCAGGAGGCAGACGCAGGCCAGCCTGGTCTAAATAGTGAGTTCTAGGACAGCCAGAGTTACATAGCGAGTCCCAGCCTCATTAATTAATTAATTAGCTAAGGTCCAGTAGGTCTGGTTAGTCTCAGCCAGTTAGGGCAATTGTTGACAAGCCTGGCAACAATTCTATCACTGGGACCACATAGTGGAAGGAGAGAACAGAGCTCCCAAAAGTCTGTCCTGTGACCTCCACTCTAACACTGTGGCATGTGTACATACACAGACACACAAAACAAACAAATACACACGTGATTTTTTTTTTTAATGTTAAAAGAGAGAGCTCAGATAAATATTCACTTGCACCACATGGCGTCTGTAGTGGAAGTTGCAATGCATGCTGGTCTCTATCCGGAGGGGTAGGGTTTCTAGACTCCTGATAGCCGAGACCGTGTTTATTATGTTGCCAGGTGGGGACCAAGGGCAAATGGCAGTTGTTGGGGTGCTTAGGTCCACAAAGTCCAGCTTCGTAGTAGGCGCGGCTGGGACACAGGCTGTAGCAGCCAAGGTCGGGATAATTGATTCTCTCCCCACCTCACCGCCTGAAGGGCAGGGCAGCAGCTGGGGCTTGCAAGTGTTGAGCAGATGGATAGAGGAGACAGAAGCCTAGTGACGTCAGTAGTCCGGTCCCCCACCCCCACCCCACACCCGGGGTGGGCGGAACCTGGATGACATCTAACTTAAACCAAAGAGAGTGACTCTTGGTCCTGCCTTTATCTATCTCAGCTGGAACCAGATAAGGGCAGATACTGAGATGTGGCCGGAATGTCCTGTCAGGAACTACAAGCCACTATTTCCTGATTAGAGAGTCAATGACAGGCCGACCCTCCATTCCCAAATGTGCATTACACACTCCCAGCCTCGCTTCTCTGTGACTGGGTAACAGCCCTCACCTCCTAAATCTGCCATGCCCAACCATCACTCCACACACTGAGCAGAGCTAAGGGACCTCCATGCTGTAACAGAAAGGAGCCATGGCTCCCCAGTGACTCCTCCGTCCCATTGGGCTACCACTTAAAGAGTAGGATTTGAGATGTCTCTGAAATAGCAAACCCTCAGTAACAGACAGCCTTGGGTCCTGCAGCTATGACATACTGCAGCTTTTCCATTACTGGAAAAGATCTCCAGCAGTCAGTGCTCAGAGGTTGAGAGCACAGACAGCTGTTCCAGAGGTCCTGAGTTCAATTCCCAGTAACCACATGGTGGCTCACAACCATTTGTAATGAGATCTGATGTCTTCTTCTGGCCTGCAGGCATACATGCAGGCAGAACACTGTATACATAATAAATAAATAAAATCTTAAAAGAAGGAAGGAAGAAAAAGAAATTTAACTCGTGGATCTGGAGGCTGGAAGGACAACACTGGGTGTCCATGTCTGTTGTGGGTCTCAGTCTGTGTCACACACAATAGAAGGCAGAAGGGCAAGTGGGTGTGTATAAAGAACCCAAACTTCTGTGAGACCTCTCCCAACACAGCCACAATAAGGAATTAGAGTTCTAACTCATGAACTTAGGACACACCAAGCCACAACTCAGAATCACCGATTTCTTGATAGCACTGCTAGCTTTCGAGATGGGTCTCCAAAGATTAATGGCTTCAGGGACCAACATGGAGGCCTCTCCTCCTCTCTTCTGCCCCAGGGAGGCAGCTGTTCACCAGGAGAGCAAAACTGCAGCTCCTGATCTAATTCAACAGAGAGAGTGTCACCATATAGAGTCTCGTGCCTTTCTCTCAGACCTTGTGTGCATGTACATGGGTATGTGTCTACATAATGGTGTGTATGCTTGTTCCAAAAATGTGTGTGTTCATGGGGAGGGGAGATATAAAATAGGTATTTAGTAAAATGTGCCTTCAAAATTAAAAAAAAAAAAATTTTCAAGACAGGGTTTCTCTGGGAAACAGTCCTGGCTGTCCTGAAACTCACTTTGTAGCCTAGGCTGTAATTTTTTTTTTTTTTCAAGACAGGGTTTCTTTATGTAGTCCTGGCTGTTCTGGAGCTTGCTATGTAGATCAGGCTGGCCTCAAACTCACAGAGATCCACCTGCCTCTGCCTCCTGAGTGCTGGAATCAAAGGCGTGTGCTACTACACCAGGCAAAATTTGTCATTTTTAACTGTTTGCTTGCTCTCCTTCTCTCCATTACCTCAGAGGCTCCGTGTCTTGAGAGAATCATTCATGCCCATTCAAAGTGACACAGGGTCGCTTTCCACAGCTGCTTGCCCTCACAGCTCGGTGAGGTTGGCCGTATTCCTTTTCTGTCCCCAGAACAGGAACAGTGGAACACTCTCCCGTCCAGTTAGGGTGTCATTCTCCTGAAAACCCCGTATCTTGTATTCTTCCTTGCACTAGCACCAACACCTAGCCATTCAGACCCTGAAGTAGCTTTGTCAACGAGAACGTCTCAGAATGGGCCAGGAAGAGAGCTGTTGAGGCCTAAGCTTTGCTAGGACAAGGTTGTGTCCTCTGAGTTGTATACCCAGTGACCCAGATGTATAGTTGTGTATGAAATGTCAGCTCTGTCTGCTTCTCCTGTTCTTCTCTGTTGCCATGGAAGCCTCCAGTACTCTATGGGGCCCAGCCCTTTGGAAAGGTACAGCAAGGTTCCTTCTCTGGCAGACACAGGCCTGCCCTGGAGGCCCAGCTGTACTGCCACAGCACTGACCGGATCTTACCCTCTGCTTGGCCTCCCCTCTGCTGCTTTGGGCAAGGCACAACTGTACACCTATGGTGCTGGCCCTTTCCCATCTGTCTGCTGAGGTCTCCCTCCAGCATCATGGCCAGTTCTTCCCCTCTACCTCATCGTTATTCACTCTCAAGGTGTAAGGGGCCGTTTCCTGCATTATAATGGTGCCTGAAGACACCAAGATGTAAATTACTTCACAGGCGCTGGGTAATCTCCATTCCTTTGATCTCTGCCTATCCCGTGGCTCATTTTGGCCTGAGGAGCTGAAGCCATTCATAGGGTAACACGTCCCAGGCGGCTGGTCAGCCTTTATAAGGGATGGTTTTCTTGGTTCAATGTCTCCGCTCTAGTCTCCGCTCTGGGAAGCTTATGCATTAAAGCTTGTCTGCAGAAGGATCCGAGTGTCCTGCGTGTATTTCTTGCTGGCGAGAAATACAGAGCGCGCGGGACATCAAGGCATAGACTCGGGGGTCTCAGAGTGGCCAGAGGTAGCTTAAGAAACGTATATTATGTTGTACTTGTCTATGTGTGCGTGTGAGTGTGTGTGTGGTGACATGAGACAAGTCAGAAGACTGTTTGGGAGAGTTGGTGTTCCTTCTATGAGGCTCCCAGGTGTTGATTTCGGCTGTCATCCTTGGGACCAAGTGTCTTTATTCACTGCCAGCCCTAAAGGTGCTTTTCATAGTGTGCCAGGTAGAAATCTATGACTTACCTAGGAACACATTAAAGAGCATCGCTGTTAGCATAAAACTGTATGTCTGGGCATTTCCAAACAGCTCCAATCTTTAAAGGATTATCATCACATTAAAAATTCAGGGTCTGGCCCAACGGTGGTGGCACACGCCTTTGATTCCAGCACTCCGGAGGCAGAGGCAGGCAGATCTCTGTGGGTTTGAGACCAACCTGGTCTACAAGAGGGAGTTCCAGGATAGCCTCCAAAGCCACAGAGAAACCCTGTCTCGAATAATAATAATAATAATAATAATAATAATAATAATGATTCAGGGTCTGGGGCAGGCAAGGTGGCTCAGTGGGTGACTGTGCTTGCTGCCAAGCCTTATTACATGACTTTGATCTCTGGGACCCACAGGGCAAAAGAGGAGAACTGACTTCCTACAAATTAACCTCTGACCTCTGCAAGCATACACACACACACACACACACACACACACACACACACACACACGTGCACACACAAACATGCACATACATGTGTACACATGCATGCACACACAGGAGCACACACCACACCGACACGCATGCACAGCATGCACACACATACATGCACACACTTACACACATATGTACACACAGGCACACACACAATTACATGAATTCAAATTTAAATTTAAAAACACAGGTATACATACACCACACTTGACTTTCCTTTACTTACACCACAGGTCTCTGCATCCCCGAGGCTGGCTTCGACTCTGGTCTTAGCTGCTTAGGATTTGGCTTTGGCACTCTCTGACTTTGGCCCACAAAGGGCTGATTACACATAGTTCTCTTGACAGGCTTATTCAGTGTTATCCTAAACTGATGTTCAGTGGCTCTCACAGTGAGAGGGCAGATGTTTGGGCTCAGCCCTCTCTCCGCTATATTTCTCATCTGGGCATGACGATAACATCAAGGGACAAAAAAGGCTGAACTCAGAACCATTCTTGACCTCGTTTCTGATTTATGAATTCTTCCTTCCACCATGCAATCTGAGGAGAAGGCGGTCTCCGAAATGGGTTTTGAATTTTAATATCTTTTCATACTAGCCTCTTTCTTTGTCAAGCCACCACTTGTGTAGCTGGCTTCACTTGCTGACTAGAAACTAGAAACGTACTTTTCTCCAACAGCCAGAAACAAAGGGGAAATTTGTCTTTCTGAGAGCCACTTAGTGGCCTTCACCCGCCCCCACCACTCCCTATGGTATATGAACAGCCTTCACAAAAACCTACCCTGCCTGTGAATACGCACCAGCTGTGGCATCTCTCACAGGGTTCTTGTGTGGTACAGAACAAGCAGGGCTCCTGTCTTTTCAGCAAGGTTCGTCACAATCACATGACATGGGCTCTTCTGCCCAGAGGATGAGCTGGGAATAACTCTTAAGACATCTGGCCACCAAGGGGCCAGGCTAGAAAGAATTTACTGCCTGGGAATGTAGTTTCATTGGTGGAGTCCTTGTGCCGCATGCACCAAGCCCTTTGTTCAGTCCCCAGCCCCACAAGAGCTGAGCACAGGGGTGCACACTTGTAAACCCAGCTGTCAGGAGGCGGCGGAGTGATCAGAATCCAAGGCCATTTTTGGCTATGTAGTGAGTGAGAGGTCGGATTAGGCTATATAAGATCCAATCGACATTTGAAAATAAAAGAAAATTAAGTATCTAGAAAAGTCACTAAAAGTTTTATGCTTTCAACTCTGCCTATGTCTCCATTCCTTAGAAACCCACCAATGAGATACTTTCAAAAAAAAAAAATCACAATGACATCATCTGGAAGCATTTTCCTGACACATGTAAATATTTGTCCCTCAAGAGACTTTGGGCTGCAGAATAGTTTATATCAGTGTGCACCCGCTGGAGTTTAATCATGGCTCATAGGACACGAGATGAGTCCCTTGCTAATTACCAAATCAGTAAGAGGAGTCTTGAGTTGGGTAGCAGAGCCGCCCCATCACGGGGAGGCTAAGTGAAGTGGGCGTGACATAGACAATAGTCAAACACTGGGCTTCCAGACTGAACCCAATGTGGAAGTGGTCCTGAAGAAACCTTAAGAACAACAGTGTGCCCGGGTAGTGTTGGCGCACACTTTTGATCCCAGCACTCGGGAGGCAGGGGCAGGTGGATCTCTGTGAGTTCAAGGCCAGCCTGGTGTACAGAGTGAGTTCCAGGACAGGCTCCAAAAGCTACATAGAGAAAACCTGCCTCAAAAAAAACCAAACCAACCAACCAACCAAACAAACAAACAAACAAACACAGTGTGGAGCTGGAATAGAATGGAATTCGGCTGGCCCAGTGTCTGCCTAGCACACAGGAGCCCTAGGGTTTCATCCCAGCACTGGATAAACAGACATGGCCTGTAATCCTAGCACTGGGGAGGTGAATGCAGAAGGATCAGAAGTTTGAGATCATTCTTGATCATGTGGGGACTTCAAGGACAGCCTGGAACACTTGAGACACTGTCTCAGAGAGAAAGAAAAGGAATAGCTGTCACTAAGCCGCTTCATGCTCTTCGCTGCAGGCCCTGGACAAAGGCAAGGGACTGTCAGACTTCAAAGTCAGGGCTTAAGAGGCCACCTGGCAACAGGAAATGAGAACACTGCCCTCTCCTCCGAGCCAGTGAGCAAGCCAAGAAGCTTCATGGTCACCTGGCAACGCAGAGGAAATGCAAGCCAGTCCAGTCCAGTCAGCTCTGAATGGTGGGGCTGGGCTTCCGGGCAAACGGTTTCCTGGCTGGCACACACACACTCTCTCTCGGCTGCGCTTTCTTATCTTAAGACACCTGTGTCTTTTGGCTGTCAGGAGAGGAAACCATGCCAGACTTCTGGGCAGCTCCTCTTCTCTGGCAATGGTGTCACATCAGTCATTCCCAGCAATTGTCTCCTGTTGCAGTTCTGTGGGGGAGGTCCTGGGGGCTCTCTTTGCCATCCCCCCATCCACCCCCCCACCCCACCCCAGTATCTATATGGCCTCTCTCCTCTCTTCCAATTCTCATGTGCTTAGTCATGCGGTTTTATCTATCTATCTATCTATCTATCTATCTATCTATCTATCTATCTATTTATTGCCTTCTACTGAGGCTTGGCCCATCCCCTCCAGGAGAAGCTGTGATTTTTTGATGTTTTGCTGATGCCAGAAATCAATGGCTCTATTGTTTTTGAGGGCTAGAGGGCCAAGGTTCTTTCACCAATCCCAGAATTCACAGGGCCATTTGTTAAGTTTCCCTTTCCTCTGAGTTAGGGCTCTGTGGTGATTTCCCCTGAACTTTACCTTTGTAGCAATGAATATAGTTGACAGTCGTAGATTTGAGTGTGTGGTTGTTTATTGGATGTTCTCTTCTCATTAGACTATACTGTGGACTGAACCGTGTCCTTATTAGACCCCAATCCTCTTTGTGATAGTGTTTGAAGTTAGAGTATTTGACAGGTAATTAAGGTTAGGTGAGATCACGGGAACAGGGCCCCTCATGCTGACACAGGGTAGCGGGGTAACTCAGAGGCAGAGGTTATGCTTACCACGCATGGGCCCTGAGTTTGATCCCTAACTTCAAATAAAATTAGACATACTGGGTCTCTCTTGCCCCCTCCCCTCCATCCCTCACATGTAAAGGTGTCTGAGAGGATGGCTTTCTCTAAAGACAGGAGGCTGAGCCCTCACCAGGACCCTACAAGGCTGATACTTTGGTCCTAAACTTCCGGACACCAGACACAGGGACATCTGGGAGAGTCCAAAGTGGACATGACCCTGAGTCATGTGTGCGAACTAGGGAGAGGAGAGCCAGACCAAGAGGCCAGGAAGGTAAAGGGTTTATAAAAGGACCAGGTAACCAAAATGGTTGGATTATATAGGGAAGGGCAACCCAGCCCCTGGGCTGGAGAGGTTTAGGGTAGGAGGTGGGGTGTGCCAGCCATACCATGTAACAGGGCCTGATGGGTGCTGGGAGAACTTGGCTGCCTGCATCCGAGCTTTGTTATGTTAATGGGCACCTAAGTCAGCCTTTGAGAACTAATAATCTTTCTGGTACTTGAGACTGACCCCAGTGCCTAATGTATGCTAAGCAAACACTTCACCCCTGAGTTGTGTCCCCAGCCCTGGTGTTGCCTTACACATAGCTTGGTATGGGTACTTTAGCCAGTATAATAGAAGACACTAGGGACCAAATGCAGGGCCCATGCATGTTAAAAGATTGAAAGAACAAAGAAAGCCATAATTTGCCATTGACATGTTCATATACACAGAAAATACTAAAAATCTTTAGAATCACTATTAGAATTAATTAGTGGTTGTCCTGCTCTTTCTCCTGAATGCTGGGATTTCAAGCATGGGCCCCTCTGCCCAGTTAATGGGGTGCTGGGAATGGAACCTAGGATATCATATATGCTAGGCAAGTGCTCTACTGACTTCATTATTTCCATTCCCATCTCTAAAGACTTTTTTTTAATTTTATTTATTTATTTATTATGTATTTATTTATTTATTATATATACAGCCTTGTGCCTGCATGCCAGCAGAGGGCACCAGATCTCATTTAAGGTGGTTGTGAACCACCATGTGGTTGCTGGGAATTGAACTCAGGACCTCTGGAAGAGCAGTCAGTGCTCTTGAACAGCTGAGTCATCTCTCCAGCCCCTAAATATTTTTTTTTTAAGATGGCTATATCATGTTCATGGATTAGAAGAATCAATTTGTCAATATTTAGTATTCATTTATTAGTTGCAAATACATCAATTACCACCCTCCCAATACCACCCCTCCCAATTTTCTTCCCAGCTAAACTTTCGTAGAATTCCCAATGGTCTTTTATAATATTTTTCCTTTATCTTTATTTCTTTGTGGTTCTGTAGATTAAAGCAGGGCTTGTGAAAGCTAGGCAAGTAGTCACCACTGGGCTACCCACACTTGCAAAACTTTACAAATTGATTAGAAAATATATTTGACACTGTGGGGGCCAAGAACAGCTGAGGTAGATTTGAAGAAGACAAAAAAGGAAGTTGTTTTTTCATGAAGTCTCAAACCACTATAATTAAATCTTTGGTTCCAGCTCGAGAATAAACAACAACAAAAGCTAACAGAACTGAGAGCCTAGCTTGCACCGCAGCAAGCACCCTCAGTCCTAGTTAACAGAGAAGCCAAAACAGAATCTCATAGGAGCCAAGAAGTTCAATTCCCGCATTGGAGACGGTGAGATTCCCATCTCAATAAAAATCAAGTCTAGAAACTACCTTACACGTTTATGTATGCTCAGTGTTTGAAGTAGAAACAGTTTCTAAAAAGGGCCAACAAGGAATTAGTTCAGGCTTTATGGGTTTTTTTTGGGGGGGGGGGTTGTTTTTTAAGACAGGGTTTCTCTTTGGAGACTGTCCTGGAATTAACTCTTGTTGACCAGGCTGGTCTCAAAATCACAGAGATCCCCCTGCCTCTGCCCCCTGAGTGCTGGGATTAAAGACATGCGCCACCACTGCCCGGCCTAGTTCAGGTTTTGTTAGCCACAAGGTCTGGAACACCCTCCTGAGCGCTGCCACAGTACGAGAGCAGCCATATAAGATATGTAAATGAGTGGGTGTGGCTGCTTTTCAACAGGAAAGAGAGAGCCTATTGTAAATAGTGTGGGGCTATACACTCTCAAAGCCTACCTCCTCTGACACACTTCCTCCAGCAAGGCCACCCTGTCTAAACCTCCCCAGACATCACCATCAGCTGGAGGCCAAGTGTGCGCATGCCTGAGCCTATGGAAAACCATTCCCATTCAAACAACCACAGAGGGCAGATTAGCCCCTTTTGAAAATTCCTTTGGGCTGCTAAGCTTAGTGGCCCAGGCCTATAATTTTAGCTTTGGGGAGTAGAAGTGGAAAAATCACGAGTTTGAGGTTAACCTAAGCTATATGAGACCCTGTCTCAAAAAACACACAATGTGGGGATGTGGTTCCATTGATACAGTGTTTGCTTACCACGCGTGAACCCCTGATTTAGTCCCCAGGACTGTGTAAATAGGGCAAGATGGCACAAGCCTGTCATCTAACAACTCTGAAAGTAGAGGCAGAAGTTATTAGGAGTTCAAGATCAGTCTCAAATATATGGAGAATTTGAGGTTAGTGTGGGCTACATGGGAGCCTGTGTCAAAAAAGAAGCAAAACCACTGAGGCCGGCATGGTGGCTCAGGAGCATTTGCTGCCAAGCCTAAGATGAGTTTGATTCCAAACACCCAAGTGGTGGAAGAAGAGGCCTGACTCCTGGAGGGCACATATGAGCACTCATACACACACACACACACACACACACACACACACACACACACACGCACACACACACTTTTTAAATAAATAAATAAAATTTAAAAAAAGATTTACTTCTAATTTTTACTTACGTGTGTGTGTGAGAAGAGAGAGAGGCCAGAAGAAGTCACAAGATCTTCTGGAGCTGTAATTACACATAGATGTAAGTCACCTGATATGGGTGCTGAGAACTGAAACCCGATCCTCTGGATTGCAGTAAGCACCTTAGCCCCCCCCCCCAGCCATCTCTCCAGCCCCCAGGTATTGGTAATTTTCGAACAGAATTCTTCCCTGTATAGCTAGTCACACCTACAGCCTCTGTTGCTCAAGAAGCACTAAAGGTCAGAGGATCCTTTAGGTCACATTCTCTATTGCCCCCAAGAGACATCCCGCTTGGTTTGGGAACATTCCCTTTGGACTCATCATGACCAACATTCAGAGCTGGGATGAGCATTGTCAAAGCCCCAAGTTGGCTTTACACTAAGATAAGTCTTAGTGGCTCTAGGAGGGAACCACAAAGGCTTTGTTGAACTTAAGAAAGCTGGGACCAGCTGGGCATTGGTGGTGCACGCCTTTAGTCCCAGCACTTGGGAGGCAGAGGCAGGGTATCTCTGTGAGTTTGAGACCAGCCTGGTCTACAAGAGCTAGTTCCAGGACAGGCTCCAAAGCCACAGAGAAACCCTGTCTCGAAAAACAAAAAAATAAAACAAAAAAGCTGGGACCACGAAAGGAGCCATCACTCACCTCCTTTTGTCTGAGTTGAGTGTCTGTTACTTTGTGGGGGAATCATCCAAGTCAAGAGCATGCTCAGTTAGTAAGAAACACGAGTTTTGTTTGCTTTGCTTATGAGAACAGGTCAAACAGGAAGGGACTGGTGAGCCCCTGAGTTCCTGCTTATGTGCAAGGTGTATCTTTTTAAAATGGTACTCTTGTTTTCAAAACTTATACATTTGCATGTGTGTGTATATAAGTGAGCATCCATGTGCTTTCACATATGTATATGAAGGTCAAAGGACAACCTACAAGAGTTGGTTCCTCCTTCCACCATGTGGGCTCTGGGGATTGAGTTTAGTTTAAGAACATGTTCCTTTATCTGAGGAGCCATCTTGCTAACCAAGTTATGTCTTTTTGTTTGTTTTGAGAGAGAGAGAGTCTGGAGAGGCAGCTTAGCAGTAACTGCCTGCAACTCTAGCTCAAGGACTCTGACACCCTGGTCTGGGAGGGTACCTGCATCACCTATGTATATTCCCAAACACAGATGCACACATATATACATAAGTACAAGTTAAAAAGAAAAGTGAAGAAAAAGCAAACTACTTCAGTGATACGATGATGTACAGGGGCATCCAAGAGAACTAGGACATTACAGAAATTAAAGGACAGGTGACAGTGGTGATGGTGGAAAACATGAGGGAATCTGAGGGAGGACTGAAAGGTATTTTGCAAAAGAGTTTCCTTAGTGACTTTTTTTTTCCTTTTCTCAAAAATTGTTGTGCGATCTTTCCATAAAAAAGAAGTGATTTCTTTTTTGAGAAATCTTACCCCCCCCCCCACGCAACATAGTGAAAGACCCTCAGATTGAGGAATCTCCAACCTGGACGGTCGCCCAAGAACTCAATATCCAGTCCAGTTGATGCAACACGCAAGAAGCTTTATTGAAGTTGTTTAACGAGCTAACCCCACGTTAGCTCGGGCCTTTCATCCATCCACCGTGGCAGATGGCTAGGAAAGACGACGCAAAGCCATTGCATAGAGATCTTATAGGGCAGTGTAAGAGGAGTGTCTTGGGGTACGCACAGGCTCAGGATTGGTGTGGCTCCAGGCTTGGAGGGCTTGCCCTGTGTTGATTGGTCAACTGGTTGTTATGGCCCATAGGCCCTCCCAGGACAGTTGCTATGCTCTGAGAGTCATTGCTGTGCACTTATCTAAAAAGCACACCCAGAACCATAAAGCATAGCACCACCAGCTAACTTCTGATTGGTTCCTTGCCACGAGGCAGGCATCTGACCTTTAGTGACCAAGACAAGGTCAGACAAGCACGTGTTCGGCTGTTATGGCTGCCGAAATGGGGAGCTGGTCCCTTCAATAGTACCAGGTCTTTGTAGAGAAGAGCTCATTGCTAAGGACTGCAATGCCAGGAATTCTGTCTTCTGTTCCCAGCCCATGGCCTGACTGGCGTGGGAGGATGTCCTCCAACCTTTGTTCATCTGTGAAGCTGGGAGCAGCTCTACTTCCTGCTGCCGTTTGCATGATGAATGTGATGCAGGCCTGGGGAGGGCGTGACTGATGACATGAACATGTTGTGGACTATTACTTTAACTAGGCAAAGATGCCTTACATTTGTTTACGCTGTGTTAGTTTAATTATGAAAAGATACATTTCTGCTTCATGTTGCCTGCCTAAGGCACCTCATTGGTCTAATAAAAAGCTGAGTAGCCAATAGCTAGGCAGAAGAGGGATAGGTGGGGCTGGCAGGCAGAGAGAATAAGTAGGAGGAGAGAAGAAGAGAGAGGGAGACATTGGGGCCAGCCAGCCAGGCAGCTGCCAGCCAGCCAGCAAGACATGGAACAAGCAGGGAGTAGGCTATACAGAAGGAAAGAAAGGTAAAATGCCCCAAGGCAAAAAATAGATAAAGAGAAACAGGTTAATTTAAGTTGTAAGAGCTGGAAAGACATAAGCATAATATAAAGCCAAGCATTCATAACTAATAAGTCTCTGTGCCATGATTTGGGAGCTGGTTGTCGGCTTGGTTCCTCAGGCCTCACAAAGAAAGCATGGTGCTATAGCTCACACCTGTAATCCCAGAGCTGGGAAGGCTGAGGCAGAAAGGATTTTATTATTATTAATTTGTTATGTATAGTATACAGTGTTTTGCTGGCATATATGCCTGCACTCCGTAAGAGGGCACCTGATCTCATCACAGATGGTCGTGAGCCACCGTGTGGTTGCTGGGAACTAAACTCAGAACCTCTGGAAGAGCAGTCAGTGCTCTTAACCTCTCACCAGCCATCTCACCAGCCTCAGAAAGGATTTTAAGTTTGAGGCCAGGGCCAGTGAGACTGAACTTGTTAAAGCCTGAGAACTTGAGTTTGGTTCCCAGAGCCCATGTAAAAAAAGCCAGACATGGTGGCACTCATCTTTCATCTCAGAACTCCTATGACAAGATGGGGATCAGAGACAGGAGAATCACCACAAGGAACCACACAGGCTGACTCTCCTGAATTACAAAGTGCAGAGGGACAGCAAGAGACCTGCTTCAAAACTGGAAGGAAAGAACACACTCTAGACAGCTGCGGTCTGACCTCCATGGCACGTGTGCCCTGCCGCTTACCACACACACAAATAACAAATACAACTCAAAGAGGTCAGCCTGGGCTGAACATTGAGACCTTGTCTCAAAAAAAAACAAAAAAAACAAAACAAAACAAAACAAAAAAACCTGCTACAACTTCATCCTAACACCCACTCCAAGCTGTTTCAGGAGTTGGCACCACTCATGTATTTCTCTAGGCACAAATCAGGTACACAGTGGCACTGGCTCCTGACTCTTGAGGGCTTCACATTATGTAAATGACTGAAGGTTGAGCCATGGTTCTGGCTTGTCCATGCTGTCATTTCCCCATGGCCAGTTTGTAGGTGCACTACTTTCTTACTTTTTACTTGGGAAGACTGCAAGTGTGCAGAGAGATTTGAAATTTGTAGGGGGGACCGGGTGTGTGATTTGGCTTGGTTTGGTTCTGGGTACTGTCGCACCAAGCTCCACCCTTCCTGTGGAAGCTCTTGAGCAACCCTTACAAAACAAACTGTTGTCCGTGCTGAAGAGAGAGCCTCACCTGCTTTAACTCAAGGCAGTGGGAGGAACCCAAGGAACCTACCCTCAGCCTTAAATACTGACCCTTTGTTCCTGAGGAGGGTTAGCCAGTCCACCTGCTGGCACAGCTAATACAGCCGCTTTGTCTGGGACTCTTTCTGAAATTAAAAGAACTTTCTCTCTTGATTCATTGTTTACTCTAGTGTTCTGTGTCAGGTAGAATCAGATCTGTGCTTTACATAAAACCAGGACGTCAGTCACCCTTGTGACTTTTGCTGGCCCTGACCCCACAGCACTACCTCTTACCTCCCCTGCCCTCTCCAGCACATCTACCAGATCCTAGCAGTAGAGTCGCTTGAGTCTCTGTCCCCAAGCCTGTCCACTTCCTGTTTCTTTTTAAAGCCTGCTGGCAAAATCTTATTTTACACGGCACATATGGTGGGGTTTTCTGTGCTATCAGTTTCCAATCGATTCATGTTTTAATGTTTGTCAGCTGGTGTTCCAGGCACTCATGTGGCTTAAATGTAACTGGGAGGTTCCTGGCCAGAAATAGTGTCACCGACTAAAAGCCTGTGTCCAGGTAGCTCACAGCCTTGAGCTCTGGGGCTGTGCAATAATTCAAGCCATCTGTCTCAACAACAATGAAAGCCTCAGATCTCTTGGCGGTTTCCTTCCTCTGGTTATAACTCTGGGTCTCCACGAAGCTCAGAGAGAAGCAGTCAGGTAGAGCAGGCTTGGATGCCCATCTGGCTTCTGCAGTGTGGTTCTACACAGAGAAACCCCACTTTCTATAACAGCTCTTTCCTCAGCATCTAACAAATCTTCAACTTTTAATGATTTGATCCCCATTTTTGCCTGGAGGGAAGTTTTCATTTATGGAACCAAAATCCGGCAGTTTGCCCAGGATACCTTACAACCCCTATTCTTTCATTTCCTCGTGGCCTTGCCTCCTACTTTTTATACTCTCAGACGTGTTTTCTCCAGACCACCCCCCCCCAAAAAAAAGACAGAAAGAGGCAGGGAATGTACACACTTGGTCTTAGAGTACTTGCTTAGCACACATGAAGCCCTGGGGTTGAATTCCAAGATCTAAACCAGGTGTGGTGGGACACACCTATAATCTTAGCACTTACAAGGTGGAGGTTAGACGAGAAGTTCAAAGTCATCCTTGACTATATAACTAGTTGAAAACCAAAGTATGCTGCACACAACCGTGACTCAATGCAAATCAAGATTAGCAAGATAGCTCAGCAGGCAAAGGAGTGTGCTGTACCAGCCTGGTGTCCTGGGTATGATCCTTGGGGATCCAAGCAAAGGTGGCAGGAGCAAACTGAGCACAAATTGTCCTCTTGACTGCCACACGTACACTATGGCACAAGGGAACAGCACATCAAACACACATTGATGATAAATAGAATAATTTAGGAAAAAGAGAAAGTCAATGTTTCATTTTTTAAATTTTGTTCATTTTTATGAGTATGGGTATTTTGCCTGCATGTATGAATGTGTACCACATGTGTGCATGTAGTGCCCTCAGAGGTCAGAAGATGGTAGCAGATCACCTGGCACTGGAGTTACAGGTGGGCTGCCAAGTAGGTGCTAGTAGCTGAACCCAGGTCCTCTGGAAGAGCAGCCAGTGCTTTTAAGCACTGAGCCACCTCTCCAGTCCTAATGTTCTGTTTGTCACTCCCTTTCTCCTCTCTCAACCATCCCACAGCTTCCCAGCTATGACCTCCACATGAATTCCAAAGGAATTGCTTTTAGTCTATTTGCTCTTGCTATAAGAAAGCATCTGGGTGCCTGGCCTGGCAGTGGTGGCGCACGCCTTTAATTCCAGCACTCTGGAGGCAGAGGCAGGCAGCTCTCTGGGATGGGGTGATTTCTAAACACTAGATGACTACTTGTCTTGTTGTTTTCAAGACTGGGAAGTCTATGAACAAGGCGCCACCACCAGCTTGGCAAATCTGGTGAGGTCTGTCTTGTGCAAAAAGGGCATCACAGGGCAAGACAGCAGGCATGCAAGCTCAGGTTTCTCTTCCTCTACTTACAAAGCCACAAAAGCCATCATGGTGGCCCCAACCTCATGAGCTTATCTATGCATAATTACTTCCCAAAAGACCCACCTTCAC
Organism: Cricetulus griseus; assembly: GCF_003668045.3. Taxonomy (NCBI): domain Eukaryota; kingdom Metazoa; phylum Chordata; class Mammalia; order Rodentia; family Cricetidae; genus Cricetulus; species Cricetulus griseus. The sequence continues at coordinate 135,386,246 of NW_023276806.1, forward strand.
ATACCAGTAACATTAACCTGGTGATTGAGTTTTCAACACTAGATCTTTCATTCTAAATTGTATTTACTTATTTGTTGTTTTGTGTTTGTATATATAATGTGCATAGGTTCTATGTATGTGAATTCAGGAGCATATGCTCTAAAACGCATGTGGAAGTCACAGGACAACTCCTTAGAAGTCAGTTGTCGCCTTGCAGGTCAGAGTAGCAACATAGAGAATAGAGTTCTAATAGAAAATAGCAAAATCAGCCAGGCCTTGGTGGTGCACGCCTTTAATCCCAGCACTGGGGAGGCAGAGGCAGGTGGATTTCTGTGAGTTGGAGGCCAGCCTGTTCTACAGAGAGAGTTCCAGGAAACCTCCAAAGCTACAGAGAAACCCTGTCTCAAAAATCAAAACAGGAAAAAAAAAAAAAAGGAAGATAGAAAAAGAAAATAGCAGAGTCTTAGCAATTTTCAATTGGGCAATGGGGCTATGGTTTGGCTGGAGCAAGGCAACCACTTAATTCCTCTGGGAAAACACAGTATTTTTAAATATTAATTTTATTGTATGTACATTGATGTAAAGGTTTCAGATCTCCTGGAACTGGAGTTATAGATAGTTGTGAACTGCTATGTGAGTGTTGGGAATTGAACCTGGGACCTCTGCAAGAACAGCCAGTGCTATTATCTGCTGAGCCATCTCTCTGGCCCCCTAAATATAGTATTTTTAAAACCAGGTTCTCCAGCCTAAAGCCACTAGGACACTTCTTGGAGGACTTGGAAAAACCCAAGACCATCAAGACTGACTGGATTGGACATGGGTGTGTGCACCTATAACCCTAGATCCCAGGGTCAGGAGGTCGAGAGTTTGAGGCCAGCCTCAAACAAATGAAGACTGACTGGGCGCTAGGCTCCAGAAACACGTGGGGAACCGTGTACTTTTTCTCAGGCTCAACATTGCACAGAACAGCCCCAACCCTGATGCAGCAAGTGGAGGGTGGGGAAGAAGTCTTTTCCCCCAGGGCTTCCTCAGTGCTCTTGCTGCATCTCACTGGATGTTAACACACAGAGTGCTCTTGTCTCTCTCTCTCTCTCTCTCTTTTTTTAAGATTTTATTTATTTATTATGTATACAACATTCTGCTTCCATATATATCTGCACACCAGAAGAGGGCACCAGATCTCATTGCGAATGGTTGTGAGCCACCATGTGGTTGCTGGGAATTGAACTCAGGACCCCTGGAAGAGCAGTCGGTGCCCTTAACCTCTGAGCCATCTCTCAAGCCCCAGAGTGCTCATGTCTACAAAACCTTTTCCACCCTCTGTTTTACTGGATCTACTTTAGAATTTTATGAACTAAGCATTTTCATTCTCGTAAAAGAAACAACAACAACAACAACAACAAAAAACCCAGGCATGATGGCACACATCTGTGACCTCAGCTCTTGGGAAACAGAAATAGAAGGATCAAGAGTTCAAAGCTACCCTGAATATGCATGCAGGCTGGGTTATATAAGACCATCTCCCATAAAATAACAAAAGAACGAAAGGAAGGCAAAAAAGATCAGGAGGTGGCTCCACAGGTGAAAGCACTTGCTACCAAGCCTGGTAACTTGAGTTCTACTCCTGGAACCTACGTGGTAGAAGGAGAGAAGAGACTCCTGCAAATTGCCTCCACATAAGCTCCCACATACACATAAGTCTAATTTCTTTTTTAATTTAAAGTAACTTTTGAACAGCAAGCTGGGGAGATGGCTCCACAAGCATGAGGACCTAAGTTCGGTTCCCCAGCACCCGCATAGAAAGGCCAGCACAGTGGCACACACTCTCAGCACTGAAGAGGTAGAGACAGGAGGATTCTGGGAACTTGCTGCTGGAAGGCCAGTCTCCTATCTGACAAAGTCCAGATATAGTGACAGATGGTATGTCACAGAGAGAGAGAGAGAGAGAGAAGAACCAACACATCTAATGTTGATGTCTGGCAAGCACTGGTAAACACCCATGTAAATGCACACAAACATGTATGTATTACACACACACACACACACACACACACACACACACACACACACACACACACACACACGATGCTCACACAGGCATGCATTGTCCATTGAGCTTTAAGTCTGGTTTTTGTATTGCACCTCCATGCTTTCTCTTCTATCGTAGCAGCAGCTGCATGGGTGGAATCAGGGTGGCTCACATATGTCTAAAATGTCATGCTGCCTGGTCAGAGAATTCTCATGTGGAATGTAAAGTTCACTATTTAATTTAAAAGGCCTTGGATTAGACAGTGGATACCGTCTGTAGGATTAATGTGTCTGAGCCTTGTGGTGTCACCACATCCCTCTGTGTGTCCCCTGTGGAGTAAAGAACAGATGCTGTGAGGACACAGGCTGGGATCTCACTCACACTCTCCAGGCTGCTGTGCTCGGGTGGCTTCTATACTAGGATGGATGCCAGGCCCTTGACTTGCTCTTAGGATTCCACCCACTCCCACCATGTAACTGAAGGAAATAGAGACCAACCAGTGTTCAGGAGGCTGAGATAGAAGGAGGAGTTTGAAGCCAGCCTAGGCTACAGAGTGAATCACCTGGGGCTATAGAGTAAGTAAGATCCTGCCTTGAAAAAAACAATATGAGGTGTGTACCCCTTTAAGAACTTTTGTGGACTCCTGCAAGATGTCATTTCTCTCTCAGGGAAATGGATCAAACACCTGGGCTATCACAGCACATCTTCAAAGGTGAGTTCGCCTATCCACTTAAGAGCTGGGAATGGTTTATCAGGATGTCTTTTCTTTCTTTCTTTTTTTTTTTAAGATTTTATTTATTTATTATGTATACAATCTTCTGCCTGCATGCCAGCAGAGGGTACCAGATCTCATTCAAGGTGGTTGTGAGCCACCATGTGGTTGCTGGGAATTGAACTCAGGACCTCTGGAAGAGCTGTCAGTGCTCTTAACCACTGAGCCATCTCCCCAGCCCCAGATGTCTTTTCTTTTAAAAATGATTTTATGGCCAGGCGTTGGTGGCGCACGCCTTTAATCCCAGCACTCAGGAGGCAGAGGCAGGCAGATCTCTGTGAGTTCGAGGCCAGCCTGGTCTCCAGAGCGAGTGCCAGGACAAGCTCCAAAGCTACACAGAGAAACCCTGTCTCAAAAAAAAAAAAAAAAAAAAGAGTTGCGGTGGTCATGGTGTCTCTTCTCGGCAATAGGAACCCTGACTGAGACACTTTGTATTAACTAATTAAGATCCCTGCTGTATCTTCAGGTCACTGTTCTCATCCAAATTCGTTCATACCTGACTACATCTGGAAAGAGTGTCATTCCAAGTTCAGCTCATGAGGTTGGCAGAATAAAGAGGGCAACAGTGAGGAATCACAAGAGAATATGTAACAGGCTTTCTTTTGGGCCACCAACCAGCTTCCAAATAAAGACATGGAGACTTATTACTAGTTATGAATTGCTCGACTTTATTTTATGCTTGTGCCACTAGCCCTTATAACTTAATTTAACCTGTTTCTCTTAATTTATGCTTTACCTCAGGGCTTTTTACCTTTCTTTCATTCTGTATGTCCTACTCCATGGCTGGTTTTGGTGGCTGCCTGGTTGGCTGGGCCCAGGCATCTCCCTTTCTTTCTCTCTCATTTTCTTCTCTCCTTCTGTCATTCTCTCTGCCCACCAGTCCCACCTATCCCTCTACTGCCTTGCTGTTGGCCATTCAGCTTTTTTATTGGACCAATCAGGTGCCTTATAGGTAGACAAGGCAACACATCTTTACATCATTAAACAAATGCAGCATAAACAAATGTAGCAATCTTTGCCTAGTTAAATATACCACAACAAGAATATTTCTTTTTTGGGGGTGTGCAAGGATGGGGAGGTTGAGGCAGAGGGTTTCACTGTGTAGCTTTGAAGCCTCTCCTGGAACTCAGTCTGTAGACCAGGCTGGCCTCAAACTCACAGAGATCTACCTGCATCTGCCTGCCAAGTGCTGGGATTAAAGCTTTGCACTACCACTGCCCATCAAGAATATTTTTTAATATTTAGGGTTTCACTGCTCTAAGGATCAGATTAGGGAAGTGATTTTCTTGTCTTTTTTTTTTTTTTGGTTATTTTTGATTTTGATTTTGAGACAGAGCCCAAGCTAGCCTTGAACTTTGTTGTGTGACAAAACTTTTATTTGGGGAGATGCAACACGTCCCAGCAACGGAGTCCACAATAGACCAAAGTATGAGTACCACTAAAGTCCAATTTGGTGAACCAATGAGTTTTATTGGTGTTACAGGAATATGGGTGAAGGGTTACTTACAAGAGCAGGAATGACTCAGAGACAGCTGCTTCACCAAAGCCCACCCAGCATGGGTGACAGCTCATAAAAGCTGGGAACCTGCAAGAAGCACAGTGTACAGCCGTCAGGCAGTTCAGCAGGTTGGAGAGTGTCCCTTCCAAGTGCCTCAGTTGGTCTAAGTCTCTCCCAGGCAGCTGGTCTGGTGTCAGAGTCTTGGCAGCTTTGCTTGTCTCAGCCGGACTCTCAGCTTTTATTACTCTGGCAGAGGGGGATATAGTAAATTTGGTCAGTTTCAGGGACTTCCGGAAGCTATTTCAAGTTGTTTACCTTCTGGCTTAAGGAGCTTTCCCTAAAGGATGGAATGTTTCAATCTGTTACACAACAAACTTGTTATGGAGCAGGGTGTCCTTAACTTCTGGTCCTTCTACCCTTACCTTAGAGTGCTGGGAACATATGCATGCGCCACTCATGCCCACCCGGGGATTCAGTGCTAGAGGCTGGACCCAGAGCCCGAGTTTTCCCAGCCGAGCTGAATTGCCAGCCCTTCAGCTGTACAAGTAGCCTATTTTTATGGCACAGCTGTTGGGAGCTGTAGAATCACTATTAGTAATAGTCCCTCTAGGACCGTGAAAATGACACAGTGGGTACCCTTGATGACAAGTCAGACAACCTGAGTTAGCTTCATAGGACTCACATGGTGGCAGGAGAGAATCAGCTCTCAGAAGCTGTCCTGGGACCTCTAGTTTTTCACTGTGGCATGTCACCCCCAACTAAAATACACAATTAAAAAAACCAAACCCAAAACAAAGCCACTCCACCATTATTCTATGTATATGTGTTTGTTTTAAATTTTATTATGTATTATTTGTGTGTATGTGAGTATGAGCTTGTACATACTACAGCACGCTCTGCAGAGGCCAAAGGACGGTCGGTGTTCAGGAACACTCTCTCCTTGTTGAGGAGGCAGTTATCTACTGTGTCTGCCATCTGTGTACTCCAGGATAGCTGGCCTTGGGTCCAGGCAATTCTCCTGTGTCTCCACCTCTCTCCTGCACAGGGATGCTGGGATTACAAAGGAGCACCACAGCATCGCTTTTCTGTTTTTAATGTGAGTTTAAAGGATCAAACCGAGGTCCCCAGCTTTACATGAACCGAGCTGAGCCATCTTGAAGGCTCCTGAATATATATTTTCACAACTGGGGATCAAACCCAGAACCTTGGATACACTAACTAAAACTGAGTTGCAGCTTCAGGCTTGTTAAAATACCTACTTTCGGTGGGGTCAAAAATGTTTACCTTGTAATTTCTAATAATGTTTACATGACTTATTCATGTCTAACTTGCAGAAACTTGCTATGACCCTAATTGTAATAAAACTTTGATGTAAAAATAAGAAATAGTTATGCCAGGAGGTGGTAGTGCATGCCTTTAATCCCAGCACTCAGGAGGCAGAGGCAGGCAGATCTCAGTGAGTTCAAGGCCAGCCTTGTCTACAAAGCTACACAGAGAAACCCTGTCTCAGAAAAAAAAATAGTTATGCTACCATTCAAAATATAATTTAAAAGTTTTCCACTGAAACAAAGTGTTTTACATAAAGAACAAAGACAAGTTGAGAATTGCATTGGAAGCTATTTCTCTTTTTCACACTAAAATTATCATAGTTCGTGGGCCTGGTGATGTACACCTGTGATCCACTCCTTGGGAGGCAGAGACAGGAGGATCATGAATTCAAGGCCAGTCTCAGCTCCATAGCCATGTCTAGGCCAGCCTCGGCTACATGGACCCTATTTCAATCAAAATAAAGCAAACAAAAAATTTGCAGTAATCCAGTATTCAAGGATGTACCTCTACAAATAAATACTAAAGACACAACAGTCCAGAAAGTAAGGCCTCCCACAGCAGTGGGAGCAACCATGAAAACATTTGGGTATTCTGGTTACAATCTATAGGCTTCTCCCTAAAAGGACTAGATATGCTTGGAATGGCAGCTTGCTCTGTGGCTGTTGCGAGCATCAGCTTAGCAGTTTGAGGCTCTGTAAGAAGCAGCGAGACCAGGTCTGCCCACTACAGCTTGAGTAAGCACTGCGTTCCCCACAATTACTTTGTAGACACAAGCCCCGAGAGCTTGACTCTCAGATAAAGGGAGGAGACACCTTTTATTTCACTGGAAAGGGAGAACGATGGGAAACCCATACTGAGAGGTTTGTGCTTGTTCTAGACTGTTCATTATGCACAAAGTGTAGGGTTTGGAGGTGAGTTCCCTAAATGGTACCACCTATGGAGTCAAACCTGAGATATGAGCTCTAGACCTACCGTCACGGTAATCTCCTCTGTGCTGTCTATGTGACTTGAGTGCCAATTCAGCTGTGATGGGGAGATAGACTTATCTTTGGGAACACTCAGTTTCCCACCTGGGAAAAGGAAGTAATTATAGACCCTTTAGGCTAAGGTAGTAAGTACATGAGAAAGTGCGGGGGGGGGGGGTGCATTTTAAAAAGCAGGGCCCAAGACACACAGAGCTATCATTACTCCACTCCGCTATTTAATTTCTCCATGTGGAGATGCTGCCATTAGCAGGGATACCCCTCAATGACATGGTGAAGCTATGTCTTTAAGATGTTGAAAGAACTTTGAAGATAAAAAGGTGCCTTGGTGTTTCTATGCCCCGGGGTCCGGTCTCACCCAAATCAAGCATCATGAGGGGGCTGTGATTAGTCTCCTTCTTCCAGTTTGTATTGAAAAAAATCTCACAAGAGTATGGTTCAGCGGGTGAAAGTGCTCGCTGCCATGCCTGACAGTAGCCTTCCCACCGAAGTTCAATCCTTGGAACCCGAGTGGGAAAAGGAAGAGAATCAACTCCCACAGGTTGTCCTCTGACCTTCACAAACATGCAATGGTTTCTTTGGAAAGATATTTCATGCACTGGAGATGAAGTGGGAGAATGCTTACTGAGCATGCCCAGGGACCTGGGTTTTGATTCATAGGCATGGCCCCCCACCCCAGGTGTGCACACATGCGTAATTCCAAACAGCTAGTAAATGTGCAAAGGGGTCATTAAACTCAGAGAGCAGCCAGACGACTGATCTTCACATGGGGCTTAGAGCCACAGGGGTTTCTGAGGCAATGGGAGGTGACTGGGTAGGGACTGGAAGCAGCAGCAAACAGAGACTGTTATACATATGAACTCTCCCAGGTGACAGTCACCTGTGGTCATCTGTCTAGATCAAGTGTCCTCTTCCCTAGGGAAAAAGTTCCTCTTAAAAGAGGGACATGCCTGTATCTCTTATGGCTACTGATGTATAATACATACCAGTTTCTCTTATAAAAGGTTAGATCTTTCGGAACCATTTCTATGACTGCCATCTGTGGTTTCTCCGAATAACCAGAGGAATATGTTTGAGGCGTATTTCATTTTAGAGACACTGTTCCATGCAATTTTGGTTTTGTTTATTTTGTTTCGAGATAGGGTCTTATGTAGCTCAGGCTGGTCTCAAACTCACCTCATAGCCACCTTGAACTTCTGATGGTCCTGCCCCCACCTCCCAAATGCCACCACATGAGTTTCAAATAAGTCTTTTTTTTTTTTTTAAGATTTATTACTTTATGCATGTGAATGTCTTTGCCGACGTGTGTGTGTGTGTGTGTGTGTGTGTGTGTGTGTGTGAGTGTGTGTGTGTGTGTGTGTGTACCACCACCATGCCTAGTCTGAGGAGGCCAGAGAGGGTGTCAGATCTCCTGGATTTAAGTTATAGACAGTTGTGAGCTGTCATTTGGGTATTGGGAATCGAACCCAGGTCCTATGCAAGAAAACCAAGTGCTCTCAACCAGTGAGCCAACTCTCCAGCCCCCAAATAAGTCATTTTAAAAGACTCTCTCTAAAGATAATGTCAATATCCTATCAACATATGGAGATTGTTGTGATTTCTTCTCACGGTTATACATTTTAACCAATTTAGTAACTTATGGATATTTTGATGTTTCCTCTTTTTATTATTACTTTAAATTTTTATTTTGTTTTGTTTTTTGAGACAGGTTTCTCTGTGTAACTTTGGAGGCTATCCTGGCACTTGCTCCTCCTGACTCTGCCTCCCGAGTGCTGGAATTAAAGGCATGAGCCCTCACACCTAACTAAGAAAGTTTTTTTTTTTTTTTTTTTTTTTTTTTAAATAGAAACGGTGTGTGTGTGTGTGTGTGTGTGTGTGTGTGTGTGTGTGTGTGTGTGTTGCTAGGGATTGACCCAACAGACCTGCACAAGCTAAGGGCACACTACAGCTCTGAACTGCAACCCAGTCTGAGGAAAAGAAATGTACACTCTATTTTTAGACATTCTCCCGAGCATGCTTGCTCTTCAATTGCTTTCAGCTCAAAATATTCCTCATACCAGAGAGGCATATTTTAGGGCGGCATATTTTAGAGCGAATGTTTCATCCCTCTTAGAAGCATGTTAGAATAGCAAACCTACCCAGCTTCTTCAGAAACGGCCCCGTTCCTTCCTGCGGCCTCCATCTGTGGTTTGCCCTACACATCTTCAGATAAAGAAGAGGAGGTCTGCTTTTGACGACATCAGCCAGTGATTAGCAAGGGTCAAAACCCTGGAGTCGCATTTCCCAGTGACCAGCCGGAAGCCATGCTGTGCACTGCAGATCGTCATGATAAATAGGGGAAGTTGCCCAAGCTTCTTGGGGGGAGAGCTTGTTTGTCTTTTCCTGTCCTGTGCTCTTACGACACTGCCTGCGGCCACCAACTCATGACATGTCCTTCATGTTATGCCCTGACTCTTTCCAAATTCCAGATAGAGAGAGCCTTACTTCCTCAGTGTACTCTCAAGAACTTGGCTTTCAATATGTGGTCGACTCTTCTATGGCAATTTTAAATTTGTTCCACAGGGGACTGGGAACGGGGTTGGGGGCTGGGGGACCTGCGTGAGTGGGTGGTACTTACTTTTAATCCCAGCACTGGGGAGGTAGAGGCAGGTGAATCACTGTGAATTTGATGCCCACTTGGTCTACCTGGTGAGTTCCAGGTCAGCCATGAACTCTTTATAAAGTACAGACTAGCCTCCAACTCATCATTCTCCTGCTCCAGCCTCTTTGCTGCTACCAAGACTCGATTTTCAAGAATTGTCTTTCTTTTTTCCTCCTCTTTCTTCTATTTCTCTCCCCCCTCTCCCCAGCTTCTCTTCCTTCTTTGTGTTGGCATTTGAAAAAAGACCCTTCCTTTTTTTCCTTTTTTTTTTTTTTCTTTGAGACAGGGTTTCTCTGTGTAGCTTTTGGAGCCTGTCCTAGAACTCGCTCTGTCGACCAGGCTGGCTTCGAACTCACAGAAATCTCTGCCTCCTGAGTCCTGGGATTAAAGGCCTGCACCACCAATGCCCAGTGACCCTTCCAATTGTTAAACATACCCTCTATTTTGGAGCTACACTCAAACCCTACAAGGTTTTTTATTTATAATTCTTCCCAGTTTTACATTTCACGTGCCTATAGTTTGTGCGTGTGTTTTTTGCAAGTGACCTCTTTTCTCCCATCTGTTTCTCCTACATTTCAGACAAAAAGGTACCACCTACTCTGAAGGCTCCCAGTTTATCTTATCATGTGCTTCTGATCTTTATTTTATATTTTGATAGAGTCTTAAAAGACTCATTGATTGGCTAATTACAGACCGTCTGCCATTATGATATAATTTCCCCAGTTAAATTACAAGGTTTTGGGAGGCAGGTACCAATTTGACACTTCTTTTATGTCTTGCCGGGTTCCCCTTGTTGTGTGGATCTAGTGAGGTGTCAGCATTTGAAGTAGTGAATCGATGTCCTGTTACACACACGTCTGCAGCAGCCAACCAGAGCTTCTCTGCAGGCCTGCCTCCCCAGCCAGGCACCTCTTCTTGGGTGTAGATGATTTCTTCTGCTCAATTTAAGTGGTTCCTGAGCAGCCTTCATCGAGTCTGCAGTCACTGCTATCTCACTCTTGTTTAAAAAAAAAAAAAAGTGTGTGTGTGTGTGTGTGTGTGTGTGTGTGTGTGTGTGTGTGTGTGGACTTTATCTCTCTGGAATGCTTGTCCACGACAAAACTGTTGTGTTCACCCAAAGCTGTCACCCTAAGATAGACTCTGTGGATGGTGACGTCTATCTGAGGATCCCATGTGTCGCACAGCTGTAGTGGCCTGTAAAAGCTCTGTTGTGGGACGGGCCATAACTTTGACAAATATCCCAGGGCAGAAAAGAATTCAGAATCACCCCACCTGGCCAGAATAAGAGCTAGGGAGCTAACAGCTCTTAGCAGGCACATGTGGGCCAGGAGAGACAGATTTAACAGTAGAAGGATGAGTCAGAGTAAGTACTGGAAAGCCAGGCTATTGGAGCACACAACTGTAATCCCGGCATTTAGAAGGCTCTGGCAGGAGAACTGCAAATTCAGAGCCAGCCTAGACTACATAGGGGAACCCTTATATGAACTATCAAACCAACAGACATTGAGAAGTTCAGTGCCATGATTATCTGATTTTTTTTTCTCTCAGAAACTTTACACACACACACACACACACACACACACACACACACACACACACACACACACACGCACAGAACACTTTTCTGTGCGTGTGTGTATGTGTGCATGTCACACTGCTCAGGGAGAGAGCTCGGGTCACCAAGCTTGGTGGCCAGCACCTTCACCTACAGAGCCATCTCACTGGCCCTTTCACACAATCTGAACAGCAAATATTTCTCATCCTCTCACAATCACGCAACATCTCTTACAACATCCATTAAATCAATACCTAGTAGTTCGTTTGTGGGTGGCAGAAACCGTCTGGATTTTTCTTTGAGGCTGGCTCACTCTTCCCCTCAAGCCAGAAACCTATATTTTATTCTTCATGTGTGTACTCATTTTTTATTTAATTAAGAAATATTCCATGGATTAAAAAAAAATACAGACAGTTGAGTGTGGTAGAAAACACCTTTACCCCTAGCACTTGGGGGATGAGTAGCGGGATCAGAGGTTAAAGGTCATCCTTGGCAACATAGCAAATTCTAGGTCAGCCTAAGCTATATAAGACCCTATTTCAAAAGAAATCAGGAGCTGGTGAGATGGCTCAGTGGGTAAAGGTGCCTCAGCCAAGCCTGATGTGATCCCTAGAACTCACATAGTACAAAGGGAGAGGTGGTTCCCAAAAGAAACACAGGCACAAGAAATAAAATAAGAATTTTAAAAGATAAAGCAAATATGACAAAAATGTTAATGTGAGTTTTTCAGTTTTGTCTAGTTTCGTTTTTCATTTTTGTCATTGTTCTTAAGTTTTAAACATCTTAAGCGTGTTGTGTATGTTTGTGTGAGTATGTGTGTATGTATATTTGTGTGTGTGGATTTGTATGGGTGTGTATGTATTTGTGTGTGTGTATGCTTGTATGTATGTGTGTGTATATGTATTTGTGTGTATATGTTTGCGTGTGTGTGTGTGGGGGGGGGTCTGGGCTAGCCTGGAACTCTTAACCCATCATAACCTAAGATCTGTGATCCTCCTCCTCAGCCTCCTGAATGCTTTGTATTTGTCTTTTCTTCTTTCCTTGTTTAGTGCTGGGGATCGAACCCTGGCCTTATGTATGTTAAGCATATACCCTACCACTGAGCTACATATGTGAGTGACTAAGTGCTCAGTCCCAATCTTGCTTCTTTTTAAAAATTTTATTGGATTTTATTTATGTGTATGGTTGTTTTGCCTGAATACATGTTTGTATCAGTTCCTGTGACAAAAAAAAAAAAAAAACACTGTGATGAGGCAACTTAGAAAAGAAAGCATTTGATTGGACTTAGAGTTTCAGAGAGTGAGGGTCCGTGATGAGTGGAGCAAACACATGGTGGAAGGAACTCATCTCTTTATTCATAAACCAGAGGCAGACAGGGAGAGGGAGATGGAGAGAAAGGGAGGAAGGCAGGGAGGGAAGGAGGAAGGGAGATTCACTGGGAATGATGTAAGTCCTTGGAAACCTCAAATTCCACCCCTAGTGACACATCTACTCCAACAAAGTCACACCTTAATTTTTCCCATACAGTTCTGTCAACTGGGGACCAAGTATTCAAACACATGATCCTGAGGGTCACTCTCATTCAAACCACCACAATATCTATGTGCTATACACACACCTCATGCTCAAAGGGGCCAGAAGAAGCAGTTAGATCCCCTGGAACTTGAGTTATAGATTGGTTGTGAGCTGCCACGTGGGTGCTTGGGATTGAGACAGGGTCCTCTGGAAGAGCATCAAGTAATCACTGAGCCATCTCTCCAGTCCCCTATTTTGTTTCTTTATCTTTTAAAGGTGATAAGTAACTATCAGAGGATGAGTCATTGTCCAGGGCTGTCTGTGAGGTCTGAGAGACTGATTAAGCACTCTGTAACTGCTTTCCCTTGGCTAAGCCTAACCGAGGGTGATAGGAAATGCAGGCGCTGTGGTAGATCTCCTGGGATAGGTATCAGACTGTGGGCATCATTTTGGAAATATTTCAGTTTGGTTTAGTAGGTCCAAGGTCTGTTGGATTGACACTGGAAAGCTTTTTTTTTTTTTTTCTTTCCTTCTCCATTTTGTGCTCTGCACCTAGGTAGCCTCAGACTCATGGGTGGCATGTGATTTTCCTAGGTTCTGAGACTGTGTAAATATGGAGTTGCTATCTCCACGTGCTAACCTTAACTGAGCTATAACATGTCAGGTACAACGTTCTTCATGCCTTACTTGATTTCATGTCTGGAAGAGTGCTGCCACATAGGTGCTATTATTTTCCTACTTTCTAGATGTGGAATGAGGCTTTAATGAAGTTAGACAATGTATGTACTCTGGGTCACACCACCTTGACACACATTGAACCCAGCCCTTCTGATCCCCATGCTTAAGTATTTATCCACCATACACTGTGTCTTTCAATTATATTGTTTATCTTTGTCCTTGTCGTGAACAAAATGGGAGTTACCAGAGTGACAGCCAGTCCTGGGGACTGATCAAACAGAAGACACACTGATGGAACCAGAAAGGCTACCCTAAATTATTTTCTTCTGACTGAAGTAATCAACTTCCATGAAAAAAAAATGTATTTTTATGGTTAGCTCTCTGGGCATGTATGTGTGGTGGAGGTATGTGGATGTGAGTGTAGGTGTCTCTGAAGGCCAGAAAAGAGTCCCATCCCCCAGAGCTGCAATTACTGGCAGCTCTGACCTATCAGATGTGGGTGCTGGGAACTGTACTCAGGTCCTCTGCAAGAACAGTATTTGCTCTAAACCACTGCTTTCTTTCTTTCTCTCCCTTTCCTTCTTCTCCTCCTCCTCCTGCCCCTCCTCCTCCTCCTTCTCCTTTCTCTCTCTCTCTCTCTCTCTCTCTCTCTCTCTCTCTCTCTCTCTCTCTTCCTTCCTAGCTTTGACTGTACTCGAAATTATAGTTGTATTGTTTGTTTTTTAAGACAGGACTCACTACACAGTCCTAATCGGGCTGGAACTTAGTATGTAGACAATGCTGGCCTCAAACTTGTACAATCTTCCTGCCTCTGCCTTGGGATGCTGGTATAAGAGGGATGTGCCCCCACACCCAGCTCTCTCCTAGAATTAGGAAAAAAAAGGTTTTAAATTATTTTTATTTATTTATTTATGTGTGTGTGCGCGTGTGTGTGTGTGTGTGTGTGTGTGTGTGTGTGTGTGTGTGTGTGTGTATGTGTGTGGGGCTGCCTGAGGAGACCAGAGGCACCAGATCTCCCAGATCTAGACTTACAGGCAATTGTGAGTGGCTTCACATGGGTGCTGGGCTTGAAAATTGTGTCCTTTGCCAGAGTAGCAAGTGTTCTTGACTGCAGGATGACCTCCTCATCCCCTCTCTGAGAATTCTTAAGAGAAATTTTATCACACAATGTAATGGGGTTCTCATTACATTGGCCAATCTAGGCTTTAAACTCTTGGACTTAAGCAATCCTCCGCCTCAAGGCCTTTTGAGTGGCTGGAACTCTGGGTGTGTGCTACCATGCCAAGTCAAGAAAACATATTGTCTCACATAAAGAGTCCTAAGTAGGGCAGCTTCAAAGCTGGTCAATTCAAAGACCCAAAGAGTCCCTTTAATCATTTGGCTTCACCAGATTTAGGGTGTCACTTGTGTCCATAATTTGGTTCCAGAGTTCCCAGGTGCCACATTTAGCATGCAAAGTCCAGAGGGATGCCTTTTTTCAAGGTGATGAAATGCTGTTTCCAAAGAGCCACCCAGCAAGATTTCTTCCCCGAGTTAGTGTCTCAATAGTTGGCTTGTGAGATCAGCCCACCTGTGGTAGGGGAAGGTGTCATAGTTAGGGCTTGTACTGCTGCAATAAAACACCATGACCAAAAATCAAGTTAGGGAGGAAAGGGTTTATTTGGCTTACATTTGCACATCACTGTTCATTACTGAAGGAAGTCAGGACAAGCAGGGCAGGAACCTGGAGAAAGGAGCTGATTCAGAGGCCATGGACGGGTACTGCCTACTGGCCTGCTTCCCTTGGCTTTGCTTAATCCGATTTCTTATAGAACCCAGGACCACCAGCTCAGGGATGGCACCACCCACAATGGGCTGAGCCCTCCACCATTGATCACTTACAGCTGGATCTCATGGAGACATTTCCTCAAGTGAGGTTACTTCCTCTCTGATGACTCTAGCTTGTGTCACTTTGGCACACAAAACCAGTCAGCACAGAGGCAATTGCAACATTAACCCTCGAGCTGTCATTGTATCTTTTATCCAGGGAGGATTCTTGGGCTCAAATGTTTAGTGATCAAAGAAGAAATGGGCAAAGATGCTAATTTATTCCCATTTTACTAAGAACAAACCTGTTTCAGAGTAGCTACTTAAAACATTAAAGGTCATACAAGATTGGGGCATGGTAATGAACCTTTAAACCTACTGCTCAGGAGGCAGAGGCAGACGGACTTCTGTGAATTCAAGGCTAGCCTGGTCTACATAGTGAGTTCCAGAGCTACACAGTGAGACCCTGTCTCAAGCATGGGAAAAGTCACAAAAGAATGAGTGACAGGGACTGAAGAGGTGGCATAGCAATTAAGAGCACTGGCTACAGAGAACCTGGGTTGGGTTCAAATCCCAGCACTCACAAGTCGGAACACAATTGTGTTCCAGGGAATCTGACGCCCTTTTATGTCCTCCTTGGGCACTGGGAACACATGTTGCATAGACAGACAGTTAAAATATCCAAATACATGACGTAAAAACAAATAAATAAAATGAAGCAAAGAGAAAGCAAGAAAGAGTATTGTCATTCCAACACAGGTCTGCCTGTCCTACAAGGTCATGCCTTTTCCATGTCACACAGACACTAGTGTAATAGTTATCTGTCACTGTGACCTTTAGGATAAATCTGTGATGGTTTATCTTATTCCTTAGCCACAGTGAGAACATCACCTGCCATTACAGGTACAAAAATGTGGTCATATCATGTGTGGTGTTTCATGACCTGCCTTACAATATGTTGACTGATGATTCAGGAGATAAAAAAAAGGGCTTCCTTGTGTTATTCATTTGGGTTTTCATATGGTTTAACTCTATTCTCTGCTCAGTAACTAAATGAGGACTTTATGAAGAAGTCAACTATTATCAACCTTTTGCTCAAAATCTGGTAAAAAAACAAAAAAACAAAAAAACCCAAACATTATGGAATAGTGACGTCTCTGTGTTTATTATGTTTTTACATTTTTTTTTTTCTTAAGGCTGGGGATTGAACCCAGGGCCTCGAATCCCTTCATTGAATTTTAAATGCTAAAAATGTCTAATTGATTAACAAGGCATTTCGAGTTTTCACAAATTCTGATTTTGTGGGTCAAAACTCAAATTCAGCTTTTATTAGATATGCTGCTATGTTAGATGGGCAGTGGTGGCACACACCTTTAATGCCAGCACTCGGGAGGCAGAGACAGTCAGTTCTCTGAGTTCGAAGCCAGCCTGTACTACAAAGCAAGTTCCAGGACAGCCAGGACTGTTACACAGAGAAACCCTATTAGGAAAAACCACACACA
The DNA here is from genome assembly GCF_003668045.3 of Cricetulus griseus. Taxonomy (NCBI): domain Eukaryota; kingdom Metazoa; phylum Chordata; class Mammalia; order Rodentia; family Cricetidae; genus Cricetulus; species Cricetulus griseus. The sequence continues at coordinate 135,402,533 of NW_023276806.1, forward strand.
CACACATACACACACACAATGCTGCTATATGAAAAGCATAGAAATATGATAATTATGCTGCTTTTGCTTTTTGTTGCTTGAAAACAGTGACTGTACATTGTTCTCAAATCATACTTTTTTTTTTTTTTTAAATCTTCAGGGCTGGGCAATGAAACCTTAGGGCTCCATTTATGAAGGTGTTCTACCACTGGACTACACCTTACCCCAATCATGACTTTTTTATTACATGTGATTCTTATAAGGCCAGCAAGATGGCTCAGCCAGTAAAAGGTGCTTGTGGTACAATACCAGCTATTTGAGTTCAACCGCCAGGACCCAGGTAAAGATGGAAGGATAGAACTGATGTCATAAAGTTGTCCTCTGATTTCCACAGGCATGCCATTGCAGGAGTGCCTACACACAAACACTAATCATTTTTAAAATTAAAAAATAATAAACCTGAGCTGGGCGTTGGTAGCGTATGCCTTAAATCCCAGCACTCGGGAGGCAGAGGCAGGCGGATCTCTGTGAGTTTGAGGACAGCCTGGTCTACAGATCGAGTTTCAGGACAGGCTCCAAAGCAATACAGAGAAACCCTGTTCGAAAAACCAAACCAAACCAAACCAAACCAACAACAACAAAGAACCCTGCTGGGAGGTGGTAACATACAACCTTTAATCTTAGCACTTAAGAGGCAGAGGCAGGTGAATTTCTATGTTATAGGAGGACAGCCAGGGCTACACAGAGAAACCCTGTCTTGAAAAAACAAACAAAACAACAAACCAATCCCAAGTGATTCTGACGGAATTCTACAAAACTTGATTCACTCCCTTCCCCTTAAAAACATGAAAAATCTTTTTTTTTTTTTTTTTTTTTTTTTAAGACGGGATCTTGCTATGTACTCTAGGTGACATGGAACTTGCTATGTAGACCAGGCTAGCGTCAAATTCAGAGATTTGCCTGCCTCTGCCTCTTGAATACTGGTATTAAAGATATACACCAGTGTCAACATGCTAGACTCAAAAAAATAATTTTTTTTCTGGTGTGGTGGATTAGAAGGTACTTTAAGCATATTTTCCCTCAAAACAGTCAAAGATGGAGTTCTGGGTAAGGGACGCCACCCTTTCTATTTATAATAAAGCAAGTTCGCTAAATTATTTAACACACCTATTACTCAAACTGGAGTATTTAATGAAGACACTGTTGTTGCAATATGGTAATATTTGAATGATGTCACAGTAAGAGTCAAACAAAACAACTCTTGCATTAAGTAATTGTCCTCTTCTCTTACATTTGTCTATGTGAAAGATACACAAGGAACCAGCTTATACAGTGAAGTTAAGACTCAGCTTTCCAGACACCAGGCCGCTCTGTGGCTGGGAAGAAGTCTTTAATGGAAAGCCTTTATAAAACTGGCTGTGACTCTGAGGTCCCCCTGGGGTTGAGTTCCCTGGAGTGAAAGGCTCTTTTGCAAGCTAGACCTGTGAGTAACCCTGGAGAAAGGCCGATTAGCCAGTCTCCTTTCTGCCCCAGGGTAGAAGGGAGGATGCAGGAATCATTTTCTTTTCTTTCTCTCAGCCTTGAAGCTTCAATACCTCTTTCCCTTCAAGGTCTCGGCAAGGAAATTAATAGGATTTAAGTCACCCACGTCACACCAAGGTGAAAACGACCCTCAGGTGACCCGAAGCAAAGAAAATGACGCATTAAAAAAAATTTAGCTGTTGCAAGGGTTTTTTATTTTTCAAAGGGAAACTAGTCTGTGGGTGAACAGGGTGGTCAAACCTACTTGCCCCCACAATTTAACTCGTCCCCGTAGGTGGCCGTGTAAGGCCTGCTTGTGGAAAGCCACATTTACAAAGTGCATTGGATTTAACTAACAGCATTAGATTGTACTGTGACGATGGAATTTGTCGCTCTAAAACCTCAACGTCTTTGGCGTCTTCGCCACAGGGAGGCGGGAAAGCGGTGCGATCGAAGTTCAACCAGAGAGGATGTTTTATTTCGAATAAGCACAACCCAGATGCTCTTTCCCCACCCACCTCTGCTAACTAATAACGGTCAGGGAGGGACCAGCAGCACGCCCCTAGGTGTGCGGTCTTCAATAAGGAGGAGCCCGATAGAGAGAGTGGAAAAAGTTGTCCCTTGTATTCCCGTCCTCTCCAAAACTTCCAGCCGCGGGGGACAGGAGAGTCACTGAGGAATTTGCAATTTCCGGGAGGTTGGGGAAGCACTCACAAGCGCAGTCCCAGCAGGGGTGGCACTGGAACCCAACTTCCCCCCTTGCCGCGCGCGGCTGCTAGGCCGGGGGGCGTGGCTAGAGGACGGGGGCGGGGCTCCACCTGCGCGCGCGGAGAGGCGGCCGATGGGGGTGGGGCCTGGGCGGGACTTTGGCTGGCCAAGGGTGGGGCATGTGGTGGGACTGGGCTTGGTGGGGTCTTGGCTGGCCTGGGGCGGGGCTTTGAATGGGCGGGACCTGTCTTGGGGTGGGGCCTTTGCTAGCCAGGGGCGGGGCACAGGAGGGGGCGGGGTCATGGCTCGTCCGAGCAGGGAGGTGCCTGCAGAGGGCGGAGGAACCTGCGGGAGGGGACCTGACCGAGGCTTGATCGGCGGCCGCAGCTGCAGCAGGACGGCCGGCCGGCGGCTCGGGGCCGCGCTCCGGGAACCTCGCGGGGCGGGCGGGCGCCGCACCCCGGCCTGGCCGCCTGCGCCCCGGGGAGGCCCCCTGTGCGCGACAGGACCAGCAGCATGAGCAGCGGCTACAGCAGCCTCGAGGAGGACGCGGAGGACTTTTTCTTCACCGCCAGGACCTCCTTCTTCAGGAGAGCGCCTCCGGGCAAGTCCCGTTCGGGTCAGCCGGTGAGTGGCGTGCGCGGGGTTCCGGCCCCACGTGTCTACCCCCCTGAGCTGGCCGGTGCTCGCCTGCGGGCTTGCGGGGTGCAGAGGGTGGCCTCTGCCCTTTCGGATCCTGAAAGGTGCTAGAAGCTTGTGCAGTGGGCGTGGGGCGCCCGCGGCGAGGGAAGGAGATGGAAGGGCAAGCAGCCAGATGACGGCCTGGGCCGCTCTGCTAGGGGACGCGGGCTGCTGGAGCAGCTCCAGGAGCTTGGAGGTCCCCGGGCCACTCGGGATGGCTCCTTCGGCTGTTCTTCAGGGGCAACGACCGGCTGCGCTGTCCTGGCTGCAGTCCGCTCAATGGCCATGAGTGGCCTGAGGGCACTCAGTGGCCCGGGGTGACCGAGCAGCCCCCAGTACGGTCAAGCTGTGGGGCAAAAGGACCGGACGATCGTTGGGCTCACTAAAGTCTGGATCGCAGAGCCTGGAGTTTCGCGTCCGGTCCAGTTTGCGGGTGCTGCGGACGTCCTAGGTAGACTTATCTCCAAAGGGCTGAGCTTTATGCCGGTTTCTTCCTTTTTTGGAGGAAGGGTGCCGTGGGAAGCGTGGCTTGGGAAAAGGCAGAACGGGAACTTGTGCCAGTTTCTCAGATCGTGACAGTGAATATTTTTTTAGGGAAGTCTTCCAATCGGGCCACTTTGGTCCGAGTTATAAGGTCGGCGCTTGAACCTGTGGCCTTTTGGCCCTGGAAGCCGCACCAGGAAGCCTGTTTAGCCAGACCATGCTCTCATCAGATTTAGAGACTGCAACGGAACAAACTTGTTGCTCCTAAAACACAACAGGCTCGCACCAGAGATTTCTATCAGAGCTCTGGAGATGAAAAACAAGAGAAACCAATCGTCGAGGGGCCCAGTGATGGAGGGGTTTTGGTGGAGAGGAACTCTGCCCAGCTTGTCCTTGCCAACTCTTTTAAGTTTAATGGAGTACTTTTTGAAGTAAAATTTATTTATAAGATTTGGAAGTTCTAGTATTTTTGGTCTATTAAATTTCCAAGCTCAATGGAGGAGGAGGGTGGTGAAGGGCGAGATTCAAATCAAGTGGTCATATTCCTAGTAACAGCTAACTCCTAAGGAGAGGCTGGAGGTGGGTGCTCTTACGGTTTTATCATTGTCAGACTTAAGGCGGCTCTGTTTACTAGGGCTGTCTTTTATTTTCAGTAGAATGTGCTAATGGCATGAATTTGGAAATCTTAAGTTACCCCCTGGCTGGCCTACCCCCTGTAGGTTAGAGAGAAATGGCTTTTCTCCACCTTGTTTTTCCCTTCATTGTTGGTCTTGATTTCCCTTCACCACTTTGCATTTTCTCCTTCCACTTAACGTGGTGAAGAGCTTGCACTAGTTTGAAGCGTGTTCCTGAGGTGACTAGTCATTTCCAGAAAGCTAGAGGGTGCTTGAATTCTACAGGTGTGAGTTTCTCCTCTACAGGGGCCAGCTGGAATGTTGTGGTTGGACTTAAGTTTAAGAATCCTTCCCTGCTCTTAAAAAAGTTGAAGCAGTAGGCTGGGGATGTAGATCAGTTAAAGAGCTTGCCCTTACTCACTGCTTAATCTGCGTGATGATGGGACACAGTAGTGTGTGTGTGTGTGTGTGTGTGTGTGTGTGTGTGTCTGTCTGTCTGTCTGTCTGTCTGTCTATGTGTGTGTGCACAGGAGGATCAGCAATTCAAGGTCATCATCCAACACACACACACACACACACACACACACACACACACCCTAGCAGCAGCAGCAATACTTTCTAGGATTATATACAGTTAGCCAGTTCAGCTTATATGCATTCGCTTATATAATAGTCGGCTAATTGTGTGTATGTTCATATCTGTATATATCTCGTAATATTGCTTATTGAGCACTGACATGAATGAGTATGTAAGGCTTGTGTTAAAAGACCCGATTCCTGGGTAGAACAGTTCACTGTGTATATTTTGAAGCTCTGTTACCTGTTTGTCCCATCTAAAATAGCTCATGCACGTTGCTAAGTTGTAGTAGTTTTTGCCAGTTAAAAAAAGGGTTCTTGGTGAAAAGGGTTCTGAAGCCAGAATTTATTTATTCAGTTACGTATTTTTGACACAGTGTCTCTCTGCATAGCCTAGACTGACCTGGAACTCACTCTGTAGACCAGGCTGACCTGGAACTCAGAGATCCGCCTGCCTCCGCCTCCCGAGTGCTGGGATTAAAGCCTCGGTTCACCACGCCTGTGTGAGCCCTGAATTTCAGTAGGCATTTTGTTTTATTTAAAGGAGTAACTGTATCTTAAGTTCCTGATTACATATTTGTGAATGAGGAAGTAGAAAACACTTTATGGTAGCTATTTTTTTACTTTGATATGCTCGTGATTATGGGGCAAGACAAACATTTCTAACACACACAGTGCCTTTATCTCTCCCCTGAAAGGTGGGGAGAGCCGTTGCCATAGGGATCTATTCTTGATAACAGTGATTTTTTCCTCCCCTCCCTTATGTTGTACCACCTGCTGGAAGAGCTACGGAATATGGTTTCTGGAACTCTTGCAAATGTTCAAAGAAAGCAAGAAGTCTCTGGTGAATACAGGATGAGGAGAAGGGAGTGGGGTTGGGAGGTGGGAGGGGGATAAACGTTTTCTCTCTTCTCTTGCCAGGCAAGGAAACATGATCCAATTCCTTTCCATCTCTGACGATAATGAAAAAAGGCATAAAGAAAAGGTGTCATTTTTTCATCTTATTTTGTACCCTGTTTGGTTTTTTTTTTTTTTTTCTTTTGGTTGAAGATCTTCATGAAAGAATGTTAAAAATGGCCTTTTAGGGGATGGTATTGCTGTCTTCCCTGGCCTGAAACAGTCAGTGCCCGACTCAGCAGTTGCTCAGTGAATACTAGTTGAATGAATGAATGATTTCCTGGCTTGATGATGCCCCTTTTCAGTCATAGCCCATCTTACTGTTCCCCCAAGAGCCCTCTGAAGCAATGATCTTAGGAGAGGAGAGAGATGGTTGAGTGGTTGTTTATAAGGCCCTCGCTCAGATACCAGGAAGGCTGGAGTGTGGATCTTCTGATTCAGGTTCCATTTTCATTTTCTTAGCAAAAGGATTACTTAAAATTCCATTTTCCATTGTAAATATGGTTGTGTCTGTATCAAGTGTTTCTCAAAGTTTGATTGACTCGTGCATATACCGTCATTACAGTGCTCTCAGTTTGTGTTTGTGGACTCACCATGCTTCAGGTGACCCACCTAGGGCTGGCTGCAGAGATGGCTCAGAGGTGAAGAACATTGGCTGCTCTTCCAGAGGACCTGAGTACAAGTCCCAGCAATTACATGGTGGCTCACAACCTTCTATCTGTAATGAGATCTGGTGCCTTTCTCTGGCCTGTAGGAACACTGTATACATAATAAATAAGTAAATCTTGAAAGAAAGAAAGAAAGAAAGAAAGAAAGAAAGAAAGAAAGAAAGGTTCACCTATTCTTAGTTTTAAGCAGAACCAAAAACGTTCACAGTTCTGTAGTTACGTAAATCAAACTGCCTCAAAATATAAGACTCATTCAAGGCCTATTAATATAATCAGCTAAACTTTTCTATTTATTTATTTATTTATTTATTTATTTATTTATTTATTTATTTTTGAGGCAGTTTCATAAAGCCCTGGCTGGCCTTAAACTCTCTATGTAGTTAAGGATGACCTCGAACTTTTTGATTCTCCTGAGTGTTTGGAGTCACGCCCAGTTTTCTGGGGTGCTAGAGATCACCTAGGGCTGGGGCATTTAGGCAAGCATTCTTCTGACTGAACTACACCCCAGCCCATGTCTTCTCTTGCAGCTGAGGGGATAGCCTTTGGTGGTTAATAGAGTAAGCACTGTTTCTGCTTTGGAAGTGGAGAACTTTGTGTCCCACCCATATTAACTTTAACAAGTTATACTGAGAATTGTGAAAGCAAGCCTGCAGTATGCCACATAAGCCTTCAGTTTGATTTTTGGGTTGGCTCCTTACTCTTCTAGTGGTCATTTTGTGACTGTCTGGTTATGATTTATTAGAAGGCTCAACAGTAATGTGTTACACTCTCTTAAATTTTATTATTTTTTTAAGCTGGGAGGTGGTGACGTACGCCTTTAATCCCAGCACTCGGGAGGCAGAGGCAGGTGGATCTCTGTGAGTTCGAGACCAGCTTGGTCTACAAGAGCTAGTTCTAGGACAGCCTCCAAAGCCACAGAGAAACCCTGCCTCGAAACCCTCCCCCCCCAAAAAATTATTATTTTTAAAATTTTATATGTATGGGTGCTTTAGCTATATGTTATGTCTGTACCATATATATACAGTGCCTGTGGAGGTCAGAAGAGGGCGTTGGATTCTCTAGCACTGTAGTTACATTGGTTATGAGTTGCCATGTGGTTGCTGGGAATAGAACCTGGGTCCTCTAGAAGAGCAGGCAATGCTCTTCATCTCTGAGCCATCTCTCCAGCTCCTGTATTCCCTTTATTAGTGTTTCCTCTGGAAGTGTTGGAGGTAGGTCACTTGGGCAAAACAGTAGTGGTTTGGAGTGTCAGCAGTATTTTAGCTATACTAATTTTAACCCTTTATAACTGATTACAAATAGTCCCACCAGCGGTCTTTTTTTTTTAAATCAGTTTTATTTTGTGTGTTTGGGTGTTTTGTCTGCAAGAGTCTATGTCTTACACATGTGCCTGTGCCTGCAGAGGCCAGAAGAAGGTGTCAGAAACCCTGGAACTGGAGTTATGGATGGCTGCTTGGAAATTGAACCTGGGTCCTCTGGAAGAGCAACTGGTGCTCTTAACCGCTAAGTCAGCACCCACCAGCCGTTTTGCTGGTGTAAGCCCTTTGTACATCTTGCCTGCACGACTGTTCTTATAGTCTCGATCCACTGGACTTTTGTGGTTGGGTCAGCGGGGTTCACAGAGGCACATTTCTCTAACTGCCTTTCGGAAGGAAATCAGCCCCAGCCTTCTGTAGCCTCGTCTGAGCAGTGTACGCTGGTGTTTCTTCTTTTGGCAAACATGCAAGATTTGAAATTATTTGGAAGCAGTGACGAAAAAACATTTATGAAAAGAAAGACTAAAAATATCCAATAATGTGGTTATTCTTTTCAAACTTCCTTTGGCAGCCAGTGCCTGTCATACTGTGACCATTATTTTTCTAGTGGGAAAAAAAAATGAAGCTGAGCCCGTCCTTCCTAGTGGGGTCTAATCCAAGCTTTTAGCCTTGAACATCAGTTGCTTGCTTTCTCCTCTCCCCCTGGCATAAGTAGCTGCCTTTTGAGAAAGGCCACACTTGGAGGCTTGAAGGCCATTAGCCAGCCTTGGGGCCCCTTATCAGAAACCATAGTGGAAAACTAGTGTGAATGGCCAGCTGCATCCATGGAGTATAGTGTTGGTGTCATGGCAAGCACACCCAATCTCTCTCTACATCCTAGCTCTCCTCTCTTCGAAGAGTTCTTCTGTACACCCTAGCTCTTCAGAAAAACCATGGAGTCATATAATTGAATATGAAGGTAGAAGAAAATCTGGCAATATCGAAAGGCTTCTGAACCAAAAACAAATTCAAAACCATACAGTGAATCTGTGTTCCCACTTGATGTGCTGGTTGCATCACACAAGTCACTGAAGCCTTGGTTCTGCTCACACACCCTGAGCAGTTGGCGAAGTGCATGTTGACATACCACAAAGCACCAACGGGTGCTGACTGAAACACCTCACACAGATTGAGAATGTTGAGTGTTTTGAAATAGTGTTCTGACCCAACACATGCTTTTGATTGCCATTTTATACTGTTGTATGTGTGCGCATTTGGAGCATCCCCAGCATCCATGATTAGAAAATCAAATACTGGCCAACTCTGAAAAGTGTTGAAGATGCTATTTGTCTGTCAGTATCGGATAGCCAGTCAGGATGTAATTTGTTATGTGCAAACAGACAACCATAGCTATCTTTTGATATGCAAATTTGCTGATATCTAAAATTTCACCACTCAAGACAAAAGCAAATTTGCGTACTAAATAGGCTTGTGTTGAGTGGTAAAAATTACAACTTTGTGTGTGTGTGTGTGTGTGTGTGTGTGTGTGTGTGTGTGTGTGTGTGTATGTAAAATTCCACCATTTAAGACAAAAGCAAATCCGCATACTAGTTAGGTTTGTCTTGTGGTAAAATTTTATACACACACACATCAGTTATTGTAAAATAAATTCTCTTAAAATAATTTTTTACACATTTATTCTGTGTGTGTGTGTGTGTGTGTGTGTGTGTGTGCGTGCGTGCGCGAGTGTGTGTGCATGTATGTATATGCATTTTAGTCATGGTGCTCATGTGAGGGTCAAAGGACAACTTGTGGGAGTTGGTTTCCTTTTTCCACCATGTGGGCCCCAAAGGTCAAATTCACATCTTGGGCTCGATGGCAAAGCCTTCACTTGCTGAGCCGTCTTCCTCCTTTTGAGAGTGTGTTCTTCAAGGCTCAGGCTGGTCTTGAATTCATAATACAGCCGATGTATCCATCCGATGGTGACCTTTAACTTCTGATTTGGGTGCTGGCAATTAAATCAGGGTTTCATTCATGCTAGGCAAGCATACTACCAACTGAGCTACATCTCCGGTCCCTAAAATAATTCCTTCGCAATTTATCATCAGCCGTGTTTGATTTTTGTGTGCTTACTTTATATACCTGTAATCCCAAGTCAGGTTAGAAGATCCCCCAAAGAACAGGGAACTTGATTGGGAGACGTCTTAGCAGAGGAAGTATCAGGAAGTTCGTGTTCTGGGGCTAAGCAGGCCTTACCTTGTGAGACCATCCGCTGTTTTAGCCTCTTTTTTTAGGACAGGAGCTCACTCACTATGCTGCCCCGCCTGCCTTTGAGCTCCTGGGCTCATGAAGTCAGCGCTCTCTAGTTGGAACCATAGTTACACCCCACAGCTCCTTGCTCGTAACTTCCTGTTTGGAGAAAGCTAATCACTGCTCGGTGTATTCATTTAGTGAATAACTGATTCCGTCATCTTTAGGGATAGAAAACTGTATGCAGAGTGGATCAGATTTCTGGCTAGCCAACCAAAAATATAAACCAAAGTAAACAACTTCCTCTCTTTCCCTAGCCCTCCCCCCACCCCCTCCCTTCCTGTTTTTTTGTTTTTTTTTTGACCCAGTTTTCTTGTGGCATTTTTTGATCACTAACTTGCCATGTGGCTGAGGATCACCTTGAACTAGTGATCCTCTAGCCTCTACAAGTGCTGTAATTACAAGTGCACACCACCACATCCATTTAATAGGGTCCTGGGGATCTAACTAGGGACCTTTGTGTGAACTTGGCAAACACTATCCCCACTGAGCTGTATCTCTAGCCTGGTATTTTTCATTTCTCTTAGTCTAGTTAACTCTGGCTTAGCTGGTGAAATGGTTTTTATTCTCTCCTTCTCCTCCTTTTTTTTTTTTTTTCTGGGATAGGGTTTTTCTGTGTAACAGCCCTGACTGTCCTGGAACTCAGCCTGTATGTAGACCAGGCTAGCCTCCAACTCACAGAGATTTGCCTGCCTCTCCCTCCTGAGTGCTGGGATTAAAGGCTGCCCCACCACTGTCCCAATAGTTCTTATTTCTTAGTTACAACCCCCCCCCCCCCCCAGTCCTGATTCTTGAAAACAGGGCTCGGAACTTGGGAACTATTCCATTCTACCAGTGAGTACATCCCAAACCCCTTTGATTTCTTTGTTCCTGGTCTACTAGCTAGTTAGACCAGGCTGGACTCCTGCTCTCAGGTACGTTCCTGTCTTTCCCTCTCAAGTGCTCATGTGCACCCACAGCGAAGACTTTGTTTTTAATGGGCAAAGTCAGCTGTGCTCTTGACTAGAAAGAAACAAGGACATTGGAGCCTGTTACATTTGAAATGCATGTGAAAACATGTCAAAACTGTCTTAGGACCAAGTGACCCTGTCCAGCACATTGGCCTCTTGTAGTGACCAAGTCCCTGAAAAGTGGCTGACCTGAACTGAAATGGACTGTAAGTAAGAAAATACCCACCAGATCTTAAAGGCTTAACTATAAAAGAAAGAAAGAATGTAAGACACCTCACAGTAGTTTTAAAAATATGGTGAAATGTTTATGAATATGAAATATGTTACAGGCTCTCTTGGAGCATATTCATGTGCAGAAATCATCCCGAATGAAAACATATGTACTGCCCCTGACTTACATGTCCTGTGTGCAGGATGTGGAATATCCACATGGAAATGACAAAGTTTCATATATATTCACCTAAATTGATTTTACCTATTTTTTTTAAAAGATTATTTTTAAAAGTTGTCTGTTTGTTTATGGAGAGCGTCCTCTCGCTATGTAGACCAGGCTGGCTTTGAAATCACAGAGATCTATCTGCCTTCATCTTGCTCCAGGGTTCTGGGATTTAAAGGTGTGTGTGCCACTATGCCCGGCCTACGTTTATTTGTGTGAGTGTCTGTAAACACAAATGCCACTGTGCTGGTATGGAGGTCAAGGTTCAGCTTGCCAGAGTTGATTGTTACTTTCTATAGTGTGAGTCTGGGGAATCAAACTCAGGCCCTCATGCTTGGCTGTAAGCATTTTTTTCCAGCTAAGCCATCCTGCCATCCTTACCTACTTTTAAACACCTGGAATCTTTAAGGATACCCATATGGCTTGTATTATATTTCAGTTGGATAGGGTTGCCTACTGAAGCACAATTTAAATCTTCCTCGTCTGGGTGGCTGTGGCTTGGGTGGGGGTTGGGGGGTTACGAGCCAGGCATGCTGGGAAGAGTTTTGTCTATGAAGGGGCCTTGCTCACTGCTGTGGGGAACAGTTCCTTTTTGGCCTGCCTTGGGTCATGCATACCAGCATTTTGAGGTTATGAAACTTGTGTGGAACAACCCCCTCCCTGACACACACACACACACACACACACACACACACACACACACACACACACGTGAGTTAATAGGATAAAATTGGCCCTAATGGCATTCCTCATGCAACTCTGTGTTCAGTTTGCAGAGAGAATGGGACTCATTACCTCAGAGTATTAGAACAGAGAGCTTAATATGTATTTTATGGACTGTAATTGCTAACTGCTGCTCCGTGATTCAGTGAGCTAAGAATAATTTACTAACTACATTCTGCAGTACTCCGGTTACTAAACAAAGTGAGATAATGAGACGAGGGGAAAGGATAAATTTGGAAATTGGAGACCAGGAGAATGGTTGTCGTAGGCGATCTTAGCTTTAACAGACTTGGAATATAATCAACAAGGTTTTCACTTGAAGTCAAGGGGGTGAGGGGGCTGGGAAGGCTAGAAAGACAGATGGAGAGATTGGGGAGGGTAGTTTTCTAAATTCATTTTCTAAGTGTTGACTGCATGCTAGGCTGGGTCTTAGAGATCCAGGGTGAACAAAGCCAGTTGAGTTTTGGGGCTCAGTTACTAGTCTCCGTTGACCATCTTGAGTCTGACAGCTCATCTAAGGGCAATCATCTGGTACTGAGTTGGTCTTCTTGTGACACAGTTAAGTTAGCTTAGTGTCTTCAAGGTTTGTCATGGTGTAGCCTGCCTCAGGATTTCCTTCCCCTTTCAGGCTGAATAATAGTGTATGAGTGTACATGCCATTTTTCACTTAAGTTCATGTGGGTTACTATGGCCTCTGTGTGGATGTTCAGATAGATATCAGTGAGAGGCCCTGCTTTTGCAGTTCATTGGCATGCATACCCAGAAATGCTGTTACTGGGTATCATTTGTGATGCAATATTTTTTACTTCTTTTGTTATTTAAATCAAATTTTGGGATATTTCTGATGATTTTGCCTTTCATTTGATGTCTGTATTTTAGTTTATTAAGTAGATACTGTTTTCTGTTTATTGAAAAGTATGTCGATGGCCAAACATCTATGACAATAACTTCTACAAAAGAGGTACAGATATAATTCTTGTTACCTCTTTGGTGGGATTGGACGCAGGCAGTTAGGCCTCTGTTAGGCAGGTTCCGTGTCAATGAGTGGTTTCCCAGCATTTGGTGATTATAATTTTTAGATGCCAGTCATGGGCATTTTGAGTGTGAGAGTTTTCCACTTTGGATTCATCTTTTTAGATGTACAAACATAACATGGGACTGAGTGCACGATCTGGCCACTCCTCTGGCTGCAGCTCTATGCCGCCTTGGCCCTTTTCAGTTAGTTTCTTTGTCTCTGACGTGGGCTCTGTTAGGTCATCAAAGCAGGAAAAAGACCCAGTTGTGGGGGCGTGGAATTCCAGCCCTGAGGGGTGAGAGAGGGGGCACAACTTCAAGGATAGCTGGTGCTGCAGAGAGCCATCCTGTCGCCAGCAACTGTTTGCAGTGAGAAGTTCAGAGTGTTTTACTTGGTTTTCATTTCTTTAATTAACAGGACTTTACTATTTTTCTGTTTCGGATCTTCTTTCTGTGTGAGCTTGGCTTCACCACGAATTCTGACCTTTTGCCTGTGAGGCTGGTGAAATCTCAAGCTCCAGTATTGAGCCTGTTGATCTGGTAGTTCCCCTTTTCCATGGTTGACTGAACTTCAGGTTATATGTGCTTTTTTTTTTTTTTTTTTTTTAAATTACCCTGTAGTAGAGAGACATTCCATATTTTGGTGCTTTGAAATCCTTGAGACTGTTGCAGGCTGACATCACTGATACTGAGAGTTTCTGGGATGGTTATGTCTCTTGTAGTTACCGCACTCACAGGACAGGCATTGCCAAGGAGGAGGAGCCAAGAGTAAAAAGGTCGGGGAACCCAGGGGTCTATAGTTTCTGTTTCCCTCAAAATTTCAATAAATACAGGGTCAGTTTGTCACCCACCTTGTAGGATTCAAGGGAGCCAGAGTCATCTAACTAAATAGACTAGGGTATTAGGAAAAGGATGATAAAGCTGGAGAGATGGCTCAGGAGTTAAGAGCACTGGCTGTTCTTTCAGACCTGAGTCAATTCCCAGCACCCACATGACAGCTCACAACTGTCTGTAACTCCAGTTCTAGGGGATCTGACACCCTCACACCAATGCACATTCAATAAATTATAAAGAAAAAGAAAAAAGGATGACAGAACAAATGACTAAAAGCCACCAGCAAGGAGAATTACAGGGTGTGCTTCTAGGTTTATGGTCCCCCTGAAGAGTCAAAGTTAACTAGGAGCCCAGCATCACCACCCACTCAAGTTGGTGCCTCTGTGAAAAATCACTGTGACTGCCTTCTACTCCGATGTAACTTCTTCTTTCAGCTGTTTTCTTTTTTAATTAACCAAATGAACATTTTAAAAAGAGTTACTGCCAAACAGTATATATGCCTGTCTTCAATCCCAGCACTCAGGAGATAGAGGCAGGAGAATCTCCGGGAGTTCGAGACCAGCCTGGTCTGAACAGAGAAACCCTGTCTTGAAAAACCCAGATAAATGAGTGAGTAAATATAATAAACAGTTTGCTCTTTGGCGTTATGGTAGATTGCAAGTCCGTCCTCAGTCTCGTGTTCAGTATTTGTCAGCCTGGTTGTAGTAGTTTTACATACACAGGATTCATTTTTCAAACAGCAAAACAAAACAAGTGAAAAATGTGTGGAATTACTTAGGAAACGCTTGCTATTGTGATTTGTAGTTAGTGGAGAATCCTGGGAAAGTTAAGTTTGATTTGATTTGATTGTTCATGGGATTTCTATGGCATTCAGATGAGGAGCAAGCCAACAGGAGGAGTTTTACTGCTTCAAGATGTCAGCAGATGCAGGCATGGCATGCAAGGAGTGAATTCAGGGAAACTGGACCACAGTGAGTAATTTCCCAGCTATGGGAAAATGTAAATATTATGTACATAGTTAAAGAAACAATAACATTACTTTTGTCCTTTTCAGGTCTGTCCCTGTTTGTTTAAACAGGCTTGCTGATTGCTTTTTTTTTTTTTTTCCATGCCAGCCTTCCTTTAGGAGGAAGGTTTTGCCCTTTCAGACTTCTCTGAAGTTTGAAAGTTGCTTTCTTGTGTTTTCCTCTGACCACCATTGATCACGTTGTACAGTATGTTTCGAGAAACTGCCATGCTCAGTTTGATCCTTGGTCTCTGCTAGAGGGCATTTGCTCCATAATTCTTTTTTTGTTTTGGATTTTGAGAAAGGGTTTCTCTGTAGCTTTTGGAGCTTGTCCTGGAATTCTCTCTGTAAACCAGGCTGGTCTCGACCTCATAGAAATCCACCTGCCTCTGCTTCCTGCGTTTGTGCTCTCTCTCTCTCTCTCTCTCTCTCTCTCTCTCTCTCTCTACTACATGTGTGCTCTTCAGAGGTCATAAGAGGGTATTGTATCCTCTGGAACTGGAGTTACAGATGGTTGTGAGCCACCACGTAGTTGCTGGGAATAGAACCCAGGTCTTCAAGCAGAGCAGCCAGCGCTCTTAACCAGAGTCCTTGCCCAGTGGTTCTCAGCCTTCCTAATGCTGCGACCCTTTAATGCAGTTCCTCATGTTATGTCCACCCCCCAACCATATTTTGGGTCCTACTCCATAACTGTAATTTTGCTACTGTTAGGAATTGTAATGTAAATATCTGATATGTAGATATTTGATATGTGACCCCCTATGGGGTTGAGAACCATAGGTTGAGAACCAGTGCTCTAGACCCTTAATCATCCTTGCCAATTGCTAGGGAGAATTTGGAGGGAGGCTGTTCAGGGTAAGAAATACTTTTCAAAAAGTATGTCAACTCAGATTCATTCCTGCTGGAGGGAGCTCTGTTTCAGTTTTGTTTGTTTATTCTTTGTGTATGCACACACACCCCATTGTGTTTGTGTGGAGGTCAGAGGACAACTGAGGGAGTTGGTTCTTTCCTTCTACTGTGTGGGTCCTGGGATGTAGATCAGGCTTTTTAAAAACTGGGTAAGCAGCCAGGTGGTGGTGGTGGTGGTGGTGGTGCTCCACACCTTTAATCCCAGCTCTCGGGAGGCAGAGGCAGGTAGGTCTCTGAGTTCGAGGCCAGCCTGGTCTACAGAGGGAGTTCCAGGCCAGCCAGTGCTGTTACACAGTGAAACCCTGTCTTGAAAACAAAACAAAATAAAGCAAAACTGGACATGGAGTCATTCTGGGAAGGGGGACACAGAAGATCTTTAGGGCATGTGCCCAGCCAGTCTAGTCACATTGGTGAGCTCCAGGTTCAGTGAGAGGTTTGTCTCAAAAACAAAACAACAAAAAACAAAAAGCCAGGTGAAGAATTGATTGAGGGAGGCTCCTGAAGTCAAACTCTGATCTTAACATGTATATACACACACGCATGTATACATGGAAATGGACATGTGTTGTGCTTTGTGATGGGGACAATGGTAGCAAGTGCGCTACCATTGATCTCCACTTGTATATACGCTCAGAAATGAAGAATTGATTGAAGCAGTTATGTACAACAGTTTGAGTTTAAAGCTGGCTAGCTGTGTATCACAGGTCTTTAAGTCTGTTAACTAATAGCCTGCATAGCATTAATTAATGTTGGAAGTTGCTGTCTTTAAGAGATCCCACGACCTGTGATATTTTACCCCTTTAACTGAGCAGGCCAAATAAAGAACCCACTGGCATTTGAGCGATTTAAAGTGAACCAGTACAGTCGGTCAAAGGGTGAAAGATGACAGAACATTAAATGTCTCCTTGGCTATCTTAACTGAAACAGGCAGGGCATCTCAGTGTAGCTGATAAGGGACACCAGTCCTTCCTGGAAGGTAGTAATATTTTTTAACTGCTTGCCATGTCTTCCTTTCCTGGGAAAGGAGCTGTCATTGCCTGACTGCCGTTCCGAGCCTGAGGCCACTTAAAATCAAGACGTCACCAGCTTTTTTCCTTTCAAGCAGGCCACCTGGCTAGAGGGGAGATACTTGATCATATAAACGTATAGTTTGTGTCACAGAGCCATGCTCTTATTTTAAAGTGTAAGCTTCCTTCCTTGCCTGGCTGCAGGATCCCAGCTGCAGAGTTCTGTTCTCTTGATGCAGTGACAGCCGCACTTCCTCCTGGGGGCTTTCCTTTTTCCTGAGCCAGTCTTGTGCTCATTGTTTGGGGACTTAGTCACTGTCTTCTTTCTGGTGTTCATGACATCAGATGAGATGAGATAATGTACACCAACTGCAAAGGGGGCAGGGACCATGGCTGCTGTCCTCAGAGCTCTATCCTGGCTGTGGCTGGCTGCTCAGCCGCCTCCCACAGTGCCTGTCTCAGCTGGGAGGGTTTGCAGCTCTGCGGATTGCAGCCTGCTGGGCGCTGGGCGCTTGCACAGTTTGAATGGACTTGCTTATGCTTGAATGCAGGCGTTGAGGAAGTGCAGAGTCATGGGATCTGTTTGGTCAACCCTGCAGAGCTCTTCTCTACTCTGGGGATAGGAGTGGGGTGAGCCTTCTGGGTTCTGATGTTTAACCTCTACCCTGACCCCCTTCCCTTGGGGTTTGTGTTTCTTACCAAGAAAATTGGTTGTCCGAAACTGGCCTTATATTAGTTCTGAATGCCTTTACTAGATTGTCTAATATATAATCTCAATTTTAGCTTTAGTATTTTTGATAAATTTTAAAGGACTCACAGATAAATGCTTTTGTTTGTTTTTTGAGACAGTTTCTCTATGTGTCTCTGGCTGTCCTGGAACTCTATTTGTAGATCAGGCTGGCCTCAAACTTCCCAGTGCTTGGATTAAAGGTGTGCACCACCATAGCCCAGCATGGCTTTTTTTTTTTTTTTTAAAGAGATGTTTTTATTTTTATTTTATGTGTGTGAGTGTTTCACCTGCATGTATGTCTGTGTACCACATGCTTGCCTAGTGCCTAGAAGAAAGTGTCAGTCAGATCCTTAG
Source organism: Cricetulus griseus (assembly GCF_003668045.3). Taxonomy (NCBI): domain Eukaryota; kingdom Metazoa; phylum Chordata; class Mammalia; order Rodentia; family Cricetidae; genus Cricetulus; species Cricetulus griseus. Next base: position 135,420,168 of record NW_023276806.1, read on the forward strand.
GGACTGGAGTTCCAGAAGTTCATATCAGAGATTTGGGGACCTTTGGTGGCATAGAAGTGGGTGTTCAACAAAGGTTAGCTAATTATTTCTAGTGTTTGCATTGTGCATTCGTGACAACTCAGGAATTTTTACTAAGCCTTGTCACTCCTTTGGGTGACTGGGGAAGTGGAAGACGGAAACACCTAGGTTTGGTTGTGTGGGGGTGTGTGGAGGGGAGGCAAGGTTTTTTGTTTGTTTGTTTTTCAAGACAGGGTTTCTCTGTGACTTTGGAGGCTGTCCTAGAACTCTTGTAGATCAGGCTGGTCTCGAACTCACAGAGATCCGCCTGGCTCTGCCTCTCTAGTGCTGGGATTAAAGGCGTGTGCCACTACCACCCAGCAGGAGGCACATTTTTAAGACAAATCTTTTTGGAGTAGTTCTGGCTATCCTGGAACTTCCTCTGTAGACCAGGCTGGCCTGGAACTCAGAGATCCATCCACCTGCCTCTGCTTCCCAAGTGCTGGGATCAAAGTTGTGTTCCATCATGCTTGGCAAGACACTAGTTTTGAATTTGTCATTACTGTTTCTGGGGTCTGTCTTCAAGAGGTTCCTTTAAGTCCCTGAGTATTGGCTTCCTAATCTTAAAAACAGATATTACAAGCAGGATTGACTGAGATACTGTCCGGGACAAGTCTCTAGGCTGTCAGTCACGAAGTTGTCAGTTTGGCATGGCAGACCTTTGCAGGGGCTTACAGAACAGTTTGTGCCTGCATCTTCTAGTGTAATTGATTGGAAATTTTTAGCCTATGTAACAGGGGAATAATAGATAGTTTTTGAAAGTGAATTATGCCTAATTTCTTCTGCAAAGTGATTCGAAAATCAGAACACTTGACATCTAAGTGTTTTTTAGGGGGTGTTTTTGTTTTGTTTTGTTTTGTTTTGTTGTTTTGAAACAGGGTCTCTCTTTGTAGCCCTGGCTGTTCTGGAATTCACTCTGTGAGCCAGCCTAGCTCTAACTCAGAGAGATCCTGCCTCTGTCTTTCGAGTGCTGGGATTCAAGGTGTGCGCCACCAATGCCTGGCCTGATATCTAAGTTTAAATTTCATCTGGAGTTGATTTTGTTGCGTATGAAGAAATCTTTGGAGAAAGATGACATTCTGGTGCATTGTTGAATGTATCAGGGGACTTGCAAACTTAGTTTTACATTGTCTAGACTATCCATGTTGTCAGTTTGACAAAGACAGACAGACCCCAACTCTGGCTTATAATGCTGTAGTTACGAGTTGATTGATGGGGGTCCATTCTGGGAAACACATCATTAGGTATTTTCATCACATGAGCTTCAGGGTTGTACGTGCACAAACCTAGATGGTATCTCTTGGTCAGTCACTCCATGTGGCCTCTTGATGCAATATGAGAGGGAATCAAAGAACACAGATGTGGGACCTGCAGGACTGTTGCTATGGTGATGCAGCATCCTGTTTCACCAGACACCTTGTATTTTCTTTTTGTAAGGAGAAGGCGGTGCACACTGAAGTCATGATGAAAATACATTTAATAAATCTATAAGCCAGTCACATAGTCACCGTTGTCAAGTGTTCTGCCACTAGTGTGTGCGCTCTGCAGCTGACAGCAGTTCACACCGTGGCACTACTAGTGGAGGCAAAGCGTTGTCCTACTCTGTTATTATGGAGGCTGTTACTTTCTTAGACTACGTGATTTTCAGTGTGTGTGTGTGTGTGGTGCCTGGCACAAGAACTGAGGAAGTTCTATTGGTTTTTATTTTTATTTATTTATTTTTTTTGGTAGTGGCATTGCTGGGATGGAGCCTTCGTGCTGAGTGAATGCATTAGTGAATTATATCCCCTGTCCAGACACATTTGTTAGTTTGCCATCTGGTTTTAATTTGGTCAGGTTGTGTCAGAACCGTAATCAAGATGAAGTTGGGTTAAGGCAGTGAACCTGTAAGTGGCTTTTTGTTTTGTTTTTGTTTTCAATGGAATAATAAGACAGAGCTAATAAATTCTGCAATCGTGTGGAAGTGAGATTTGGGGAAATGGAAGTGCGTTGGGAGACCTGGGTCCTAAGCCTACTGCTTTATTGACTATCCTGGTGATGGGGCTACATTTGGGTTTCCATTTCTTCCTCAAAGGCTCTGACTAATTAATTCTTTAACAGATGGTTGGAGTGGAGTGAAAGAAACTGTGGCTATGCTTGGGAGGTTTTTTTTTTTTTTAATGAATGCATTGAAATTGGATGAAGGGAATTGGAGTGAGTTGATTAGTTGTTTGTGTTTGAGAAATGAGCAGAAGATGCAGAAAGAAATCTTTTGAGAGAGATCGAGGGACTCGAGGTATATTTAATTCATCCTTTTTTTTTTTTTTTTTTTTTTGGTGCCTATCACGCAGACAAAAAGAACACTTAAACTTGTTCAGAAATTCTATGTTATTCCACCTGGTATGCACTTACCCTGCCAGTAAATTTCTTTAGAATACTTCTTTTAGCGTGGGCACGACATGACCACTGTACTCAGGAACTCATCATAGCTGTGGTTGCCTGCACAGGACCTACAAGTTCAATCAAAGGCCACTGAACATGGAGGAGATCAGGAGAGGACACCTCCCACCCCTGTGCACTTCCACCCCCATTGAGTAGCTACTGACAGTCGAAGGCTTATTGAGCAAGGATCATCAGGGTTACCTTAAAGGTGTGGCCCTGGCAGGTAACCCACACACCAGAGGATGATCCAGTACCCATTAAGCATGTGGGCAGCACAGATTGGAATCAATAGGTAAGAGGGTGTGAGATTCTCAGAGTTATTTAAAATATTACATTAAAATACTTTCAAGACTTAAAACATGATGACTACCTGACTCGGCTTTTCATTTATTTCTTCATTTTTGGTGGGTTCTGGGGATTGAACTCAGGTCCGGGTGACTAAGCTATCTAAGCAAGTCCTTATCTCTTTCTATTTTATCTTCCTTTGACACAGAGTCTTATGTATCCCAGCCTGGCCTCAAACTCTTGCTAGGTAGCTTGAGAGTGACTTTAACTTCCTGATTCCCCACCTCCCCTGCCCCCACTTCCACACCCTCCAAATTCTGGGATTCTAACATGGCCACAGCCACATGCTCCACAAGGTCTCCATCTGGAGGGCAAAAGGACTGATTACATATTTAATTTACTTATCTGACCTTCCTGCCGCTATAGGCCATAAAATCTGTATTTTTCTGCTTCCCTTTTTTTTAAATGTTGTTGCAGGGGTGAAGTGAGAGTGTTTACTAAACAGTAAATTCTCTTAAGTCCTCTGGCATTCCAGCAGTATTGGGCCGCTTAGCAGCTGTGGAGGATGCAGGAGATATGTAGTTCTGGGTGTGCGCTCGCTCCCCAGAAGAGCTCGGTCAGCAGCTTTGTCTCATTGAGCACACTGCCTATTGGAAGATCGTGGGAAGCTGCTGACAGCCACAGTGGTGCTGCTGGTGGATGGCAAAGGCGCCAAGGTGACCCCAGGCAAAAACCGTGTTGCCCTTTACCTGTGTGATACATTCTGTGTATACATCAGGCCTTTGACAAGAGCATTGCTGCTTCCTCTGTCAGAAGATGCTCTGAGAGGTGATGGGTTAGAAGCTGGGCCAGCCAGGCAGAGTAGGGGAAGCCATAGTCTAGCTAGCATGACTGTCCCATTAACGGAGGTCAGAGGATGAAGACTGCCATCTGCACGGAGCTGGGGCTAGACGAGGAGCCAGGTAGGTGAGGCTGTAGTGAGGGAAGCTGGCTGGACTAGTGTGAAGGTTAGTGGTGGCCACTCGCCCTTTCTGTGGCAAAGCTTACAAGGGCGTTCCTGAAGCAGAATTCAATTGTATATGATCCAAGGAAATGCCTGGTCTTGAGCTTCCAGCATTCTTATTTCCATTACCGATTACATCCATTGTCAGCTGAAAAATATTCATGTACAACAGGAGTGAATGCCTGCATAAAACCCCAGAGTGTCATAAGGGGATGCGTGAATCATTTTAACCTTTGGAATGCACCCGGGTTTTTAAATTATCTTACAAATCTGAAAGGAAAAGAAACAATCAGCACTGGGTGTCGTTGGTGGCACATACCTTTAGTCCCAGCACTTGGGAGGCAGAGACAGGTGGATCGCTATGAGTTTGAAGCCAGTCTGGTCTACAGAGAGTTCCAGGGCAGCCAGGGCTTCACAGAGAAACCCTGTCTCAAAAAAAAAAAAAAAAAAGAAAGAAAGAAAGAAAGAACAATCAGCAATATGTGACTAGCCACAGAACTTCATTCGCCATTCCTTGAAACAAATTTCAAAAACCTTCATTAAAGACAGCTTAGCAGCTCTTAATTACGGCAAAGCTTTTGGAAATCCCCACCTTCTTTGTGGCTGAGGTAACATTCATCACAGTTATTGTTATGCAGGCATTCACAAAATATTAGAGAACATGGACAGTGCACAGAGCTCTCTCTGTACTGTACACAGTGAGTTGGTAAGAAAGCATTTCTCTCTCTATATAAGGGACTCCCCAGTGTGTGTGGGGGACCAACACATTGTATGGATGAGCACAGAGCTAGCCTATGGATACCAGTAGCGTCACCATGTCTCAGTTATTTAGGCACCATTGTTGAGCAGTGGACAGCTTGGGTGTTTGCCTTTGGTTCTTGGAAGGAAAGCTTTGAGACCGGGGAGGGTATCTTTTGTGTTCCTGTAGAGAAAGCTCTTGTGTGTTTTGAATTGTTGTACAGTGTCTCAAAAGCCATATGGGTTTTATGAGAGACTTAGATTCATGAATGCAGTGTCTTGGACATCCTGAAGGGAAGGAGTCATGATATGTGTTGATACTCTTCAGCAAAGCTATGTTGTGTACCTGGGGGGTGGAGACACCGTAAATCAATGTTCCTCATTACTGTCTTACCGTGATTTCAAGTGAGATATTTCTAGAGAAAGGAAATGGCACTCTTACGGTGTCAAGGTAAATATTAATGTCTACAAGGTCAAAACGCTAGAAAAGCTTTTTGTTTTAGTGTTAGGAAGCAACTTATGCCTAGGATAGTTACATAAATTACACCTTTTGGCTGCTTTCCATCTTAGACGATAAAACATTGTACTTGAAGTCCCTGGGTCTTCCGTCTTGGCTTGTTTTCTTTATCCCTGTTTTGTTTGTTTTTTAATCAGTGCCACATATTACATCTTCTCATCAGTCGTCATATCTGTTGTTCTGACTTGTTCCCGAGTTTGGTTCCAGTTGTTGTAGATCATTGGAAGCCGTTTTCCTGTTGCTAGCCCTCTGATTATTATCTCCAATTTGCTTGGTTATGAATAATATTGCAACGAGCATCTTGATGTTTCCCCTCCTGTGAGACTTTAGGGTCTGAATGCATGGATGGCCTATTCATGTGTGCAGTTTCATAGGTTCTTTTGGTTTCAGCTTTGACACAGGAAGTTTGGAGATAAATTACTCATATATTAGAGGTCGGTGGGATACACCTGTGATCCAGCACTTAGAGACTGAGCTGGGAGGATATAAATTCATGCACCTTGGGCTGTGTAGTAAGCCTTGTCTCAAAAGAAACAAGAAAGAGGAAATGAACTAGTATGTTGGTTTTTTTTTTTTTTTAACAGTCCTAAGGATCTGTGAATATTTGTAACTTAGAGGGGAAAGTCCAGTGTAGAACAGATAATATTTATTGTGTGTTAATGATCTACAGCTTGATTATGTAAAGTTCCATTTATTTGATGCTTATTTTTTTTCTAGGAACCTCAGTGGGACTGTAAAGGAAATAACTACATTCTCTCTCTGTGGGATCTTGGTGTCTTCTTCAGGCTGGACTTATCTGTCATCTCATCCATCCATCCATCCATCCATCAATCTATCTGAGCCAGGGTGTTATGTATCCCGGGCTGGCTAAGAATTTGCTAAGTAGCTCAGGGTGACCTTCAACTTCTGATCCTCCTGCCAGCACCTCATCAGTGCTGAGAAATTGACATACTCTATAATGCTTGGTTTTATGTTATGCTGGGAGTTGAATTAGGGGTTTCATATATGCTAGGGAAGTACTCTGTCAACTTATCTACATGCCCAAACAAAATAATTGATAACTACTTTTTTTTTTTTAATTTTAGCTTTTTTGTGAGACAGGGTCCTTCCTATCATCCCTGGTTAGCCTGGAACTTGTTCTATAGCTTGAGGATGACCCGAACTTCTCCATCCATCTCCTGAGTGCTGGGATTACAGGTGTTCGTGGACACCCTCATGTTTTGCAGTGCTGGTACTGGGTACCAATCCAGGACTTTGTGCACACTGGGTAGACACTCTGCCAACTGAGCTACAGCCCCAGCCTCCTAGTTTATTTTAAAATCCTTTTTAAATCTTCTCAGAGTGCTCAAGTAGCAGGTGAAAGGTGCCTGGAATCTCAAGGACGGCATAGAGTGAAAGGGTCTTTTTGAAGTAACCTGGCACTGTCCCCTGGGCTGCAAAGAAGCTGTGTTTTCTTATCGTGTTCTTCCTGCTCCAGTCGCCCAGGTGTGCTTTGTGGTTTCCAGGGTACCCACTGGACTGGCTTGAGGCCGATGGTTCCAGTTTCTTCATGATCCCTCTTTTTCTTTTTAGAACATTTATGAAACTCTTCAACAAGGCCCTCAAAACAGTTTTGCTGTACAATGTAGTCTCTACTCCAGAGTTTCTCACTTAACTGGTAGAGTTCAATGGAAGAACCCTTTAGGGTGGACCTGGCCCCAGGGTCCTATGGTGGATACTTACTGGCAAAGGGATCTCTGATCTTCCTGCTATTCTGCAATGAAATAACAAGGAGATAAACACTGAATTGTAAAGGAATTGTGGTGGTTTGAAAGAAAATGGCCCTGATAGTCTCAGAGAGTGGCACTATTAGGAGGTGTGGACTTATTGGAGGAAGTGTGTCGGGGAGGGGGGGGAGGGCTTTGAAGTCTCAGATGCTCAAGCCAGGCCCAAAGTGGCATTTTCTCTTCCTGCTGCCTGCCGATCCAGCTACTTCACTAGCACTGTGTCTGCCTGTGTGCCACCGTGCTTCCTGCTGTGATGACAATCTGAACAGTAAGCAGTTGGTTTGTTCTTGGACCATAAATCACACTGAATGGCCTAGCAAATGGCCTTAAGATGGTTGGAATCACAGCTAGCACACACATCTAGAATTGATGCCAAGCTCAGTGGCTACCCTGCCATGGTTTCGAGGTTCCATATCTAGATTTGACAGATCATAATAAATCAATGCTCCATGCCGGATGGAGGCCCCGCCGACCATCAGCCATATCCTAACTAATCATAAGACAGCATTTCATGGTTCTCCTCCCCGTAGTCTGGGTCACACATTGTTTCTGCCCTTTCTCCAGGTTCTGTGAGCCTTGGAGTGGGTGATGGTGTTGCCCTGTTTAACGATGAGCATTTTTAGTTTTTAGTTTTTCTTTGTAGCTTTGGCTGTCCTGGAACTCACTCTGTAGACCAGGCTGGACTCAAATTCAGAGATCCCCCTGCCTCTGCCTCCTGAGTTCTGGGATTAAAGGCGTGTGCCACCACCACCAGGCCCACCAGCATTCTTGCATATACATTTTGGTGGACATACACTGCTGTTTCTTGTGGGTAATTAATAGCAGAGTTGCTGCATGTTACAGTATGGATGAAGATGTTTGGCTCTGGTACATATCCTCAGTTTACCAATGTATGTGTCCACAATCAATGCATGAGATTCCATTCACTCCATGTACTTTTCTCTCCAGTGGTGATTTTAGATGTTTGGTCCCTCCCATCCCCAGGCTGGAGATCAAATCAGGACTTTTCACAAGCTAGGTAAATGCTCCACCACTGAGCTATTAACCTAAGCTGTGTGCGATTTTTTTTTTTTTTAAAGGACTTATTCTGTTTCTCTGTGGGTATGTTCATGAATGTGTGCAGGTGCCTAAGGAGGCAGAGGCATTAGTTCCAATGGAGCTGGATTTAGAGGCAGCTTTGGGCCTCCCATTTTGGGTCCTGGGAAACTACTCAGGCTCCTAACGGCGTAGCCATCTCTCTAGTCTCCCTCGTGTGATTTTTAATTCTGTCTTCAGACAGGAGTTTGAGAGAAGGCTGTTGTTGATCAGTATGATCTAGGTGTAAGGAAAAATCAATTGTCAGTATGGAAGTATAAGGTTCTACTCAATTGCTTACTTATTAGGTCAAAAAACAACAAAAACAAAAAACTAGCAGGAGGTTCCACTAAGCACTAGGAGAACAACAAAAAAAAAATCAGAACTCTGCCCATTTTTTCTTTGAAGTAACCTTGGCTAATAAACTCTTGTTGCATTTTTCTTTATTTTCTTTATTTATTCTTTTATGATAAGAATCATGCCGAAATTTCAACAAAAGGTACTTCAGGTTCCTGTAGGAAGTGTGACTTAACGCCTTCCCAGCTTCTGCTCCTTTCTGTTTCTTTGTTGAAAGGCCATGGTGGAAAACTCCTAGACCTTGAAGCCCATGGCAGAGCAGTGTTAATCAAGTGCCTCCCGGGGGGCCAGACACTGTGCTAAGTGATTTTTACTGAATAGCTCATTCAGTTTCTGTTCTGACCCGGAAAGGGGCCATCATTATCTGCCTTTCTGAGGAGGAAGCGAAAGCTTGGAGGAACTGCTCATGTTTCTCCACCTGGTAGTGTAGAAACTGGAGTTTTAATATAGATCTGTGACTACAAAACCTGCCTCCTTGTGACTGTTAGTTTGTCAACAGTTAATCAAGGGGCCAGGGATATAGTTCAGTTGGCAAAGTGCTTTTCTTTCTTTCTTTCTTTCTTTCTTTCTTTCTTTCTTTCTTTCTTTCTTTTTTGCTGTCTTGCTGTCTTGCTGTCTTTCTTTTTGGTTTTTCGAGACAGGTTTTCTCTGGGGCTTTGGAGCCTATCCTGGCACTAGCTCTTGTAGACCAGGCTGGTCTCAAACTCACAGAGATCCTCTGCCTCTGCCTCTGCCTCCCCAGTGCTGGGATTGGCAAAGTGCTTTTCTAGTGTGTACAAAAGCCTGGGTTTGATTCCCAACACCACATAGAACTGGGCGTGTTGGTTGAGGATGTTGAGATGTGGTATCTGTACCACACTCATGCTTGGGGTTCATGGAGGTTAGAAACTCCAGCCCCAGATATCCTGGCACTGGAGTTACAGATGGTTGTGAACCACCAAGTGGGTGCTGGGAATCGAAGCTAGGTCCTATGCAAGAACAACAGGTGCTTTTAGCCGCTGAACCATCCGTCTCTCCAGGCTGAGCATCATTCTTCTAAATATGGGGATATTTCCCCTGTACCCTAGGCTAGCCTTGATCAGTTCTTCTGCTTCAGTGACTTGGGTTTTCAAAGCCCTTCAGAAGCAGGACTTTGGTGGCACAAAACAAAAGAGTCAAGGAAGCACCCTGGTGGCTTCTGGGTCACTTCCTCCCATCCTGCAGGTGTCCTGAATTCAGTCATCTTGAGCAGTACTAAATAGAAGAGGACTATTTGATTTTCTATTGATGTATAGGTAATACACTTCTACATTTTGAGTGATGAGGTTAACACTCCACGTGGAGACCTTAAACTGTACCTTTAACTGCACTGTGGATTCATCTGGCTGCTAATCCTTCACCTTCCTTGGCTGATTGGATAAGCAGAGCTGCTCATGTCCAGGCAGAAGGAACAGTACTTCAAACACAGCCCCTCCATGACTGCTAATATTGCCTCAAAACTCACCTGACCCCTTACCTATCCTCCATGCACTGACGTAAGAATTCCTTTCTCACCTCAGGATACACGGGTGTGTGTGTGTGTATGTATGTATGTATGTGTGTATGTTAGGAGTCTTGCAAATGTTTCTCTTACAGAATAGTGTCAGTGAAGTGACTGACAGTTTAGCAGTTTTATGTGATTCTTGCACACTTTTGCTTCAAATACATGGAACCACTCCTTGGGAAGTCCCCGGGGTACTCTTACTTTTGGTTGCACTGCCCTGTAACTTCCTGCTTGTCCATGTGACCTTGTTTGTTTGGCCAGATCTTTGCTGGTTGCCCGTCCTGCCAATAACACAGACTTCTCTTTTGTTTGTTTTTGATGCTGGGCATGAAGCCCAGACCCTTGCACACATACACACTCTTATCTCTGAGCTAGCCCTAGCTTAGGCAGTGTATTTTATTTTGTTTTTAAAGTAGATCTGCACCTTATTTTTTAAGCTTTATTAATTTTATTTGTATATTTTACCTTCGTGCGCGCGTGCGTGTGTGTGTGTGTGTGTGTGTGTGTGTGTGTGTGTGTGTGTGTGTGTGTGTGTCTAGTGCCCATAAAGGACAGAAGAGGGTGTCAATTCCCCTGGAACTGGAGTTATGGGCGGTTGTGAGCCACATGGGTGCTGGGAATGGAACCACGGAGCCACTGAGCCACCTCTCTGGTACCTCCCTCTCTCTTCCTCGTCCCCCTCCGCCCATACAGCCCTAGCTGGCTTGGAATACCCTATGTAGACCAGGTTGGCTTTGAACTCACAGAGGTTCACTTGCTTTTGCTTCCCAAGTGCTGAAATGAAACCTGGGGACCTTGCCTGTCCCTGATTTGTGACTTTTGTTTTTTGAGGCCAGGTTTCTCTGCGTAGACCAGGCTGTCCTGGAACTCCCTTTGTAGACCAGGCTGGCCTCAAACTCTCAGAGATCCACCTGCCTCTGCCTTTGGAGTGCTGGGATTAAAGGCGTGAGCCACCATTGCCTGGCAATATGTAACTTTCTTAAATAAAGACACTGTTAACTTCCTGCCTTCCCACCCCCTACCCCCACACCACAAGTTTTCTTCTGTCAACTTCTCAGGGTGGTGATGGGGGCTTACATTTCAAAACACACCCAAGGACTGTAGTTCCATAGACACAATGTCATTTGTTTGTTGTTGTTTGCTTTTACAAGAGACAGATGGCTAATTTGTTAGACTGGTTGGTGTCTGCTCCCAGACTCTGGGAGTGTCAGATACACACAAGAGGACTTGCTTCTCTTCTTCCTCCCTTTCTTCTTCTATGTTTGTGGCACTTTATCTTCACGAGAGTCCCCTAACTATGGCATACTATAATGCCACCGTGATGACAGAAATCACTCTTAGAATTTCTTAAATATGTAGAACACAGAAAACTCGATTTCATTTCAGAATATAATGTGTACAACAGTGGTATTTATGTTACAGTTGTATTTATATTTAAAGTCTTGGCACTTATGTTAGGAACCAACCACAAATGGGAAGGCTTGAACAATGGGAATGTGTTGCCTTTCCGGTCTAGAGGTTGGAAGCCAGAGATGGAGCTGCTTCCTTCTGAGGCCTTAGGCAGGATCTGTTGCAGGCCTCGCCCTTGGCTTGTAGAAGAGCATCCTTTCTGTGTGTGTTATTCCAGAATCCCTTAGGGGAGGGTACCAGTCATAGGGAGCAGGACCCACCCTAATGGTCATGCTGATGTAATACCTTCTGTAGGGACCCACAATGACGAGGAACTGGGGATTGGGACTTGGCCTATGAATGTGGAGAGACAAGCTGATGGGATCGTTAACAAACAGCCCATGACACTTCTCCCAAGCACTGTGTGCAGGGTGCAGACCATGGGTCCCAGTTCAGGTTAACCCTCATGGTCCCCAGGTTGGTGGAGAGCCATTTGGTGCGTCCCTTCCTGCATGGAAGCCATGGAGCAAGTCTGTGTCAGAGAAGGAGAATGCTGCCCCTTAATGTTTGCCAGCTCTTTGCTTACTCAGTTCCCACCGGAGTCCTCGTGAGTCATCTCTACTTCAGCACCAGAATCTTGCCCAATTTTTTGGTTCAAGCTCCCTGCTTAAAGCTGATCTCTCTCATCTCCACGATTGTGACTGTAGCATTTTCTCCTGTGTTCTTTGCAACGACTCCGATGAGTACTGTCCACACCTTTATGTGCTGTGATGTACTGGCCATCAGAAACCTGAAGCAGAGGGGCAACAGTTCTCAACCTGTGGGTCTCGATCCCTTTGGCAAACCACCGTCTCCAGAAACATTTATATTACCTTGCAAAGGGAGCTTCAGCAGTCCGAGGCCAGCCTGTTCTTAACAGCGAATTCCAGGCCAGGCAGTGCCACCTTGCAAGAAACACCCTGCTTCAGCAAACAAACAAAAGTAAAACAAAACACCAATCCCCAATTCTTACAGCTTTTGTCTCGTTTAAGAAAGAAAAAAGTTATATATTTCTGACTGGAATGTGAAGTCAGTGGGATATGCTTCCAAATACAGTGTGCATATTTCTAGAGAAAATTGTTTTTGAGGTTGTTGGAGGCATGCGTACGTAGACTTTAAAGTACTTGTTAAGAGGCACAGCAGGGATGTGAAAGTATAAACCACTAGATTATAAAGTTGAAGGCCAAACTAATGGGGCAGAGTGGGCTGTGACCATTATGGAGTTTCTTTCTTGGTTGATAAAAATGTCAACAGTGGGGAGCTGGAGAGATGGCTCAGCGGTTAAGAGCACTGGCTGCTCTTCCAGAGGTCCTGAGTTCAATTCCCACCAGCCACATGACCACTCACAACCATCTGTAATGACATCTGGTGCCCGCTTCTGACCTGCAGGGATACATGCAGTCAGAACACTGTATATATAATAAATAAATCTTTTAAAAAATGTTAACAGTGACTTATGGTGAACATTCTTTTCTTTATTTCTTTTCTTTCTTTTTTTTTTTGAGATAGGGTTTCTCTATGTAGCTTTGGAGACTCCTGGCACTCATGGCGAACATTCTTTTTCAGGATTTTTTGTTTGTTTTTCAAGACAGGGTATCTCTATGTAGCCCTGGCTGGCCTAGAACTTTGTAGACCTGGGTGGCTTTGAACTCACAGAGATCCACCTGCCTATGCTTCCTGGGTGCCATTACTGCCCAGACATGGTGTGTATTTTTAAATAGGTAGACTTCATTGTCCCCCAGACACCATTAAATGCCTCTCTGAGTGTGTTTACGAGGGTGTTTAACTGAATAGGGAAGGCCTGCTCCCACTGTGCTTGCTGGAACGACAAATTGAAGGAGAAAGCAAGCAGGGAGATGTCTGCTTCCAGCTGCAGTGGCCCAGCTGCTGTCCCCTGCCATGATGGATGGACAGTACTCTCAGCCAGGACAGCCCACCCTTCCTCACGTGGCGTTTTCAGGACTTCCATTGCAGCCACATGAATTTGGTGGAAGCAGCAGCTGGTTTCTCCTTGTGGTCTCTGCGTCTCCTGAAGCAGCCACAGTGAAAGGCAGAGCAGGTTTTCTGGTGTGGAGAAATGCTGAGTGGCCAAAGATTTGTGCGGTGGAAGCTGTTTACACAGACAGTAAGCCAGGGGATGACAAAAATGAGGCCAAGCTGAAAGTCCACTCAGATAAAAACTGATTAGAGAAAAATGGGCCACCCTGATGGGATTTCCTGATGTGGGTCCCTTGATTGTTTAAAGACTATCAACAAAAATAGTTATTTAGTGAAGAAGTTTGACAAATAAAACAGCTGCGTGAAAGAAGTAAGCTTTGAAAGGACAAGCATACGGCCAAGTAACCAGAGAAGCCAGAGACACATAGAAACAAAAAACAACAACAACAACAACAACAAAAAAACCCAAAAACATGTGGAGCTGTTAGAGGTTAGCGGGGACAGTTTTGGTTGGGGGGAATAGATGGTGGCTACAGCCATACAACACTAAGCAACTTGGTATTATAAGGATGGCTCAAATTGGACTGGGCCTTCATTGTCTGTCTGTCTGTCTGTCTGTCTGTCTGTCTGTCTGTCTATCTATCTATCTATCTATATGTTTTGGGGTAGGGTTTCTTTGCGTAGCCCTAGCTGTCCTGGAACTAGATCACTGTAGATCAGGCTGACCTTGAACTCGTAGAAATCCATCTGCCTCTGCCTCTCAAGTGCTGGGATCAAAGGTGTTTGCCAGCTGGTCTGTGTGGGGCCTTTAATCTCAGCACTTAGGAGGCAGAGGCAGGGTGTCTCTGAGTTCTAGGTTAGCCAGGGATACATAGCTAAATCCTGTCAAAACAAACAAACAAACAGAACAAAGGTTGAAATAGTGAAGTTTATATGTATTTAGTCACAGTGGAATAATTTGGGAACTGGAGAGTTGGCTCAACAGTTAAGAGCATTTAATGCTCTTGCAGAGGACTGGGGTTTGGTTCCCAGTACCACGTGGTTGCTCACAGCTTTCTTAAAAACAAACAAACAAACAAACAAAAAACTCCAGTCCCAGGAGATCTTATGTCCTCTTCTGACATCAGGGGCACCAGGCACACAGGTAGTCAGATTTCAGTAATCTGTTTCCAATCAGTCAGAGGCTGTGGGAGAAGCCCAGAGGCAAACCTCACCAAGCGTTGTTGAGAACACAGAGTAAACTCAAGAAACTCTATTTTGCAGCTTAACATTTGGTTGGTTAAAAAGGAACCAAGCTGGGACCCAGCAGATAAAGACTTTGGCTGCACAAGATCATGATTTCAACCCTTGCAACCCATGGTTTTGTTTTGTTTTGTTTTGTTTTTTTAAAGCCAGATGTGGTATATATCTGCTGTCCTGAAGTGATAATGGTGAGGTGGGAGGTGGAGACCAGAGTTACCTGGAAGCCTGAGGGCCAGCTAACCTGCAGTACTTCCCATGGCTTGATGAGATCTGACTTAGGCCACCTCATTCTTGACCTCCTGCCAATCATTCAGAGCATCTCTTGTTCCAGAAATAAACACCACAGCATTGGGGCAGGATAAAAATGTGTGCAAAGGTGTTTGTACCTGAGAGTTGCATCTACCGCAAAAAATGGTGGTGTCACATGCTTCTCTGGGTGGCATTATTGAGGTAGTGACCCTGAGATAATCCGGGAAGTCAGTATGTGGATGAAACGTGGTGCCAGCAAGACCTGTCTTCCTGAAGTCATGGCTGCATCCTACAAATTCTTTTGGAGCAGACATCCTCATGGTGCCAGGGCACAGCCCCAATGCTACTTGAGTTATCTGACAGTCTCTGACACAGCCAGGTCTTTAGGAAACTGATTAAAACACAACGAGGAGCTTTATGTAAACAAAGGAGTTCTTGGTTCTTTAATATTATTTGTGTGGGGGGGGGGGCACACATTTGTGCACTTGAGTAAGGTGCCCACAGAGGCTATGCGGTCCCCTGGAGTTGGAGTTACAGGTGGTTGTGCACTGGGTGCTGGGAACTGAACTTTAGTCCCCTACAAGAGCAGTGTCCCCTTTTACTAAGCTGTCTCTCTCCAGCCCATTTCTAAAGAGCAAGAAGTGGAAGAGAAGTGTGAAAGCCACTGGGACCACGATGCTCGTTTCAAGGACATTCCTTGACCCCATTAGTGTGTCTAGAGACCTGGCTCTTCATCTGCTAAATAAATTCATTGAGGGAGGAGAGGGAGGTGAAGTGAGGTGAGGATGTGGTATTTTTGGAATAGTTTGAGATACAAAGAAATTTCCTGTAAGATTAGATTCCTCCCAAGTGAAACTTGGCCTGTGGTGGCTCTCTTAACGATGCAAGTACAGCAGATGGAGGCTTGGAGGAGCTTGTCTCAGTTCCTGTGCTCGCTCACCTTTGAGGCTGTGTCCTGAGGTGGCTCTGAGGACAAGGAGGGGGTCAGTTCTTAGTGGGCTTCTTTGTTTTGTTTATGAATTTGACAAGAAAGTCACCTGGGGCTGGGGATGCCAAGCTCAGACTTAATGCAGGGGGGAGGGACTTGGTCCTGCCGAATTGTGTGGTCTCTTCATGGGAGCCCTTACCTATTGGGAGGAGTGGATGGGGGATAGGGGAAGCGAGTTGGGGGGTGGCTGGTGAAAGGGTGAGAGAGAGAACATTGGTTAGAATGTAAAATGAAATTTAAAATTAATTGATTGATTGAAAAAAGAGAGCAGGCCATAAAGAAGGTAAAAACAGTGCTTGTCCAACAGGGAGGTAGGTGCTGGGTTCAAGCCCCTCTCCTCTCGATGCACAGGAAAGAAGAAAGGCGAGAGCCAGGGTCGTGGCTCACTTGGTAGAGCACTTGCCCAACATGTGCAGAGTCCTGGGTTCAATTCCTGCCTCTTACTTTTGGCGCTGGGGAGATGGATCAGCTGTTAAAGTGCTTGAGGCCTGAGTTTGAATCCCCAGGATTCGTGTAAAAAGTGGGGTGTGCTGGCATGCGCAGACAAGTAACCCCAGCACTGGGGGTGCAGGGGTGGTAGGGCTGGCTTGCCAACCAGCCAGCCATTTTGGCTGAATTGGTGAATTAATTCCAGATTTATTGAGAGGCTCAAGCCCAGCCCCCCCCCCCCCGAAGTAAAATAGAGAAGCAATTGAGGCAGACTGAAAAGATCGACCCATCTGCATGCACACCTATACACACATATGCACCTACAGACAAGTGAACCCCCACCTCTCAACACACACGTAGGAAAAAAAAATGGCTAAAATATAGTATGTGCTGGTATTACCAGAGAGAAACTAAAGCTTCCGTGCAGTAACTTTATACATGTGTGCTTATGTGTGTTTTTTGGGAAAGAATGCTAACTGTTTTCATGTGAAATGTGTCTTTAAGTCCCAGATGGGGACCAGGCCTTACCCTTGTGTTGACATAAAAGTTCCTGTCTGTCCCCAGCCTGGTGGGTCCTGGATCTTGCCTGGTTGGATTGAGGATCCCAATAACAAAGCATAGAGCTTGAGGGAAGAGGACTGAGTGAGTGTGTGGTCTTCGGATGGAGCATGCTTAGAGCAGTGTCAAGCATTCAATAAATTTTAGCCATTATAGGTGTCAGCTCTGTTATATCCTGTTATAAAATCCAGAGCTTTAACTGGAAACCAGGGGCCACTGCCTTGGGAAAAAGTATCCGGCAGTAGAAGCGGTTGTTACACAAGTCCCAAACTCTTTGAGTACACACAGCTGTTGATCCCTCCGTCCTGACACACTGGCACTTTTCAAGTTCGCTGTCTTCTCTCTCACCTACCCTGCCTCTTTGGCCATTTAAGAGGACTGTCTTGAAAGCAGGAAACACAGAACTTTGACAGAGCTCTTGTTACTACCTAGGAAATGGGCCAAGGGGAGAAACCTCCTCGGAGTCGTCAGGCCTCTGCCCGTGTACACAGAGGAAGGCAGGCCATTGAGAAATACAGCAGAGACGTGGTGCGTGCTCACTAGAGTTAAAAACCAAGACTGTAGAGCAATGGTTCTCAACCTTCTTAATGCTTCGACCCTTTAATATACTTCCTCATGTTGTGGTGACTCCCAACCATAAAATTATACTCATTGCTGCTTCACAGCTGTAATTTTGCTACTGTTATGAATCAGAACATAAATATTTGTGTCTTTCAATGGTCTTAGGTGGTCTGTTGAGGGCTGTGATCCACAGGTTGAGAACCACTGCTTCAGTAACACCCCCACCCCACAACCCCTGGCTACGTCTTGTTCATAGACTAAATTTTTGCTTTAAAGAGTCCAGAAGTCACTGGGTGTTGGTGGCGCACCCTTTAATCCCAGCACTCGGGAGGCAGAGGCAGGCGGATCTCTGTGAATTCGAGGCCAGCCTGGTCTCCAGAGCAAGTGCCAGGATAGGCTCCAAAGCTACACA